>NC_083281.1:77666570-77966188 GCF_963506605.1 Zootoca vivipara
GGTGGTGCTGTGGTCTAAACCACCGAGCCTTTTGGGCTTGCTGATCACAAGGTCGGTGATTCGAATTCCTCTGTCCCAGCTCCTGCCAACCTAGAAGTTCGAAACCATACCAGCCCGAGTAAATAAATAGGTACCGCTGCAGCAGGAAGGTAAATGATGTTTCTGTGCGCTCTGACCTCCATCATGGTGTTTGTGCGCCAGAAGCAGTTTAGTCATGCTGGCCACATGACCCAGAAAAGCTGTCTGCAGACAAATGCTGGCTCCCTTGGCCTGAAAGCGAGATGAGCATGATACCCCATAGTCAAATTTGACTGGACTTAACCGTCCAGGGGTCCTTTACCTTTTTTTACCTACAGTGTAACTAAAGAGCAACACCCTCTGCCCCCCCCCAAACAACCCAGAACATTTGTGTTATGAAAAGTTGCAGGATTTTACCAGGAAGCTACAGGACATCTGCCCCGGAACTCTTGCAGGCTGAAACAGTATTGGATTGTGTATTAACTGCCCTGATACCATCATGAACTCAAATCATCGCAAATGCAGAATAAAATGGATTTCTGGAAGGGCTTTCAGTTGTCCCAC
Organism: Zootoca vivipara; assembly: GCF_963506605.1. NCBI lineage: Eukaryota > Metazoa > Chordata > Lepidosauria > Squamata > Lacertidae > Zootoca > Zootoca vivipara. Next base: position 77,667,153 of record NC_083281.1, read on the forward strand.
CCCTACCCCCAGGAAGTGTGTGTTTTAAGGCTGCCTTCTTAAAGTGCTCAACCAGGAGAAAGTTGTCCACACTGCTCAGTTGAAAGGATTGCTCATTTTTACGAGCGCAGTATTTGCCTCCTGTCTTCCTCTCCTCGCAATTAAAGCTTATAGCTCTGGCAATCGGCATACGACTATGTGAATCTTTGGAAAGTTTCCTTACAAGCTTGAGCTCTGGCCAAGAGCGCCATTCTCGACTCAGCGAAATCTTTTTGTTTTCCTTTGTAAACTGAACCAGGATTGAACAACAGAGTAAATCCAGACCATCTTTTCCATATGTTGTTTGCCTTGCGATGGGGTGTGTGTGTTAGCGTTGAGGACAGAGGGACAGGACCATGCTCATTGATGCGCTTTGAAAGACTCCGCCATGATGACATTTCCCGTATTTCTGGAAAACTCATTAAGTTTATAAGCTGAGCAGCTTGAGGCAGGCATAACTTAGGCTGGTTGAGCGCAAATGCATTTTGAGAAAGCCGTTGTTACAATTCCGTCAGACCCCAAAATGCTTGGATTCAAGTGGATTTATTGCCCTTTGGATTGGCTCACCACAAATCTCCATCGGCCTTTGTCAACCTGGTGCCCTCCAGATGTTTTGCACTACATCTGGAGGTTTATCAGATTGGCTGGGGCTGATGGGAGTTGTAGTCTAAAACATCTGGAGCACACCTGGCTGGCAAAGGCTGGTCTGAGTATTCTAGTCCACTGTAGGGAGAAGATAAATTGGGTGCTGCAAGGTGATTTGCTGTGGAAGGTTTCCCTGTTGTCTAACAACAGCAGCAACAAGACATGCCTCCCCTTCTGCCTAAACATCTTGCCTGGCCCATTGAAGTCGGTGGGACTACTGGTTAGACATCCATAGACTGTGCAGTTGGAATCCATGATATATGGAAATTTGGGTGCATGTTTGTACACTTTGGTCAACTGTGTGTGTGGCTCAAGGGAGGGGTGGTGTGGTTCAATTAAAGGAGTTGGGAGAGCAGATAATGGGAGACAATCTTCTCTCTCTCTCAGGGTCTTGGAGAGCCGCTGCTACTCAGAACGGATAATATTGGCTCGATGGGCCAGTGGTCTAACTTGAAGCGAATGCTGTGTCTTCCATTGAGGAAGGAGCCGTAGCTCATGGTAACAGCATCTGCTTTGCATGCAGGAGGTGCCGGTTCAATCCCCGGCATCTCCAGGTAATTCTGGGGAAGACCCCTGCTTGAAACACTGGCAGTCAGCATAGATAATACTGCATGGACGCTCTGTCTCAGTACAAAGGCAGCTTGCGCATTTGGGTCCGCAGCGATCCAATTGCCAAATGGATGCGCTCAATCAAATGTTTGATGTGCTCAGAATGGGAGTCAAAGCACTCTGTGTACTCTCAGGAACGCCCTTTTGTCCTTAGATTTGTTTTTGTTTTTTGTTTTAAAGGAAGCAAAGCTCTGCTCCATTTTGGATATACTTATGCTGGACCTACTTGGAATAAGCCCTTTGAAATTAATGGACATGACAACTTTAGATCCATTAATGTCGACAGGTCTGCTCTGAGTAGGGCTAGCGTTGGCTGCGACCCAAAGCCTTTCAACTTCACCTGCCAAAACCTCTGAAAGCAAAAGTTGGCAGTTTTGCAGCCCAGCCCAGGACAGTGTTCATCTCTGCACGTCTCAGTAAAGTAGAGACAGGTGGGGAGGATTCCCCCCCCCCACACACATGGGGTTTATCCTGAGGCTCCCTTGCAGCCTTTAATCTAGCCCTGTTAGCTTAACTCATCATCACTGACTGGAACGCTTCTTTTGATGAGCTCTTGATTTAGCTTAGCACATCCTGCCTCTCCATTCCAGCTTCCCTGGAGACAATAGATTTCACTCTCAGGACACGGTTTTAGCTGAATGAAGAACAAAATTAGCCTGGCAGTAAACAAACATTTCTGTTTGGGGGTTATGGAACCCCAGAGAGCCAAACGTGACTCGTGCAACGTCCGTAGGATCTGCGTTTCCTCACCTAGAGTGGCTGAGATGCTGGTGTAGTAGTTAGAGCCAGAGTGGGGGACTTTCTTGGAGCCCGAGGGCCACATTCCCTTGTGGACAACAAGGGGGGGGGGACACACACACGTAAGTGTTGGTAGGGCCAGAGGCAAAGCGACTCCTAACTTTGCGGTATTGGTTACATTCCAGCCAGCAAAAAGCAGGTGGGAAATAGGAACAAGGAGAGAGTGGGCAGTCTTTATATTGAGATGTAGGGGGTGGAACCTGGGTCGAATCCACCATTAGTTAGAGCAGATCCACTGAAATGAATGGGAACAACCAACATAGGCCCATTCGGGAGGAATTAGGTGGATACAACAAATTATTTTCAGATTGGACTGGTATTGGATCCATTTCCATTCCCCAGTTTCACTTGCATTGTGTTTTCTTGCATTACACTGCTAGCTAATTTTACGAAACGATGCATTCCTGAAAGGTTATTCTCCCTCCCTCCACCCACCCTGCCCAAAATAGTGTGTGTGTGGTGGTGTTGGGGAGGGATTCATACCATAATCACTAAGGAATCCATATCCCCCATGTGCCAATCCCTAAATTATTTTGAAAGAAGGCAGTTGTGATGCCTACCTTGAAAAGTAGGGGCGCACAACCTGTTTTCAGCCAGGGGGCTGCCTTCTTCCCCGAGGGGCAGATGCCAGAGGGAAAGGCAGCTGGAGCGATGCATGTAAATTTTGCCTTTCTATGGTAGGCTAGTTCCTACACACACCTTTTGGCATCATCTGTCCAGGCAAGAGGAAAGCATGGCCAAAGATCAAGGACGTATTCCAACCAGGCAAAAGCAATCAAGGAGAGCGAGTTAGAGGAAGTATAGTCTGAGGGCCAGAGAAGAACAAAGCCTAGAGGGCCAGGTTTGCCACTTGTGCCTGAAAAGAATGTCCCACTATTCAGCCACGCAAAGAAATAACATCTTTCTTTTCCCTCCAGGCCAAACGTCTGTGCAGAGCAACAGCTTGCAATGGTCAGTCACCGACAGCCACGCGTCAGCTCCTTCTCTCGGTTGGTTAAAGTGTGGAATCCAAGTTGTCGAGGGCATCCGTGGTGCTTGGGCTATGAACGGAGGTATGTGCCGTCGCTGCACTGGGTCTCCCGTATTTGTTTTGTCGCTCTTTCCAATTGCTACGTTGCCCGCATCTTGAAAGCTTGGTGGAGCAGCCTCTCCACCCCTGGACCATAACGGGATGTGTTCAGTGCCAGTTACGTTCAGAGTGGAACCATTGAAGTTAATGGACACGGCTAACTTAGGCCCACTGATTTCAGCGAGTAGGACTTAGTTGGGGGTGCGTACAGCCGTCAAAGTGAATGGGCCTATTGCAGTCATGCTCACTGATGTCATAGGGCCGTCTCTGAGGCTGCACCCACACCTTCAATTAAAGCACTATTATACCAGTGCTTTAAATGGCACAGCTTTAATAGCTTCCCCCAAGGAATCTTGAGAGCTGCAGTTTGTTAAGGGTGCCAAGCAGTGCTTTTTTTCTTCTAGAAAAAAAGAGGTGCCAGAACTCACCATGAACGCCTCCCTTGTTCTCTTATAATGGCAATGGCGCCCACCTGAGAGGTGCCAGAACTGAGTTCCGGCTGGAAAAAAAGCCCTGGTGCTGAGAATTGTTAGGAGATCCCTCTTCCCCTCACAGAGCTACAATTCCCAGAGGTTTTTTTTTGGGAAGGATTGATGGTTAAATCCAGGCATCCCCAAACTTTGGCCCTCCAGATGTTTTGGACTACAATTCCCATCATCCCTGACCACTGGTCCTGTTAGCTAGGGATCATGGGAGTTGTAGGCCAAAATATCTGGAGGGCTGCAGTTTGGGGATGCCTGGTTAAATCACTCTGAGATTTGTAGCTCTGTGAGAGGAAGAGGGGTCTTCTAACTAGCAACTCACAGCACTCTTAAACTACAGCTTCCAGATGTATTTATTTATTTTGGAAGGGAAGACATGCTTAAAGTTTATTGTATTTTAATGTTCTGTTGGAAGCCCCCCAGAGTGGCTGGGGAAACCCAGCCAGATGGACGAGGTATAAATAATAAATTATTATAATATTATTATATTATAAAGTTGTGTCATGCTGTATTAAATGTATGGTGCAGAGGTGGCCTGAGTAGGACCAACCTTGGACACAACCCAGTATAAATATATGAAGTTGCTTACAGCTGGGCTGGCTAACCTGTGTGCCTGCAGATGTTTCGGGACCACAACTCCCATCTTCATCCCTGACCATTGGTCATGCTGGCTGGGGCTGATGGGAGCTGGAGTTCAGCAATATCTGGAGGGGCTCCGCACCCCTGCTGCACACAAAAATCAAACCATTGGTCCATCTAGTCTGGATTGTTTAATTTTACCGCAGTGGGCAGCAAGGTGAATAATGCAGTTTCGGGCAGCAGATGAACTGCAGTGGAATGGAGACAGTGCTGCATGCAACAAATACAGAAACAGAAAAGGATAGCTTGTTGCACCTCTACTCAGAGTAGATTCCTGTCTATCAGTTTCAGTGGGTTCACTCTAAAGAGGATTAAAGTTTTTGTGCAACCCTGTGTCCCTGAAAGAAACGAAAACAGCTCCTTCTTTCTTTTTTTAAGAAAGTCCTGTCTTGTATTTAAGGAATCCCTTGCAGCCTGTAATTGTCAGCAATTACCTTGCTGATGGAGAGCTGTCCGCCAGTAAGGCTGAACTTACTGATTTATTTCTCTCTCTTTTTTTTTGTTTCAAAGTCTGTGTCTCTGTCTGGTGCAGAGAGGACACTTTGAAATGTGAGGGGCTTTGTCTGTTGCTGCTGCAGCACTTCAAAGGCTCAGAATCCTCCGTCTTGCAAATGTTCGGCTCGCTCTCATGCGATGAATCTCCCTCCATCCCCTCTTTTTAACATTGTAAATCAGGAAGCATAAACACAATCTCTCTTCTCTTCTCTGTGAGGCTCTAGCTGCTCTCTTCCTGGCTTGAAAAACATGCACGTTTTTGGCACGCAAAGTCAAAAGGGGTTTGTGCTTACCGTCAAGTCGGAGCACGGCAACCCGGTAAAGTGGTAGTAAATCCCAGGTTATTCCATGGCTGTGTATATTATTTTGCAAGAGTTACATAAGCAAATAGGCAGGGGTCTTGCCCCCAAGAGGCCATGCCATGAATATCAATAATAACTCCAGGCATGCCTGGAAGAAGCGGACCATTTGGATCCCTTCCAGTCGGGATTCAGACCTCATTATGGGACAAAGGTGAGAGCTGATTCCTAGTTCTGTTGGATCTCTCAGCGGCTTTTGACACCATCGACCATAACATCCTTCTGGACCGTCTAGAGGGACTGGAAGCTGGGGGCACTGTCATACAGTGGTTCCGCTCCTTCCTCCTGGGCCGTGTTCAGAAAGTGGTGGTGGGGGATGAGTGCTCAGACCCCTGGGCTCTCACTTCTGGGGTGCCTCAGGGTTCTGTCCTCTCCCCCATGCTTTTCAACATCTACATGCAGCCGCTGGGAGAGATCATCAGGGGGTTTGGGCTGAGTGTTCATCAGTATGTGGATGATACCGGTATTTGCCGAAATGGACCAACTCCCACTGTGCTGAGCTAGATGGACTTACGGTCTGACTTGGTATAAGGCAACTCAAGAGCTGGCTCAGTCGTAATCTCAGGGTTGTGGGTTCGAACCCCATGTTGGGTAAAAGATTCCTGTATTGCCGGGGGTTGGACTAGATGACCCCCATGATCCCTGTGTTATTATTGAGCTTGAGTTAGGCTAGATTTCAGCTGAACACCAGGAGGCTAGATTTTCTTTTTAGTGCAAGTTGTTAATAATATATATAAGCTTAAGGCATCTCAAGGCAGCCCTGTTTAGGGAAGCTTTTAATGTTTAATGGATTTCTGTATTTTAATGTTTGATGGATTTCTGTATTTTAGAATTTCTGTTTTGTTGGAAGCCGCCCAGAGTGGCTGGGGGAACCCGGCCAGATGGGCGGGGTATAAATAATAATAATAAATAATAATAATAATAATAATAATAATAATAATAATAATTAAATACATGTGCCAACAATCTGAAATTGTCTTCAGATAGCTCTCTGTTTAATAAACAAAAGGCAGCACCTGTGGGTGAAGACCTTTTAATTTCTTTATCCTTCTCTATTGTTGATAACACACCAGAACCACAACAGCTTTTGAAAATATTAATCAACAAGTATGTATTTCACCTGCATTACCCATGTTAATCAACCTTAAAATAATAGTTGGCTGATCTACCAGTTAAAGCAGTCAAAGTTTGCAGCTGGGTTCATGATAATCCTTCAGACCTCACTAGAACCAAAATAGTGTTTGAAAACACTAATAAATGAGTGTGAGTGTTACTAATCAACAGGTATGACTGTGACTTGCTATCCCTTGTTAATCAACCTAAAATATTAGTTGGCTGATTAACCAGTTTAACTAGTCAAAGGTTGCAGCCCATCTATCCATATTCCTTGGGAGTGAAAGCTCATAGCTCCGCTGTGTATGGTTCATATCATGCAAAGTATGTTTCCTGGCCTCTGTGTTGGCTTCTGGAGCTGTTTCAATTGGCCAACACTGGGCTGTGGAAGCAGATGAATCGGGAGCTTGGCTGCAGCATTGCGGATTTCCTTCATGGGACTAGGGAGGCACAGCAGCTGCTCCACCTTTTTTTATGTTATAAGCAGTTGTGTGATGAAGATAGGACAACAGGGGCACTTAGCCATGGGCATGGCCCAAGCAGGGGTTGCAAAACGGCAGGCAAAGGGCATGCACCACGTTGGCAGTTCTGGAAGAAGTCACACATTATTTAATGTTTTAATTTTTGGCAGGGAACAATTACGACCGATTTTGCCTTGTCATTCCGGGAGTATGCAGTTATGTAACTTTAGACCAAAGGTGGGGAGCTTCAGGTCCAGGGGCCAAATGTGCCCATCCAGACCACTCTGTCGTAAAATTATAGGAAGGCACCCAAGCATCATCTAGTCCAACCCACTGCAATGCAGGAATCACAGTTAAAGAAACCCCGACAGAGGGCCATCCAGCCTTCAATGAATTGAACTAGGATAGCGAGAGGAGGTTCTTAGCATTTTGAGAAAGCTGGACTTCCTTAGATGCCAGATGATCACAGTAGTCCTTAACATTAGTAACAACAATAAATTTATTAATGGCCCTTTCTCTGATGTGCATCAGACTTATGAATGAAGCCCAATACAGTGTTCAAAACATACCTATTAAATATCAGCCCTGAGTGCTCCCTGGAAGGACAGATCGTGAAGCTGAGGCTCCAATACTTTGGCCACCTCATGAGAAGAGAAGAATCCTTGGAAAAGACCCTGATGTTGGGAAAGATTGAGGGCACTAGGAGAAGGGGACGACAAAGGACAAGATGGTTGGACAGTGTTCTCGAAGCTACGAACATGAGTTTGACCAAACTGCGGGAGGCAGTGCAAGACAGGAGTGCCTGGCGTGCTCTGGTCCATGGGGTCACGAAGAGTCGGACACGACTAAACGACTAAACAACAACAACAATATATATATATATATATATATATATATGGAGAGAGAAAAAGGGGGGGAGAGAGAGATTTCTTCCAGCCTTACAAGGAGACAAAATGGATTGACTTGGGACGATTTGCTGCTGAGCCACAGAGGATGGGGGCAGTGGCGGAGCTAGCCGCTTGGGCACCCGGAGTGGCACATATGCTGTGTGCCCAGGGGGCGGGGTGAGCTGCCCAAGGGGGCAATCTGCGCCCATTGGGGGCAATCGGCTGTGGTGATCGGTGCCCAGGGGGGCGGGGGGGCGATCTGATTAGGGGGTGGCGGTGTGGTGATCCAGCCCGGGGGTGGGATTTTGTCACCCCCCTCAAGGATGACACCTGGGGCGGACCACCTCAACCCCCACCTCCTATGCCCCTGATGGGGGAGCTGCTCAAGGCTAGGGGGAGCCGGTGGTCTCTTGCCCCAAGGCCCTCAAAACCTGTAGCTGAGCCTGGGTCAAAAGACAAAGGTCTGAAAAAAGTCTGCCTGTAGCCAAAGTGCTCGAGCTGGCCTGAATAGCTTTTAAGCAACTGTCTGCACCCACATTCTCTCCCTCTCCCTTTCTCTCCTGTGAGCAACTCATATCTGGAAGGTAGAATACTTGACCTCCTCCGTCCTGGAGCAGTGGCGGGCTCTGGAGATGAGAGCAGCATTTTCTGCCAAGCCCAGAGCAAGACGGCCGGAGTAGTTCCACCTGCCTTTCCTCTCCCCCCTCCTCTGGGTCCTGTTAAGTATGGCTATTTTTCTCCAGCTTAGTTCTCAATGCAATAAGGAGCCATATTAATTTTTATTGGGCTCGACAACATGAGCTTTTATTGGCATCCCTCCTTGAAACCGCATTGCCTGATAGTTCTCCTCCTTGTGGGGAATCCTTCCTAGGCGGACTCTTCTGCCAACTGGCCGCTCCCACACCGTGTCTCTTGCTGTACTACCCGGGTCAGAAACCAAACATGTCAGATTGTTGCAGGGCACCTTGGCCTTCCTGTTGCACGAATAGCAACATTGGGTGCTGCCTTATGCAGAGTGAAACCAAAGTTCCAATTGCCTGAGAGGTGATTCGATAGCCGTCTTCAAATATCTGAAGGGCCGTGGCATGGAAGATGGAGGGTTACAAAAGTTGGGTGCTTCCTCCTCTCTCTTACGAGTGGTGGCAAGAGTCCATGGGGTTCCAGACCTCAACCCCCACCCCCGGGACTGTGTATCTTTGGAAGACTGAGACACAGTGGAGACTGTTGTAGCTATAAGACAGGCATCCCCAAACTTCGGCCCTCCAGATGTTTTGGACTACAGTTCCCATAATCCCTGACCACTGGTCCTGTTAGCTAGGGATCATGGGAGTTGTAGGCCAAAACATCTGGAGGGCCACAGTTTGGGGATGCCTGCTATAAGAAATATGGTTTATTTGCCTATTTACACCTTCAGTCTGCATGGAGGGGGTCCAGATCTTACAGCATGGCCATATCAAGAGGGGTCTGTCCCCCACAGCAGTGCAGGCAGCCTTCAGCCAACCTGCCCAAGATGGATCCCAGTCTTTCTTCTGCCGCCTTCTTCCCAAAACCCCTTGCTCCCAAACTTTTTTTCTGTCACCTCAAACACACACCCCATCACATAGGCTACATCTGTCCCCCCAGGCCAAAGGATTCCTCCCTGAGGGACCACCGTCCCCTTTTGCTAGGGGTTCCTTGCCTGGCACAGTTCTGCAGCTTGTGTTTTTCATACATATCCTAACTAATCAAAATCCTACCATTTATCCATTTCTAGTATTTAGTGTGTGTGTGTGTGGGGGGGCTTTCCCTCCCAAATCCAGTTTGGTGTAGTGGTTAAGAGTGGTAGACGCGTAATCTGGTGAACTGGGTTTGTGTCTCCTCCACATGCAGCTGCTGGGTAACCTTGGGCTAGTCACACTTCTCTGAAGTCTCTCAGCCCCACTCACCTCACAGAGTGTTTGTTGTGGGAGAGGAAGGGAAAGGAGATTGTTAGCCGCTTTGAGACTCCTTAAGTGGGACCCAGGTGGCGCTGTGGTTAAATCACAGAGCCTAGGGCTTGCTGATCAGAAGGTCGCCGGTTCGAATCCCTGTGACGGGGTGAGCTCCCGTTGCTTGGTCCCAGCTCCTGCCAACCTAGCAGTTCGAAAGCACGTCAAAATGCAAGTAGATAAATAGGAACCGCTACAGCGGGAAGGTAAACGGCGTTCCATGTGCTGCTCTGGTTTGCCAGAAGCGGCTTTGTCATGCTGGCCACATGACCTGGAAGCTATACGCCGGCTCCCTCGGCCAATAATGCGAGATGAGCGCGCAACCCCAGAGTCGGTCACGACTGGACCTAATGGTCAGGGGTCCCTTTACCTTTACCTTTTAAGCTAGTGATAAAGCGGGATATCAAATCCAAACTCTTCTTCTTCTTCTTCTTCTTCTTCTTCTTCTTCTTCTTCTTCTTCTTCTTCTTCTTCTTCTTCTTCTTCTTCTTCTTCTTCTTCTTCTTCTTCCATGACACGGAACAAACTTGTTTTCTGCTGCTCCAGAGGGTAGGATCCAAATCAATTCATATTGCAAGAAAGGAGGTTCCGACTAAATATTAGGAAGAATTATCCAATGGGGAAAGCTATTTGACAGAGGAACAGACTCTCTTGGAAGGTGGTGGGCTTTCCTTCCCTGGAGGGTTTTAAACAGAAGTTGAATGGCCATCTGTCAGGGATTCTTCAGCTGTGGTTCCTTCATTGCACGGAGTTGGATTAGATGACCCTTGGGATTAGCCAAATTCATGGAGGGCAAGGCTATCAATGGTGACTAGCTATGCTTGCTATGTTCTACCTCCACTGTTAGACACAGTATGACTTTGAATACTAGGTCCTGGAAATTCCAAGTGGGGAGAGTGCTGTTGTGCCCAAGTCCTGCTTGCAGGCTTCTCAGGGGCATTTGGCTGGGCCCTGTAAGAACAGGATACTGGGCTAGAAGGGCCACTGGCCTGATCCAGCAGAGATCTTGTTAGGTCCTCCTACCTCCTGTGTGTAAGCAGCTTGGGAAGAAGTCTCTTGTCACCTTGGAGAGTTTCTTGAAGCCCAAATAATTTCTCCTGGTTCTAAACAATCCACACACCCCTCTTGAGGCGAACTGTTAACCATGGAGGGAATGTAACAATGAGTTTTCATTCATTTTTTTCAACCTCAGCATGCTTCCCTTGCAGGGCATCTGCTCCATCACTTATGTTAAACCTGCGGATTTTTTAAAAAGCCGATTGCGTGACGTTGAAAGCAATATGTGTTTTGAGCACAATGGAGAAGGGAGTCTTTTTGGCAGCACGCAACCCAGTTGGGCTTTTGCCAGTTTGCGAGCTGTTTTGCTGTCTAATGACTGGATATTGCTTTCCCAGACACATCTGGGCCCTGATTGCTTTCTCCATGCTTGGCTGAAATGGGTAAAATATTTTCGTGTTTTCCACAACCCCGTTTTATTTCTCTTTTCCTCCTTGCAAAAACGGACTGGAGATGTCGTGCATTTGGATGAAGCTGGATTATGCCTTAAGGCTTGTGCCCTATTTTGACTTTTTGAAGTTAATGGGCATGGCTAACTTGGGCTCCTTAATTTCATTGAGTCTACTTTGAGTGGAACTGAGTTGGATACAACCCTGATCATTTGCCCTGCATTGCAAGGGGTTGGGCTGGGTCACCCTTGGGGAAACAATTGTACAAATCTATGTTTTTATAAATGGCCTCGGTCCAGTATACTTGAAGGAGCATCTCCACCCCCATCATTCTGCCCGGACACTGAGGTCCAGTACCGAGGGCCTTCTGGCGGTTCCCTCGTTGCGAGAAGCCAAGTTGCAGGGAACCAGGCAGAGGGCCTTCTCGGGTAGTGACACCCGCCCTGTGGAATGCCCTCCCATCAGATGTCAAAGAAAAAAACAGCTACCAGATTTTTAGAAGACATCTGAAGGCAGCCCTGTTTAGGGAGGCTTTTAATGTTTAATAGATTATTTTATTTCATTTTTCTGTTGTAAGCCACCCAGAATGGCTGGGGAAACCCAGCCAGATGGGCGGGGTATAAATATATTATTATTATTATTATTATTATTATTATTATTATTATTAATTTATTTATTATGAGGGTGATGATGATTTGATTTTTTTGTAAATTAAAAGCACTAAGTAACCAGGAATTTTTTGGACACTTTTTTATATATAAAGAATTTTAATGGACACACCTGGCATTTTCTGCTATGCAGGAAAGTGTGTGAGAGTGCTACACTCAAATAAATCCAGTCATTCTGTGGGCTTTTACAGTTAGTTGTGTTTCATCTCTTGCCAATGTGATGTGTTGAAAACATATGTTAAAACCACCAGAATGGTCTAACAGTGAAGTTAGACTAACTCAACTGGAGTCTTAGCTATATGTGATGTTAAAGTGTTTTTTCACCTGTATTTTGGGTCGCTTACAGACCTCCCCTGTTTTTTTGGGGTGTGTGGGGTGGGGTGTGGGAGTCAACCACATACTGCGAAGTTCTGGTTGCATAGTTAAAGCTGATCCCGGTAAGGCTGGGGAAGATTCCTGTCTGAAAACCTGGAGATCCACTGCCAGTCAGTGTAGACGTTATTGGCCCAGATGAACCTTTGGTCTGATAAGGCAGATTCCTATGTTGCTCCCTATTTGCAATGGCTTGATTGCTCTGGGTTGCAGCCAGTGTTAGAGCAGACCCACTGAAATTAATAGACAGAGCTAATTTACGTCCATTAAAGTTCAACTGGTCTACTCAGAGTAGGACTAACACTGGATTCAACTTTCTGCATCTGATTTCTGCTGAATTATGCAGCTGTAGCCTCCGGCTGCAGTAAAATATAATGCTGCTTGTTTTGATGTTTTCTTTTCTCAGGATGGTGTATTACATGGACAACAGGCAGCTCTACAGCATGCAGTACCAGACGGTGTACAGGTGCTGCCCAGGGTGGTCTCAGTTTGGAGAGGACGCGGGCTGCCTTTATCGTAAGTGGTCCCTCCTTCCTCCTGCCATGTTTTGTCACCTGGCATAGCTCAGTCGGTAGAGCATGGGGCTCTAAAATCTCAGGGTTGTGGGTTTGAGCCCCACGTTGGGCAAAAGATTTCCTGCATTGCAGGTGGGCTGGAATAGACGACCCACACGCTCCCTTCCAACTCTACAGTTCTATGATGTGTCTCTTTAATTGCGAATACAGGGGTGCAGAATGCACCCTCGTAGGATGGTGTAGGTGAGCAACCGTAACGTTTGTGTATGCAGAATGTGTGGGGTGTGAACACCCCTGCTGACCCAAGGCAAAGCATGTTGTGCTTTTTAATAGTGGGGTAGCAAAGACAAATCCTCTTTGTGTGTGGCAGAGCAGAGGGACCAGACATTTGCTGAATCTCTGAGCAGTTGTATGCACTCAAAGGAACACAGAGCAAATGAATGGGAGGTGGTGATAGTATGGAGGGCCAAAGGGACCTTCTCAGAGAGGGTGGGAGCCTCATGTGGGCATCTTTCCCAGATGGAAGCGGACACTGTACAAGGCTAGGAAGCTCTGGCTCGGGGGCCAAATGTGGCCCTCATGTCTCTCTTAGGCCACACCCTCTCTCCACAGGCCATACCCCTTGCCAGTTACATTTTGCACCCTCCTCAAGTGTTTTTGCCTGGCTGGAGTGCATCACTGAACTCCGCTAATGCCTCTTGCTTGTCAGGGATGTAGAATAGAGAGGAGTGTGCTTTGGTGTGGTGTACTGTAGAAACAAGGTGACTGTACAAACAGTCCACGCGGGTGGCGCTGTGGTCTAAACCACAGAGCCTAGGGCTTGCCGATCACAAGATTGGCAGTTCAAATCCCCGCGATGGGGTGAGCTCCCGTTGCTTGGTCCCAGCTCCTGCCCACCTAGCAGTTTGAAAGCACATCAAAGTGCAAGTAGATAAATAGGTACCGCTCCGGCGGGAAGGTAAACAGCGTTTCCGTGTGCTGCTCTGGTTTGCCAGAAGTGGCTTAGTCATGCTGGCCACATGACCCAGAAGCTGTACGCTGGCTCCCTTGGCCAGTAAAGCGAGATGAGCGCCGCAACCCCAGAGTCGTCCGCGACTGGACCGGGTCAGGGGTCCCTTTACCTTTAGTGTAGAAACAAGGCAACTGTACAAACGTAAAATTTGCATTCATTGCTCTGCCTACTCTTGCCTCTGGCTCCACTGCCGTGTGGTCATCAAAAAGTTGCTCAGAAGGGATGAAGATTTTGGGCTGAAAAAGATCCGCCACTCACCCCCTAGGGTGAACAGTACTCTCTCTACCACCACCACCCCTCTCCAATCCCCCCCCAAACCCCTGGAATTTTTGTTACAGTCAGCAAGGATATCATTGCGCAAGACTCCGTTTTGGTTCCAGCATTGAGGCGAAAACCTCAGAAAAATTACCGGCTTGCATAACCTATACCCATCTGCCATCCTCATTTGTGGAGAAAAAAAACAACTAAATAGAGGTATTTCAAGTCCTGAGCTCTGAAACAACTTGAACTGAAACTTTTTTTCAAACAAGAATTTCATCTATGAAAAGAAAAGAAAGAAAGAAAGTGGGAATAAAAAAAGAAAAAATACTACTACATTTTAATACATTAATATACAGATGTGCATATTGTTATTATCCTAATACACATATAATTGTCAGTAACCCAATATATTCTTTGTAAACTCATACCATATACGGCTGTATTTATCCAAAGTCTGCATCTCTAAGCTGTCTGTTCGTATGTTGCCAATGTTGTCACGTTGTCAAGCCATTGATTAAGGGGGAATCATATCTCTATTCTTCCAGTTCATTAGTAGCATGAAACTTGCCAAAGGTGATCTTATGGCCTGAGTGGCATGTGCCCTTCCCAGGGTTGCCCAGAGGGCTGAAAGAAGTTCTCCACTCCTGGCCTAAAGGGGTTTGGGGAGAAGGAGAATCAACTCTATTCCGGTTTGCAAAGACATTGTGGCTTATTCTTACATAGGACCTCAAAAGTTGGGTTTTTTGTTTGTTTCCCACAAGTGTGTAGCAAAGCAAGAGAAATATTCTGAAGAATCTTGTTTTTGTTTTTTACCCTTTCCATTGTTCTTGGTTGGTTCTTTCTTCTTCTTAGCATGGAAGGTGTTCTAAGTTTACATCACTGAAATTCTAGTTGGCTCGAGGTCTGTTCCTATTTAAAGCCAAGACCTGTACTGAGGATATTTAACTCTGGACTGTTTTCGAGATCCATCTTCCTCATTTTTCAGAATGTTTGCAGAAATGATCAGGCTGCCGGGAGTTGCCTGATATGCCTTTGCGCTCCGCTAGTGCGATGCGTTCTGGAGTTTTTCCTAATAGCTTGGGCTGAAGAAGGTAAATTGGGAATCACTCTATGTACGCTGATTAATTGTGTGGGGAAAGGAGCCAGGCATTGTTGCTCATAGCTGGATAAGACCGCAGGCCCATTGTAGTCCAGCATTCCATTCCCAAAGTTTAGAGAGATGCAGTGGTGGTGACGATTATTATGAATTTGGCGAGTCTGTCTAGATGAATCCCTGGATTTCCTTCCCCAACCCGCAATCTCGTATCCGTGAGGGCGGAATGCATACAAGCAAGCTTTGCCAACCCAATTTCCTTTGTCAAGGCAATGGCTTTGGCTGGCCAGCTAAGTACTGCAATTTAAAAGTCCAAAAGGTTGCCATAGAAGCAAATGGGTGGGCCTTTCCCTACCCCATCAATAGCCAGAGCAGAGTGTGAGAGCTGGACGGATGCTGACGAATGGAAGGAGTGAGACAGGTTCTGGATTTTGGAAACCTAATAGGGAAGCAGCATTTTTTGGAGTGTTAATGCCGTGAGCCCCTCCCTCCCATGCTCAGGTTGTGTTTATGTGTAGATAAAGCAGGCACCCCCAAACTGCGGCCCTCCAGATGTTTTGGCCTACAACTCCCATGATCCCTAGCTAACAGGACCAGGGGTCAGGGAAGATGGGAATTGTAGTCCAAAACATCTGGAGGGCCGAAGTTTGGGGATGCCTGAGATTAAACTATATAATTCCGGGCCCAGAAATTGGCTGTACCAGCCAACGCTGGTAGACGGCACCCCTAGCATTATAAAATCATGTTGAAGATAAACAAAACATTGCTCAGGAATTCCCTTTGAAGCTGGATTGCTTTGTTTTATTGTGTATTTTTAAATCGCAAGAACTGAGATTCCAACTCAACATTAGGAAGGACTTTTCTGACATGAAGATCTGGCTGACTGTGGAATGGGCTACCTCAGAAGGTGTTGGGAGTCTCCTACACTGGTGGCTTTTAAACAGTGGCCAGCTGCGATTCTTGCATTGCAGGGGTTAGGTCTAGATAGCCCCTGGGGTCCTTTCCGGTGCTACAATTCTCTGATTCACGATGGATGTTTTATAGTTCAGTGGTTGTGTAACTGGGTTAATACTGCTTAGAAACCTGTCTTGCCGCAAAGCAGTCTACAAATGAATAAACAGTGAATTTGTGACAACAACAACCATAATGCTTAACTCAAGCATCCCCATACTACGGCCCTCCAGATGTTTTGGCCTACAACTCCCATGATCCCTAGCTAACAGGACCAGTGGTCGGGGAGGATGGGAATTGTAGTCCAAAACATCTGGAGGGCCGAAGTTTGGGGATGCCTGGCTTAACTCAAGATGTGGTCAGTTTGTCTGCTGTGGGAGGGTGATGAAGAGAGTAAAAAAAATAAAACAAATAACAACAACAATTCAAAGGAAACTTTGGAGGAGGACCACATAATGGCCTTATCTGAACTCGGCAAAAAGAAGAAGAAGAAAAAAAGTACACCCAACTTGCCAATCAGCCAATTAGCTCAACTCGGGAGGGAAAAGAACTTTAATAAAGGTTTCCTGCAGGGGAAGTGAATAATTCCATTCAGGAAAGCAGAAGTCCAGTATAGGAAAGAGAGACGCCTAGAGCAGCATCTTAGCTTGCCATTTGAACTGCTGGCATGGATAACTCTCCGGAGAAGGAAATCTCTCATTTGTAGCTGGAAAGGGGCGAGAGAGATAATGGGGGCAGACACGAAGAGGAAGAGCGTCTGTGCAGAAGAAAAATGATAATAATAGTCTGCGTCTGTTTATGAACTGCTGTGTAATTTGTCGGAGGAACCCAAAGTTAGGAATGTTTGTGTTTTTGCTTTCTTTTTCTTTTTTTTCTGCCTGCTAACAGGAGCGGCCTTAAAAGCTAATGAGCTTCTGCATTTGCCGGTCTCTGTGTTGTTGCCAGCTAGCAATTGTCACGAGTTTTTGTATGGCTGCAGTTTGAGCAACAGCAGGCATGCTGTGGAGAAAGGGGAGAGGGGAAACACCACACCACATCACACCACACCACACCCCAGGAACCATCCAGTGAAGCTCTGAAGACATCGACCCACCAGCTGTGAAAAAGGCAAATTCCATGCTAGGGATCATTAGGAAAGGAATTGAAAATAAAACTCGTATCATAATGCCATTGTACAAATCTATGGTGTGACCATGTTTGGAATACAGTAAACCTACATGTGATGCGTTTAACTTGTGTGCATTTAGCTTACATGCAGGGCAATTTTTAAAAATGGGTTCCAGGGAAAATGTCTTTGGCGATGCCAACCTCCATTGAGCCCAGAGGGTCTTTACTATACAGTGGTGCCTCGACTTATGAAGGCGATCCGTTCCGTGCCGGGTGAACTGAATATGAATTAAGTTCATTTTCAGGGAGAACTTTTTTATATATATATAAAAAACTATTTTTTTTTAAAAAAATAGATTATAGATCTATAATCTTCAAGCTCATTCTCTGACACCCCCCCCCTTAAACCCTTATAGCCTAAATATCATAAATATTTGGGGAGAGGGTATAAATTAAACCATTCAGATTCCAGTATGTATGTGTGTGTTTGTGTGTGTGTTGATGTTTACATAAGTATATTTTGTAGTTTGGCAAAACTTGTAACATTTTGAATGCTCTTTTTTTAAAAGGATCATTTGGTTGAACTTGAATTGAGCTGTGAACTGAACTTGTTTGCAAATTTTATATTAAAGGGGGGGATGAATGTGAAATAGAATTAGTTTCTTTTAGGACGTATTCAACTAGAACTAGTTTCTTTTGAAAATGATTTTTCCAAGCTCTCTCCCTGTGTGCATAGGATGGTTTTATGTTTATGCAGAGTACACCCATTGAAATGAATGAACATGCTTAACTTAGGCGTATTGTTTTCTATTTTGCATAAAATTTAGTTGAATACTGCCCTTCATGTACATGTTTATTAGAGGCTAAATCTAAAATGGTGTGGAATAATGCACATTATACCACTTTGTACACATTAAATAGCACACATCATTATATTATTAAAACCGCTTAAAATATTTAAGACCCTGTGATAAAATTGAGTAAATGTTATTTTATTAATGTCATTCTTTCAGTTAGAGGACTTCCATCTGATCACCTTTGATATTGAGGGCTGTCCTCTGTAAAGTGCATCATGATCTCCCCCCCCCCCAATTCCTCGGGACCTTCTCATGATTTGACCCACTTTGAGCCACCTTTTTACTTCTTGCAAACATTGACCTTGAACGTGTCAATGCAAACTGTGTGAAATTTGCCCAGGAGTACCGTCCCCCTTACAAATTCATTCTTACAAATTCATTCCTGTTTGACTGAAGGAACTCCATACGGGCTGTCAGGTCGGCGCCCCCCCCCCTAACAACCCCGTCACTGAGTTCAGAATTTCGTCATCCCTGTGAAAGGAAAGCTGGGAGATGGATGGAAAATTTTCACGGAAAACAGATGGTGAACAAGACACTGCAAGAAGAGGCCTGCATACTTAAAACAGCTCCAAGGGGATCTGTAAAATGCCTTGTGAAATATCGGGCTTCCTAGCGGCTTCTTTCCATCATGTGTGTGTGATTGTGTCTGCTGGATTCATAATGTCCTCTCATGCTGTCAGATCGCACCTCATAAACGGGGTCTCTCTCTCTCTCTCTCTCTCTCTCTCTCTCTCTCTCTCTCTCTCTCTCCCTCGGTTTCATGTTTAGCTTTTTTTCTTTAAACCCTCTTGTCTTTTGCTTTGGGCTGTTCGTATGGCCAAGGTTTGCTTAAAGGTTCAAAAGAAACACCAGAATGTTACTCGAGCATAGTTGAGACATGGGGTACATCCGCATTATACATTTAAAGCAGTATGATACCACTTTAAACAGTCATGGCTTTCCTCATAAAATTCTGGGAGCTGTAGTTTGTTAAGGGTGCCGGCAGGTTATGGGAGAACCCTGTTTCCCTCACAGAGCTAGAGTTTCCAGAGTGATGAAGCAATCAATGGACACAAGTGAAATATGCAGATTTAGCCATAGGTATCTGATATGGTTCCAAAGAGAC
The DNA here is from genome assembly GCF_963506605.1 of Zootoca vivipara. Classification (NCBI taxonomy): domain Eukaryota; kingdom Metazoa; phylum Chordata; class Lepidosauria; order Squamata; family Lacertidae; genus Zootoca; species Zootoca vivipara. Next base: position 77,686,081 of record NC_083281.1, read on the forward strand.
CGAGCAGATTATGGACTCCTCCTCCTCCTTGACATCTTAAGTAGAATTCTGGTGGTGACTTTTCAACACCGTTTCATTACCTTGTGGATACAGGCAGCATTGGCTTGAGTGTTCCCTTTTGTCTGGCTAAGCATCCGTTAATAGGGATGCTTCTGAAGAGACTTGTGACCCGCAATTCAATTCAAGCAGGTCCCAAAGCTCAGGCGTGGCTCTTCTGATGCAGCCAAAGTAGTGGCGGGGTTCAGGTGTTGGTCAAGCTGAGATGTAAGCCAAGAGGAAAGAGAGACTCTGGTGCTGTGCACATAGGCAGGATGGAGAACCGAGGAAACTGCCTCATCCAGAGTCAAAACATTGTTCTGTCCAGTTCAGTATTGCCCATGCTGGCCTTTCCTGGGATGACAGCAAACAGATGTTTGTGCTGTCACATTGTTTCCTAGGGGCCAAAATCGATGTCATGCTAAACATGCCATTAGGAATGCATACACCCTCCAATATTTCTTCCATGAAAATAGGGACATCCATCATCATCATCATCATACCCCGCCCATCTGACTGGGTTGCCACAGCCACTCTAGGTGGCTTCCAACATAAATAAAAGCATAATAAAACATTAAACATACTTTCCAATGCAGGGCTGCCTTCAGATGTCTTCTAAAGACTGTATAGTTACCGTACTTATTTCATAAGCTTGGGGGTTGCAATAACTCCATACCCTTCAACATCTCTCAGCTGAAAATAGGGACGTCCTAAGGAAAAGCGGGACATCCCTGGATCAATTGAGAAACCGGGATGGTGTCTGTAAATCTGGGACTTCCCTAGAAAATAGGGACACTTGGAGGGTCTGGTTTTGGATACCAAGTTGGGTGGATCAGGGCAAAGGTCAGGTAAAGTCTCTCTATATTGGTAATGTTTATCGAAAGTCTCCGGGCTCCATTCGGTGACCTATTTATTTAGAATTCATCTTGATTTGCTTGTGTGAAGCTCATGCGGAGGTTAGACTATGTCCAACTTTAATTGAGCATCCATCCTTATTTGCTTGCAGAAAGCTTATGCAGACAGTAGGCTACAGCTGGCCTATACTGAGCATTGTTCTCATTTGTTTGTGGGCAGCATTTTTCCTAAATTCTTCCTGATTTGCTTGTGCAGTGCTTATACATCTTCCCATTAATCGTTCATTCACCCCATGCTTTCCCTGTTAACTCTCCCAATTGCAAAGAGTCAGTTTTTTTTAATTTTAAAAAAAGTGGGTTTGTTGTGCCAGGACGACAGAGTTCTTTAATCCGCTTAATTCAGCAAACTTAAATTCCTGGTATGCGCTTGAATCTCTCCCACAAAATGCTGACAGCCTGGAGGTGACCTCAAATATAGGTCTTTTCCTGGAGATGCCAAGAGGTGAAACTGGCTCCTTTATTATGTATGGAAAGAACGAGTGGTACCACTTCACTGAGGTCCCTCCCTTATTCTTCCTGAGAGCTGAAATTTTAATGCCTTTAATTTCCCATGGCAGAAACAAGAATAGCAGGAAATGTTGTCTGAGTGTAACTTGTTCTGTATTACCGGGGTCATAATTGATGGCACCATGATAAAACTCAACAAAAGAAGTGTTTATGAATATTATCGTCAGTAATATAAAGAGTGGTGCAAAAGAGCTGCTTCCCCTGTGCACGCCCCAAATGTCTTAACACAACTGCAAATACTTAAGCTGTCGTGGGAAGAGTCACGGCTCAGTGGTAAAGCATCTGCTTTGCATGCAGAAGGTTGCAGGTTCAAAACCTGGCACTTCTAGTTGGGGCTGGGAAAGCCCCACTGTCTGAAATCCTGGAAAGCTGCTGCTAGACAGTGTAGACAATACTGAGCTGGACCAGTGGTCTGACTCAGTGCTAAAAGAACTGCCCAAGTCCTATGTGAATATGAAGGAAGCTTTGGAAAAGAGTCTAAGGCCTCCTCTGCATTATACATTTAAAGCATGGTAACTTTAAGCAATCACATCTTCCCTCAAAGAATACAGGGAACTGTAGTTTGTTAAGGGTGCTAAGAGTTGTTAGGAGACTCCTATTGCCCTCACAGAGCTACAAATCCCAGAGTTCCCTGGGTAGAGGGATTTTTGGTTAAAGCACTGTATTATATTTGAGCTTTCACGTTGTAGGGGAACCAGTCTCATATAACCAGCATGTTTGAGTCTAATTAATGCATGAAGGGGTTAATGCCATAGAGTAAGCTGTCCTGGCAGGTTTTGCCTATGTCACTTCCCTTCACCTTGGGAGGAAACAGGCAACCAAGCCTTTTGTTCTACTTAGTCTATGTGTGTGAGGATGTCTGAGCTGCTCCCTCCAGCTGCATGGCTTTAAGCAGCCTCTTTTGTTTCAAACAAGAATAAAGTATGAAACTAATATTTTCCTATACCAATAGCTTAGGAACGTTTACCATTTTATAACCAAGCAACATTTTACTGCCTGAGCAACTATTTCTGATTGCTATATGGAAAAGCGCACAAATCTGACCTCTGAAGCATTTTGTGAGGATACCATTTTATGACTTTCTAAACCTGTGGTCTATCTTTGTGCTAGGGAAATGGGATACGTCGAGATTCACTGGAAAGGGCACATGTTAAAGGTTTTACAGCCTATATTCCCATCCTTTCTTTGCTGCATGTTTTGCCACATCAAATCTCAGCTGCGGTTCTCTCACCAAAGAGCAATTGCCCCAAGTTTGGATCTTTGCATCTGGGATTTCCAATACACATGAAACAAAAGCAACCTTCTGGAAATCTAGTGGAAGCTTAACATTCATTTCTGTGTCATTTGCTTCAAGAAAAAACAAACTGTTTGCAATCCTGTGGATCCAGAAAATTGCATGATTTGGGGTGGTATACCAACATATAGCTCTACCCTGCTGTTTTTATGGGGAAACAGAAGCATGTATGGAGGAGAATGACATTGTTCAATGACATCCGTTGTTTTGCCACATCATGCCCACTGCTGTGAAAGAAATTTAGCACGACAGCTAGTATATCTGTCCAAAAGTATTGTTCAATAATGCAGCAGGCACTGAAAAGAACATTAGAAGACAGGACAGAAATGGCAGCATTTTAACCAGGAAATCTAACACAACATTTCTCACATCTGGATGCAGTGAGTGTCTGGTCTTCACTGAGCTTTCTTTCTGATTTATTTATGGGGAGGTTATACAACAAAGAGCATTCATCCTAACAGAGGTTACACAATGTCCAGTCTTCGTTGAGCATTTGTTCAGTTTTCTTTGCAGAGAGGTGGTGTTCACACATATTCCCACTAATCTGCATGCATCTCATACTGTAATAGGAATACCTTTCAATGTGTTTTACCATCACTTTCTAAACCATAACATATTTGCTGGTATTTAAAAGTGGATTTCTTGCACAAGACTAGAGCAACGGAGCGCTTGAATTAATTGAAGAATCCTAAAGTTTCCCAGCATGTACTCGAACCACTCCTAGAAAATACCCCCAGTCTTGAGGCGCCCAGTGTGTCCCTGGGAATATATTTACTCTCCTCCTTTTGTGGCTGGTTTTTTGTTTTGTTTCCCTAGATCCAAGAGATTCTGCAGGTGAATGCAGAATGCATTTTGAGCCCAGGCCCTTATCTGACACCAAGGTGCTCTCTTCTCAGTTTACTCCTCTCTGCAGAAATTTATCTTCTCTCCGGACTGGCGGCGGGGGTGGGGGTCTTTCCCAAGCTCCTCTTTGGAGACTAAGTTGGCTCACAAAAATGCTTTGATCTCCCCTGTGCTGTTGATTTTCCCCTTAAATGCTCTCTCTTTTTTTTAAAAAAAATCTTTGTTACTGTTTTGTCAGCAAGCTAAAAGGCTCTGAGAGCTATTTCTTGGATAATCTGCATAGATGGAGGTGTAGGGTTTGATGAATCTGTCCATTTTGGTTTGGTTGACCCCATTTCCACATCTGTTTGTGAATTGCTTTGTTTTTTGTTTTTAAAAACACACAAAAACTCATGCACATTTATGCATTTCAGACAGAATTTTGCCTAGTATATGCATTGCATCCCCCCCCCTCAATAATTTCCCCCAATTCTCACAAGGGGCATCTGGTTGGCCACTGTCAGAGCAGGACACTGTTCGTTGTACAACAACTGCCTTCAGCTCGCTGCAAGGAAATCTCCTATCCAGCTGGTCTGACTTGTGTTATGTCTGGCCTCTCCCCATTAGTTTTATGGCTCCTGTAAATGAACACCCACTTGAGATCGGTGGATCACACCTGCTAGTGTCACTGGGCCTCACAAGAGCTGAAAGGGGTCGACTGTAAATGAAAAGGTACAGCTGAGGCTTTGCAGACAGACCTCTTCAGATATGACTCGTGCAAAGGAGCAGCACAAGAAGAGACTAGCTGCTGGGTCAAACCAATGGCCCATCTTTCCCAGAGTCCTGTTCTCCGACAGCATTTCACTCCTCCGTTGCTGGACGTGTGGTTGCTATATCCCGTGTCTGTGTTTACTTTCCAGGCTTGGAAAGTGTGAGAACGGAAGCCAGTCTTACCTCTTCCACTTGTATTGTAATTTTGTACTTCTTTCTTTCTTTCTTTCTTTCTTTCTTTCTTTCTTTCTTTCTTTCTTTCTTTCTTTCTTTCTTTCTTTCTCTTTCTCTCTCTCTCTCTCTCTCTCTCTCTCTCTCTCTCTCTCTCTCTCTCTCTCTCTCTGACGATGTGAGAGGACGCCATGATTGCTTTGTCCTGTATATATTGTTTGATAGGCTTATCTTTCATTAATTTGTCTAGTCCTCTTTTAAAGCAGTCCAAGTTGGTGGTCATTACTGATCCTTGCAGGAGCAAATTCCGTAGTTTAACTATGATCTTCCAGCACTCAGCTTCATTGGATGTTCCTAAATTCCAGCATTACGAGAGAGGGAGTAAAACTTCAACTCAAGACTCATTTATTCCAGAGGAATTTTATTAATCCTGTACAAATGCTCAGGAGTGAGCAAATAGTGGATTACGGCCAGATTACTTCTCCTATCCACTTGAATTTTTTACAAAAGTTCCTGAAATTTGCAGGGAAACAATTGTGCTAATCCTCCTCCTGCTAATTCTCATTGTTAAGATTTCCAGCCTCTGTGGGTGTTCCAAGTATGTTGTTTTACCCAGCTGAGGACAACTCTTTATCTCTTTTGCAAAGAGCTGTTTTTCTTTCCCACTTTGAAATAAATGTTTGGGGCTAGTTGGCCAAAAACACCACTCTGAGCGTTACAAAAAAAGAGATTCTTTTGGAATCTTAGAGGTAAGAATAGAGGAGAGGCAAATGATGGATTGCCCATTTAATCTCGAGGGCTGCAGGGGTACAATCCTGTTCACGTCTGTTCAGAACTGGGCAGAAGAATGTTTGAGGGAGTTGCAGGAATCAGTTTCTGCTGGCAAAGTTGACCCTTAATGAAGCTGAATAAGTCATGTCTATCAATTTCATTGAGTCTACTCTGAGTAGGACTAGAATTGGATGCAGCCAGTGATTACTGACCATGATCATCTCTGGCAAAGATGGTTGCAAGCCATGTGAAGGGAATTCCACACACTTGCTGATGTATTTCTCTAGGAGCAGACGAATACGTGATTTTTGTTTTGTTTTCCCCAACATCTTATTCATCCCCAAACTTAATTCAGCCCCCCCAATATTTCAGGAAGGAAAATGAATGAATATTCACCAGTCTTTTAAGGGGCAATTCTTTTAATAGACACATTTTTTGGTATGCAGTTTGGACCAATCTGTACATTCTAACAAACAGCTTGCTCTAACATACTGCATCTTCTGTACGTTGTTTTCACTAATGTATGCATTTTTGAAATGTTGTGAGTCAGATGGAAAATGGAGCCAGCTTGTTTTCTGTTGCTCCGGGAGGGGGGATATAATAATAATAATAATAATAATAATAATAATAATAATAATAATAATAATAAAATTATTTTTACCCTGCCCACTCTGGGTGACTTCTAACAAAAGATTAAAATACATTAAAACACCAGTCATTAAAAACTTCCCTAAACAGAGCCGAACCAATAGATTCAAGAACCGAACCAATAGAGTCAAACTACAAGAAAGCTGAATCCGTCTAAACATTAGGAAGAACTTTCAGACAGTGGAATGGGCTGCTCCAAAAGGTGGTGGAGGTTTCTTGGGAGAGGTAGGGTGGCCATCTGCCAGGGATTTTCACTTCTGATTCTTGCATTGTTGGAAGTTGGACCACTGTTGGGGTCCCTCCTAACCCCCTATGCAGTGGTCCCTTGACTTACAAATGACTCGCCATCCGTAGATTTCGACTTACGAACGGGACAAATGACCGCACACTTACGAATTTTTCTACATCTGAACGGAAACCATTGGCGGCTTTACATGCGGTTTCCTCGACTTACGAATTTTTCCGAATATTTTTTTTTCCTATGGGAAGCCGCGTTTCGACTGACGAACTTTTCGACCTACGAATGTGCATTCAGAACGGATTAAGTTTGTAATTCGAGGGACCACTGTACTTCTATGAATCACCATCTCTGTTAACTATAGTAGGCCTACTTTGAGTCGGGCTAGTATTGGCTGCAGCTCTATGTTTGTGGATGGAGTTCATCCACGCGGTGGGGAGATCCTTGGCCAATTTGCTGCCCTGCCGTTTGGTATGGAATTCAGAAACATCTCACTGTTTCTGTTTCTCTTGACTTCCAAGCTGAGCAGAGCATTTCTCCGTCACAGTGGGATCTAGTCCAAAGACTTCTGCTCTGGACATCATCCACTGCAACAGACCCTTGTCAGAGTGCCAGACAAGATCTGTGGCATTTTAATCGCCATCATGCTGTATGAGCTACAGTCTTCGGAGCTAATCACTTTGCCGTTTCTGGACTGTGGTTCTTAAATTGTCTGAAGCTGGCATCAGACAGCAATGGCACTCTCTCGTATTACAGGATCTATGCCCTGTGTTGTTGGAGACAGTGTGGAGTAACAGGCACATTTTGGCCTATGGTGGGGATGTGGGAAAGTGCAAAAATGTGGAGGTCTTTTCAGAGATAGCATGCAGTACCCATCATAAGCTAATTGCAAATCCAGCCCTGGCTCTATTGTCCACAGAAAGTGACTCTAATCCTGTAGTATCACGTAAGATTTTTGCATTCCAGCTATTAGCCTCTGCAAGATTAGCATCCCGTTGGAAATCTTGAGAGCTAATGCCTTAAGAGATGTGGCTTAGCAACATATGGGATATAGCTCTCTCGGAACACTGCCATGTAATGCAAGGGGAAACTGAACTTGATTTATTTGATAAAGAATTATATCCCTTTAACGAGGGAGGCAGGTTTAGAGTGGCTGGGGAAACACAGCCAGATTGGCGGGTTAATAATAATAATAATAATAATAATAATAATAATAATAATAATAAGGCAGCCTTGAGAGATTAAGTCATATTCATGGAAGGCATATTTGAAAATATAGCATTGTACTTTGGGCTTTTAAAATATATAGCTAATTGAATATTTTATGTAATTCTGTTGTACCCCATTGTACCAAAGTTGCCCGTGATTTTTGTCTTTTGCTACTGCTGAAGAGATCCTCCTCCTCCTCCTCCTCCTCCTCCTTCTTCTTCTTCTTCTTCACAACAATGAAAAAGACCCTTCTAGTGGTATGACACAATATGGTAGGGTTGCCATATTTTGAAAAGTGCAAATCTGGACACAAAAGTTGTTGAGCTTTTCTATTCTGCTGCATAGTATAGTGAGCTGGCTGCAGGAGGGTAGTAGCAAATTTGGAAGTGTGAGGTCCCTTCAGGATAGTCACAGCTACACTCCCTTCTAAGATTATGCAATTTCCTTATAATTATACAATAATAATAACTAGGGACACATTACAATGATCCATGTGGATATCATGCATTGCCTTTCAGCTAGATCTGTGGACATACATAGCAAATGATTTGGAGTGCTCTGACCTTCTTTTGCGGTGACTTAAGCTGTGTTGTCCCTGGAAGTTCCATTGCACATGGCGGAACTTGCACGCCATTCTCTCGAAACACTTAGCTGTGAGGTGTACAAAAGAGCAACTCCTCTTCCCACACTTTCTCCAGAGCAACCCGAGAGCAGGTGTCCTTGAACTCTGATGATGGCTTCCTGCTTGCCCAAATAGAGGCTGGAGAGGAGTGTGAGAACGTTTGTAAAAACGAGGTAAAATTTGCATTTCTCGATCTGCCCACTTTCGCCTTTTTGTCCACCGCCAGCAGGTGTTCCCTGGAAGCTTGTCCAGAAATGATTTTTTGCTCTTGTGCTGAGAATGGCCCCCAATACATATTAGTGTTGGTCAATGGTCTCATTGAATCATAGAGCTGAAAGGGACCACAAGAGTCATCTAGTTCAACCCCCAGCAATGCAGGAATATTTCACCCTCTGTGGGGCCCAAACCCACAACTCTGAGATTAAGAGTCACATATTCTACTGACTGAATTATCCAGTGCATCTGTATCTCATAAGGTCATCCATCTTCCTCCCCCCCCCAGCTGTCTGCAATTACGGCGTGTGTTTCAACGGAGGCAAGTGTGCGGAAGGCTCCTCTCAGGTCTGCCACTGCCCTGCAGGCTTCCAGGGCCCCAGCTGCCAATATGGTGAGTAGCCGCTTCAAACTGACCCTTGCGCCCATGTCAGTCTTAAGGTGGAGCTGCTTCTCCACCTGAGTCGGAGACCTGGTTTGGCACACACAGCAGGCTGTTGGGAGCCGACTTCTAAGCGGACGATAACCACTTCGGACCTCGAGGGACTGTCTGCCCAATTTTTCAGCGCCTGAAATAATTTAATATATAGTTGTGTTCATATATGCTTGTACAAATTGCAGTTGCTAGTGGCCAGTATAAACATATCTCTTACATATTTGTCTAAGCGGGTCTATCTCCAACTGGGCTTGTGCAACATGCCAAGCCGAACTATGTATGTGATCATCTTGGTGCTGACCTGCTAATTTGGAATTCTTACTGTGGCTCTTGCTGCGCCTCCTTCTCCTTTTTACATCTCAAGTCTTTTAGCGAGGTCTCCCTCTTATGTTTGCACGTGTGTGTGATGTCTGAGCGCCGACTGCAATCCTGTATTTGGAAGCGAGATGCAGTCTCCTCTGCCTTTTTGCCAGTTTCCATAGATTCAGAACAGCTGGGGAGAGGGGGGGCAGTTAGGTCATCATAGCAAGAGAGCTTCTCTCTGGGAAAAACCCCTCTAAGTGCTCCTTACATCTTGTAATTCAGCGAGATCTTCCAGTTGGCACGATATACATGTGTCTCTCCCTACCTCCAGCAACAAACTTCAGGGATCACACACCCATGATGCAGACACACAGAAACCCACAGCTAGATCACAAAATTTTCTTTTTAAGTAACCTGACCTTAGACATCTTGCTTGGGAACTCGGAGTCAATGCATTCAATGGGGCACATTTCTGAGCAGGTATGTTTTATGGCTCAGACAGCATGTTACAAAGGAGGCGTGTGAATGCCTCTCTCCCCCTGCCCCAGCCAAGCAGCTGCACAGCGAGTTGAGGGGCCGGGGGAGAGACTGAGGCGAATCAGGATTGGGGGAAATGGTCTGGAAGTGGGGGGGGGGGAGCTTAATTCCACTACATATCACATACCTGCTAACATTTCTCCGATGAAAATAGGGATGTCCACCTAAACAACAACATCAACAAAAACAACAATTAATTTTAATGGGTTGCCCCAGCCACTCTTGGTGGCTTCCAACATATAAAAGAAGGTATCTGAAGAAGTGACGTGTGCCTCATACCAATGACAAACTAAGTTGGTCTCTAAGGTGCTGCTGGAAGGAATTATTTTATTTTGTTTCGACTACGTCAGACCAACACGGCTACCTACCTGTAACTACCTGTAACTAATCCTACTGGGAGAATGCCAGGGATGGAACCTGGAACCTTCTGGGTGTGGAGGAACTGCTCTGCCACAGAGCTATCTCGCTTCCTCTGATGTTAAGTCTGGTGGGAGTATGCAGAGCTGCGATGGGCTTCAGGAGCCTCCGTTGCTGAGTGTACACATCCATTTCATGCTTTGGGGAGTCCTGATTACAGCAGAATCATGAACTCATCTGGTTAGGTGGGTTTTAGCTGCTGATTCAGCATGCTTTCTCCCTCCTTCCCCTTTCTTTCATGGTACGTACATCTGTTTTCATGAACTGTAATTATCATTACAGGTGACAATATAGAAGCACTATCAAGGCATTTGAAGTCTCTTTCAGGTAATCTGTTGAAAGCAGATGCGATCCCCTACACACACACACACAATGAGAGAGCGAGAGAGTACAAATATGCTGTTGGAAGAGACCATTTGTTATCTATGGGTGTGGTGTGTTCAGCAGGACCCATGATCCTCTCCTGCAAAATATATTCCCCCTTTCTCTTTGCATAACTTCCACTGCATGCTCCGTTCCAAAATGAAAGAATATCCCAATTTTCCTATCTTTTCCGTTGCACATTTTGGGAAGTAAAAGCCAACTGCATAATCCTCCGCAACGCAACTCAAAAGTAAGTTCTATTTGCTTCAATGGGACTTGCTTTCTGGTCAGCGCGGATGGCAGCCTGCTCTAGTTGGGGACCCTCGAGCTGCCAGTGGACTCCCAACTCTCTTTGAGTCCCATGTTCAGAAGGGTTGGTGGTCAGGGCTGATGGGAGTTGTAGTCCAAAGCATCTGGGGGCGCCAGGTTGGGGAAAGTTGGTGCACTGGGTTGCCCACCAAGAGAGCTCTCTCCCCCAAAATAGACTGTACTTTCTGCAATAAGGAAAGTGAGGGGGAAACCTTATTGCAGAAAGTACAGTCTATTTTGGGGGAGAGGGGAGTCATTGATAGCCTCCATGCATTCTTCACTGCAAACCATCAAGTCAGAGGCAATCACTGCCTTTTGTGGGATACACGATTGTAGTACCTAGTCAGTAATACCTCTCCTGTCATTTCCAGCAACTAGTATTCAGAAGCACTCTGACCAGGGGCATTGCAGTAGGGGGGCGGGGCGCCACGGGCTCCACTCTGTGGGGGGCAGCGTGGCACCCCCCCTTGGCACCTCCACCGATGGCTGCCGCTACCGTGGTGGCGGCGGCGCAACTGCCATCGCGGAGGCCGCTGACGCCCCTCACTGCTCCACCTGAGTAGGAAGAAGCACAAAGTGTCCTGTGGATCGGCTTGCCATGCGCTTTGTTCTTCTGCCTACTCAGGCGGAGCGGTGAGGGGTGTCAAGCGGAGACCTGAGGGGTGTCTCGCCACTCCACCTGAGTAGGAAGAAGCACAAAGCGCGCTATGGAGTGGGTTGCCGGCAGTGGTGCTCCAGCACCCGGATACGAGAATCCCGATGCTAGAGCGGCGGTGCCAGCAACCCGCTCCGTAGCTCGCTTTGGACTTCTTCCTGCTCAGGCGGAGCAGCGAGGGGCATCAGTGAGCTCCGGGGCGGGTTGCCGGCTCCGCGGTTCTAGCATCGGGATCCTCGGATCCGGGCACGACGCATGCATGCGGCGGGGTGTCTTCGGGTTTGCCGCCCCGGGCAGCCAGAAGGCTAGCTACGCTGCTGACTCTGACCATGGAGGCAGAGCATAGCCATCATGGTTAGTAGGCATCAACAGCCCTCTCCATGGATTTGCCTAATCCTCTTTTGAAGCCACCCAAGTTGATGGTCATCACTGCTTCCTGTGGAAGTGAGTTCCGTAGTTTAACTATGCACTATGCGAAGGAGGACTTTCTTTTATCTGTCCTGACTCTTTCAGCACTCAGCTTTGTTGGATGTCCACAGCTTCTAGTGTTATGAGGGTGGGGGTGGGGGACTTTTGTCCATCCACTCTCTCCATGCCATGCATAATACTATAAACTCAGGGACTCTCAGGGACCCTTTCCTGGGAGTAGCTTTATAAGAAACCTGCTCACCTTTTCTCCTCCACCCCCTTGATCTTCCCCCAAGGAAGGACCCTTGGATTTCTAGAGCCAGTGCGGTGTAGTGGTCAGTGTGTCAGACTAGGACCTGGGAGACCAGGGTTCAAATCCCCACTCAGCCATGAAGCTCACTGAGCCAATGCCCCTCAGCCGGACCTACCTCACAGGGTTGTTGTGGGGATTAAATGAGGACAACCATGTGAGCACCTTGGAGAAAAAGGTGGGATACAAATGCAATAAATAAAATAAAAAAACAAAATTCCTACCATATGGGGTACATGCAGGATTTATTTTCCTGTGTACTTTACTTGGCCCTTAGGGCTGACGCCAAGATAGTCATTGCCTCCCCTCCTAAATTCTGGTATCAGATGGTGTGCGAAACAGCAGTTTCAGGCCGAGCCAAATAGCAATATGCTGCTCTGGCTCTGGCTCTTGTACGTCCCGTTAATGACCTGCCTAAAACTCACAGACAGGAATAATGGATTTCCCTTGCTATTAAAACGGGAGTTACATTGCACCAGGTGTAGATGGTTTGTTCCAGACGGTTTTACAGAAGGCTATTTCTCCCCCTCCTATTAAAGCCCATGTTCTTGCTCCTTTCAAATATTGTTTTTTTCTTTCTGTTTCTTCATTATGTAGCTCAGGAGTGTGGGAAGCGATGGGGAGTGTAATCATAGAGTTGTAGAGTTGGAAGTGACCCCAAAGGTCATCTAATCCAAACCCCTGCAATGCAGGAACCTTGACTAAAGGGGCCCTAACAGATGGCCATCCATGGAGCAGAGAAACTGGGGGTCTGTCCTTCAGCCCCAAGACCAGTTCTCTTCTGTGTGTGACATGCCTGTAGTGGGCGGGGCCAAAGGCAAAAGTGGGAGGGGCAGCAAATGCAAATATTTCTTTTATACAGTAGGCAGGCAGAAGCAGCCATCCCTTGATAGCAAGTGCAGAGTCTCTTCTGTGTGAAGAAGCTCCTTTATGAAGTCTCTTGGAGCTGCAAGTGGCCTGCAAGCTTACAAAACCTTATCTTTTTAGTCCAAGGGCCGCAGCCCCTTCTGGGCACACTTTCAGGGGCCGTGGCCCGTATGCCAATGGTGGGTGGAGTCTGAGGTCAAAGTGGGTGGAGCAACAACTGTAAATTTTTACCTTTGTACCGTAGGCTAGTTTCCATGCACATTTCCATGCAGGCAAGCAAGGATGACGATCAGATCAAGGACACATTCCAGCCAGGCTAAAACACTCAAAGTGTATGTGAAGCAAGTACAGTGAAGAGTGTAGCCTGGGGAGAGTTCCGAGGGCTACATTTGTATGTGGGCCTGAGGTTCCCCTATCGTAAATGCAATATTTTGCAGCTACCTGTTCCATCTCTACCTTGCATTTCCTTGCAGCGGCCACTGTTGTGATGTAGTATCAAGATGGCAAGGACTGCATTTTCTCAGCGGCAAAAGGCTCCTCTTTTTGCACTGCAGAAAATCCCACATTCTTGCAAGAGGGGCTTTCCTTTCCTGCCTTTCCCCCCACATTGATTAGGGAAGCGGGTGGAGGTTGGATTTCTCCAAACAGCTGAGTAATGAGCTTGCACAGCTATTGCACGGAGAGAACCATCTGGAGAGGCCCCAAGAACAAGTCGTTTTTCTCCTCCTTGGCGAGACTGCCAGGTTGAAATTTCCTTCCCCAAATGTATTCTCTCTCCCCTTGCGCTCTCCCTTCTCCTTGAAACAAAGAGCTGCTTTAGTCTGAGGCCAGCCCTTCTGTTCTGTTTGATGGCGAGGTCCCTGCAGAGCTGTAACAAGCTTATGGGCTTTGCTGCTGGAATTTGGTCCCGGGCGCAGATACATCTTCCTGAATTCCATTATGTGCTCAAGGTGGCTTTAAGTTGGCTCCGCGGATATCCCCCTGGGCCAAGGAGAGAATGTGGACAGGAAAGCAATCTTCCCCTCCCCTCCCCAGGGGCGGCGGGGGGGGGGGGAAGAGATGAAAGCCCTTCTGACTTGCTTGGGGGCTTCCTGGCAAACTAATCTTCATAGCCCTTTGTGTAAAAGAAGACCCGAGCTGCCGCATGTGGAGCATGCAGAAGATAAGCTACAGATGCTGGGCTCTAGTCAGCGATCATCCTGGGCTGGTTTGTGGGGACTTTGTCTGTAGTCACTTGTGGTTCATGGAATCCTAGAATTGTAGAGTTGGAAGGGACCCCCCTCCCCCAGGGGCATCTAGTCCAAATCCCTGGAATGCAGGAATCACAGGTAAAGAATCTCTGCTTGGAAGAAGTCCTAGAGAGCGAGCTGGGTTGGTCCGTTGCAGCAAAACCCAACCCGGGATTGTGTGGCACCTTAAAGGCTAACATGATGGCATGTACGGTTTTATAGACTTGAGCCCATTTTGCCAGGTGCATGAAATATTATCCACAAATATAAAGCAGGGCTGGGTGGACCTGACAGTTTTAGTTTCTCTCCGTTTGTCGTTCTTCCAATCTTAAATTCGGTTATCCACATTTCTGCATTAATTTGGACTTTTTAAAAAAAACCCTCCGTGAAAATTCATTGGCGAATTTTTCTGATATACACAGGATAAAGCCTTCTCACCTGTGCACATCAAGCAAGCCTCTGCAAGGGGCCTCCCTTGCAGATTTTAATAACTGGACAGCTTTGTAACGAGACAGAAGGTCCTTCAAATAGCCTGGACTCAAGCCTTTTGGGGCTCCAAGAGTTAAAACAAATGTAGCCCAGTTAAATAACATTCAGTAACCAGGGGTGTATCGAAAGATCAAGTGATGGGTTCCTGGTCCTATGGACATGTAAGCAGTCTAGCTGCTGACTTTGCAGCAACTGCAGCTACCAGAGGCTCTTCGAGGGTAGCCACACATAGAGCTCCAGATCACCAATGTATTGAGCATATATCTTGATTGGCTTGCACAAAGCTTAGGGAAAAGTTAGATTATGCCCTGACTTTATTGAGCACCAGTTTTGCAGGGACATTATATGACTACGAACATTCATTCTGATTTGCTTGCACAATATTTATGCCCCCAATATTTGTTCAGTCCCCCAATTTTCAGAGCATTTTGCTGTCACCTTTCTAACTACAAAAAGTTGATTTCTTTTAAAAAGTGGGTTTCTTGTGCTCGATCGATGGAGGGCTTGAATCCACTTTAATTGTGCAAGTCTAAATACTGACTATTTTGAAGTGACCTGGATGTGATCATTTCAAGATGACCTGTCTGTTGAGCATTCATCCTGATTTGTTCGCAGGGAGGCAAAATGATGTTGTACTTCCCAGTGCATTTTCACATCATACTCCTTATCTGGAAAAGTCAATGGGGTTGGGAAAAGAAGAGTTTCAAACCAACTTTAATTGTGCAACCTGAATTTTTGGGGATGTGATTGAAGCCCACCTGCAAATAGCAACAGATTATCATTATTAATTATTTTTTACCCCACCTGTAAGGCAGCTTACAGATAAAATAGGAGCAGCTAAAAATATAGGAAGCAAACAAACAAGCAACCATTAAAAAACAATTGAACATTAACAGAATTCCTATCTGGAATGTATTCAAATGTCACCATCTTTCATCTTTTCATATTTTTACGTTAAATTTGCAGACAAAAAATTAATAATCATCACCATCGGGTGAAAGGGTGCAGCTTGCACTCTAAGGATTGCAGCCTACCAAGTTATACTCAGAGTAGACCCAGTGAAATTAATGGACCCATAATGCCCATTAATTTCAGTGGGCAACAACTCTTGGGTGCAACAGCTATTGGATACAATCCTGAATGTATTCCTGCAAACATGCTTATTGCTTCCACCACTGGGGAGTCTAGGAGGACCAGAGGGTCAAAGATACACTCTTCAGCATAACCTTTCACTGGGAGTGCAACCCCTTCCAGAACAGATTGTATCCCAGTTCCTGAGCCAGATTTTCTGCTGACCAACAGCATGTGGTGTGCTGAGTCGGGGAGCAAAGCAAGCCTTTAATGTCTGATCCATCTGGCTCCCTGCAGCTTCTGCAGAGAGCTTTGTGTGGAAATAAAGGAGTTGGGGAGATTCTGGTATTTTGGAGACTGACCTTTCCAAACATAAGAGCATCAACTTTGAACCTTTTTTTTTTTGCCAAGGGGAAGAAAGCAGTGGACTATACTTCTGTATTGTTTTTCTTCTCGAGAATACATTTTTGACCTCTGGACCTTGAATTGGTCCCCCTTGTTGCTCCCCCTTGTTGCTCACCCAAGGTGAGATGTTCCGGGTACCAGGACGCAGCTCATTGGAAGATGTGGAGCAGCAGCCTGGGCTACCTTGGTGGAAGGTCAGGGCACTTTTTTCGTGCCAGGCACATTCTCTATGCATGTCTATGCCCTGCCCTGATTTGTGTGAGCAGAGGTTACTTGTCCTCCCATCATTTGATCACCATTCCATGCTTTCCCATGCCTTTCCCCTTCAACGTTTGTAACTGCAAAAATCCTCCGCCCCCCAAGAGGAACGGTTGTTCCAGGGCGCAAGAGCTTCAATCTGCTTTTAATCCAAGCCTATATTCTGACACAAGCTCACACCCTCTGCAAAATGCAGACTGTCTGGTGGTAACTGAAGTGTGAAAGCTGGCGATCGCATTAATTGAGTTGGTATGGGTCAGAATTCAAGTTCAAGTTCCTTAGGCACCCGTACTAAAGAAAAACTAGACCTTAGCAGTTCCCTTTTCTTTGAGACAAACGTATCCTCACAATGGATCACCTGATTCCATAGAATAGCTGCAATATTTATTTTTTCTGAATGAAGAGGTGGAGTGTGTTTGTGTGTGAAAACGAAGCAGTGTACTTATCTCCAGTCTTGGCGCGGCCCAGAAATAGACAGGATTCTAAGGAGAAGGTAGAAGAAACAACTTCATGTGAATGACTTGCAATCATTCGGGACAAAAGTAAGAAAGCTGGGATAGCTCAGTCGGTAGAGCACAAGACTCGTAATCTCAGAGTCATGGGTTCAAGCCTCACGTTGGACAAAAAGATTCCTTGCATTGCACGGGGGTTGGACTAGATGACCCTTGTGCTCCCTTCCAACTCTGCAATTCTATGATTCTAGACATCTTTCTACTTCTCCATACTGGGACAATCTTGAGTCAACCTTAATATCACTGTAGGTGTTCCCCCATGATTAGTTACATTGTAGTATTTCTAGTTTTTCCATTACGGTCATTAGCTTCTTAGCATATTAGGTGGCAGTGGGGGAGTAAATTTGGCTCATGCCTCCGGTTTTGTTCTTGTTGATTTTCCCATTTGTTCGTCCCCTCTTTTTTTGTTTGGTGATTTCCCAGCTCTGACAGGTAAAGTAGGGTGGGGGAGCAGGAGGAGAGAGGAAAGCAAGGCTCTGCTTTGCCCGGAGTTATCTGCCTGTCCATCAGCCAAGTACTAGGTATTTAATAGTTGGCAAGCAGATAGCACCAGACACTTTGATGAAGAGGCTGGGAAGGGAAGCATGCCAACATCTTAGAGGAGCTTATTGAGTTGTGCAAGGAAGTTTGGTAAATGCATTTAAACGGCGGCGGGGCGGGGGGGGGGGGAGGGAGTGGAATGCACTCAGGACAAAAGGAGTGTTTGGAGATTCCCTTTTAATTTTTACTTTTTAAAATGGGGATTGGGGACGGGGCCCTCCAGATGTTGGTGGACTCCAGCTCCCATCAGCATGGTTGATGGTCAGGGATGATGGGAGCTGTAGTTGAGCAACATCTGGAGGACCAAGGGCTCCCAAACCCCTGATCTAAGGGCAGAGCAAGTCTACCAAGGATTCTTGAGCTGTGGTTCCTGCATTGCATAGGCTTGGATTGGACGGTTCTATGTATTTGGCTACAGAAGCAAGGGGTGGTGGAGGAGGACCAGAGTTCCTAAGAGCCAGCATGCTGCAATGTTTAGAACGTTGGACTAGATTATGAGAGACCAGGGCTCAGACCCTCACTCAGGCATGAAGCTCACCTTGGGATGAGTCCCTGCCTCTCAGCCTGACCTAGCTCTCAGGGTTGTGGTGTGGATACATGGAGAAGCAGGGGTGAGAACCGATTGGGGTGCCTTGAGTTCCTTAAAGGCAAGGTGGGAAATGAAGGTAATAATGCTAGTTAATGATCACAAATTAATGATTCCCTGAGCATGCAGCGTTAGAGATTTGTAGCAAAGAAGTGATGACAGAGGAAGAGTCTCATTAACCACTCCCCCATCTGGGATGGCAGAAGACCATCCCAGAGTCTTAGAGGATGAGTGCAGAGAGATTGAAATCAGGTTTTAAATCATAGAATCATAGAGTTGGAAGAGACCACAAGGGCCATCCAGTCCAACCCCCTGCCGAGCAGGAAACACCATCAAAGCATTCTTGACATATATTCAGACAAATAATTTGTCTGCTGCGTACAACAAGCTTTACCTGGAATATTTTCACTTCTTACAAGAGTTACACACACACACACACACACACACACACACACACACACACACACCACCCATCATCATCAACATCATCAATTTGTTATGTTAAAAAGAGGAAAGCCAAGAAGCTCTCCAACTTCTCAGCTCATTAACTTGATTTATACACCTGGAGCTAAAAGTTCAGGCAGCTGAAAAATCTGTTATTTTAGGGTCCTGTTTTTCGTTTGTTGAAGCCAACTGGCCTTTTCTTTTGCTTTCCTCTGGAGCTCTGGTGAGTCATGTTTACAGGGTGAGTGGGAGGTTAAAATCAGCTGGGAGTTGACAAATCCTGTCCGCACCAGGGGTGCTTAGCCCAGCCTTATCAGTCTCAGGATAAGGCAGTTGAAGTGGGTAGACTAGTAGGGCAAATAGGGTGTTGCCCCACCAATCCCAGTTTGCCCTCAGCCAGGCCTGCCTGCCTTCTTTCTTACAACCACTGAGAGGGTGTTCTGTCTGTCATCAGCTCTGGCTCCCCCTACTGTTCATCTCCCCGCCTTCCACCCTATCAGCCGCAATGAGCAGCTGTCACCACTGGGATGATCCCAGTCGTAGGAGCCCATAGCCTTGGGTCTCCTAATAGTAGCTTGGTTAACCTCTAGCTAGCCACAAGTTGTGTTCGCTAACACAACCCCTCTCCCTCTAAGTCCCCTGGCAGGTGTAGAGGCAGTGGGAGAGAGGCGAGATCTCTCTCTGAGTTTACAGGAGGGGCTCCTGCTGTTTCTTGTCCAAAGCACATAAAAATATCTCTTCCTCCAGCCCTCTATGTGTGTGCCAGGGGGCTTGAGAAACAAGCAGTGGGGAGAGTATCTTATCTCACTCACACTGAGCTTTGGAGAAGGTGAGAAACAGAGGAGCTGGTGGGTGGGCAGGAATCCTGTTGATTCTTCACCTTTCCTTTCCATTCCATTCCAACACACTCTTTGAGTGTATGTCTACAATTAGATCAGCAAGCATAGGTCACAGGATCATAGAATTGTAGCATTGGAAGCATGGGCGTACCCAGGATCAAAACTAGGGGGGGGCAAGGGGAGGGGCCAAGGCACGGAAGGGGAGGGGCCACAAAGTGGGCGGGAACAGCGAACTCGCGCTCCGCCGGGCTGTGCCCCTCCCTAGAAGCAGGGCTGGTGGGCGGAGGCGGAGCCCAGCCCAGCGGAGCGCGAGTTCAGCGTTCCCCGCCGCGCTTGGCCTTGCCAGAGGGCGCGACGGGGAGCTGGAGGGAGGGCGCAGCGCGGCGGGCGGGAACGGCGAACTCGCGCTCCGCCGGGCTGTGCCCCTCCCTAGCAGCAGGGCTGGTGGGCGGAGGCGGAGCCCAGCCCAGCGGAGCGCGAGTTCGGCGTTCCTGCCCACCGCGCCGCGCTCCCTGGTTCCCCGCCGCGCTTGGCCTTGCCTGAGGGCGCGCCGGGGAGCTGGAGGGAGGGTGCGGCGCGGTGCGGCGGGAATGGCGAACTCGCGCTCCGCCGGGCTGTGCTCCGCCTCTGCCCACCAGCCCTGCTTCTAGAGTAGGGCTGCTGCCCTAACTTGCCGCATGGTGGGTACGCCCTTGATTGGAAGGAATACAAAGGGTTGTCTGCTCCAACCTCTATAATTGCAGGAATCACAATGTGGGATCTCCCTCTTTATCCCACCCCACCCCAGAACCCTCATATCTGCCAACTAAAGTAAAAAAATGCATACCTTAGAATGAAAGTATTCAGAGCCCAGGAGTTTGCCTTGAGTAGGGATGCAAGCAGATAGCAATTTCCATCCCGTCTTGCGTTCTGTGCAACCAGTGTGGTTTCCGTTCTGCTGGAGTTCAGCTTCTGTTGAAACCTAAATGATTCATCCTGCTATCCACTGTGGCTGCTCTGATTAATTCCATAATTGATTCCAATGCATTTCAGTGGAAGGGAAACATAAGAAACAAAAGGGGTTTGGACTAGGTGACCTCAAAGATTCCTTCCAACTCTTAACTTCTGTGATTCCACAGTAGGTTTTGGTGTGATCTCTATGGCTAAGCTATGGAACAGACTCTCACAAGTGGCGGTGATGGCAACCAACATGGGTAACTACAAGTATGAGATAGGATTAGACAAATTCGTGGAGGAGGAGGAGGCTGTCGGTATGCTTCCTAACTCTAGTTGTTGGAAACCATAGAAGGGGAGAATGCTGTTGTGCTCAAATCCTGCTTGTATACATCCAAGATTGGCCATCTTGTTGGCCACTGCGAGAATAGGCTATTGGACTAGATGGGGCATGGTTCTTCTTCTGGTCTTGACTTCCTTCCTTCCTTCCTTCCTTCCTTCCTTCCTTCCTTCCTTCCTTCCTTCCTTCCTTCCTCCCTCCCTCCCTCCCTCCCTCCCTCCCTCCCTTCCTTCCTTCCTTCCTTCCAGGAACCCTGTTAAATGTAGCCTCTAATTTTCAATAACACCCCTTCCCCGTAGCTCAGAGTGGCTTAGGCAACAATTCAAGAAGCCAAGCAATGTTGAGAATGTGCTAATTAGTGATTATGTGTGTTCTGAGAATACCCAACAACACAGCAAGCTTTGGTGGTATAACTAATGAGGGGCATTGCAGAAAGGGAGGCCCCTTCTCCCCTTGCCCTCCATCCTTGGGTCCCGTTCAAATGCTTTGGAAGCTGTGTGCATTCCAGCCACCCCTGCATTCTTCCTTGCGGTTGTTGAACTGTACTTACTCTGCACAACGTCAAGCTGAAACAGGGCTCCTTGATAGCGGCACTTTGTCTGCTTTCGGAGGAGATGCTTTCGCTGACAAGCAGTGTAAACGGTTGCAGCAGCTGGCAGGAGCTACGCAGGCGGGCCCTGGTCTCCAGAAATGTTTGAGCATTGTCTGATTATGGTTGTCAGATGCAGATGATGAATGCCCATGTTGAGAAAGCAGGAGCCAAGGCAGGCCTTGATATTTGTTGCATAGAGGCCCAACTGGAGTTAGGGAAGTGCAGATCAGGCTCTGCAGTTGCTGTTGTCATCCACCTGCCTCAAGAGACAATGGAGTGCTCTTCCAGGGGTGAAGTCAAACTACTGCATTAGCAGTACCAAAGTGATCTCCCTGGGGCGCAAGCCTGGGTGGTGGGTATGGAGGTCCTGAGCTGCCTAGACAACAAGGCCCCCTCTTGGCCTCACTGATGTGGTCCAAAGGAAAGCATACAGTGGTATCTTGGCTCCCAAACAAATCAGCTCCTGAATGCTGCAAACCCGGAAGTAAGTGTTCCAGTTTGTGAACGTTTTTCGGAAGCTGAACATCTGATGTGGCTTCCGCTTGAGTGCAGGAAGCTCCTGCAGCCAATCAGAAGCCACACCTTGGTTTTCAAAAGGTTTCAGGAGTCGAACGGATTGGATTAAGTTCGAGAACCAAAGTACCATTGTACATACCTGCCAAGTCCCGGACTGCAGAATCCGGGACCGGCAGCCGCGTGACACCGGAAGTTGCATAGACGCAACTTCCGGTGTCACTTTGCCCATCTATGGGCACCAAAAATGGCCGCCGCCAACACTGGAAGTCGCGTCTACGCACTTCCGGACATGCGTAGATAGATGCGACTTTCGAAGCCGGCGCCAGCCATTTTTGGTGCCCATATATGGGCAAAGCAGAAAAAAAAGGCCACTGGCAGGAGAATATAAGGGAGAATAATGGGAGATGAAGAGATACGGGGGACCGCCGGGAAACGGTATGAAAAAACGGGGGGGGGGTTTCCCGGGGAAAACGGGGTACTTGGCAGCTCTGCCATTGTACATCAGGCAGATAGCTCAGTTAATTGGAGCGTGGTGCTGGTAACGCCAGGGTTGCAGGTTCGATCCCTGTAAGCGACAGCTGCATATTCCTGCACTGCAGGGGTTTGGACTAAATGATACTCAGGGTCCCTTCCAACTCTATGAATCTATGTTTCTACATATCGGTTGTGCCTGAAACGGGAGTTACCTGTATATAACTTAGGTTCATGAATTTCAGTTGGTATACTTTGAGTAAGGCTTAGTTGGATATGACCCTTAGTTTCCACTCGCCTCTCTCTGTCCTTCATCCAGCTAAGCAAGACACATTCAGAGTTCGAGGACAGCTTCCAATTGGGCAAAACCATGACATGAAATAGGGCTGGTGATGGTTTGGGCCTGGGGAGAGTCCTGGGGGCTAGATGGAGAAGGCTGGAGGGCTAAAGGTGAGATTCTGCACCCCTAGAACAGGACTAAAGAAAAGAGCAAATATTAGCATCGTGATATCTTCTCTTGCTCCTTGATCATTTTCTTTTGTTTCTTCCGGGGTCTGTTGAACATTATCAGATACCTCCTCTATGTGTAATTATTTCCATGCTCCACCTCACTGCTATATGCTTGGCAGATGGGCCTCCTTTTAGGCTGTTTGCAAAACCTGTGCTCACTAAGTCATGCTAATATGGCAGGTATTTGCACGCATTCCAGCGCCAAAGCAACGAGCCTACCAGCCACCACCTTCTGCATATCTGGAATGAATATCCATATGTTGCTGGCTGTTAAAGGAGAAATATGTGCCTCTAGCCATAATCTATGACTTCACTCACTCCTGGGCATTAGTGAATAAGATTCTGCTGGGGTAAATGAAGTTTCGAGTTGATTCTTCATTGTCGGGTATCAAGATAGAATACAATTATGCATGACATGGAGGAAGTGCATGAAGAAAAGTTGTTCTCCTTCCATAATACTAGAACTTGGGGGCATGCAGTGAAGCTGAATTCTGGAAGATTCAGGGCAGGCCAAAGGAAGTCCTTCATCACATAGCCCAGAGTTGAAATATTCCCATAAGAGGTGGCTACCAACTTTAAAAGAAGTTTAGACAAATTCATGGAGGGCTAAGACTGTGCTCTCCCTCTACTGTTGGAGGCAGTAGGTGCCTGAATACCAGATGTTAGGAACCACAGGAGTGGAGAATGTTCTTGGTTAGATTACTGCAACACATTATATGTGGGGCTGTCCCTGATGATGGTTCGGAAACTTCAGCTGGTGCAGGATTCAGCTGCCAGGTTGCTCACCAGGGCAAGATGGTTTGAGTCTATAGGGCCAATCCTGGCTCAGCAATGCACTGGCTGCTGATTAGTTTCTGGGCCCAATTCAAAGTGCTGGGTTTGACCTATAAAGCCATAAATGGCTCAGGACTGCAATACCTCAAGGACTGCCTCTCCCCAGTGGAACTGACCCAGACCCTGCAATCATCATCTGAGGCCCTTCTTTGTGTGTCTCCTCCATGAGAGGTCTGGAGGGCAGCAACATCAGAATGGGCCTTTTCTGTGGTGGCTCCCCATTGTGGAATGCTTTCTCCAGAGAGGCTCGCCCAGCCCCTTCTTTACATATCCTCTTCTCCCAGGCCTTTGGCTGATTAAACGGTCCGGTCCATGACTTTTAAAACTGGGTTGGGTTGGGTTAGGTTATTGTTTTCATTTGTTACTATGATATGTAATTTGTGTTGTTATATTGTAAACCGCCTTTTGATCCTCAGATATAGGGTGGTATAGGAATAATAATAATAATAATAATAATAATAATAATAATAATAATGCTCAGGTTCATTTTGTGGGATTCTCACCAGCATCTGGCTGGCCACTCCCAAGTCCATGTACAGTGGAACCTCGGTTTATGAATACCTCGGTTTATGAACGCCGCGGACCCATCTGGAACGGATTAATTCACTTTCCATTACTTTCAATGGGAAAGTTCGCTTCAGTTTATGAACAGACTTCCGGAACCAATTACACCCATGCTTCGGGTTAAGTACGCTTCAGGTTGAGTACTCCGCGGACCCGTCTGGAACGGATTAATCCACTTCCCATTACTTTTAATGGGAAAGTTCGCTTCAGTTTATGAACGCTTCAGTTTATGAACAGACTTCCGGAACCAATTGTGTTCATAAACCGAGGTACCACTGTATATAATATTCCTTTCTTGTGACAAGAAGCTGGTGTGATGAGTTTGCAGCCTCCAATATTTCTTGGGTGGAATATGATCCGGTGTAGGATAGCTCCTGGCTCCGGATTCTCTGCTCATTCGGAAGACCGCCAATAATAATAGTTACGGTTGTCAGCTGCTGCTGAATCTCCCATTGCCATTTCATCTGGCTTCATGCAGGCCAAAGAATTTGATATCCTGACCTCCCCTTTTCAAACCATGTGGATAAGGACATAGGAAGCTGTCTTATATCAAGTCAGACCAGTGAGTAGTTCATCCAGCTCAGTATTGTTCATGCTGACTGAAAGGTTTTCAGGCAGGAGTCTGGCCTAGCCCTACCTGGAGATGCTGGGAATTGAACCTGGCACTTTCCACTTACAAAGCAGATACTCTACCACTGAGCAGTCTCCAAAGGGGAATGCTGGATGAGATGGGCATTTAGGATGGAACTTGATTTTCTGGTGGACTCTGAAATCTCAGCATGAGCTTTGTTGGGATCTGGCATGGTTAGGCAGCCCCAGATGCTTGCGGACAATAAAGAGAGATGTGTAGCAGGGTGTGTGTGTGTGTGTGTGTGTGTGTGTGTGTGTGTGTGTGTTAAGGTTGGCATCCACGGTTGGTGGACAAGGGTTCTCCACTTTTGATGCCAAGTATCAGAGATGGGCAAGCCGATCTCTGCCAGCGCTCTCCATTGCTCCTCGTTCAGAGCCCCATTGGGGAGTGCAGAAGACCTCAGTCGGCCTGTGGGGTGGCTGAGCAAGAGGCAGTGGCAGCAGAGCCAGAGGGGCAGGATGCAACCTTGTCATCAAGAGCCAGGGGTCACTTCTGCAGATGGGATCAGGCTCACGTGCCCAGACAAAGTGTGTGTCTTGGCACAAGTGGCATTCCTGCCAAGCAAGCAAGTCTCTTTAAAAGCTGGGCAGGAAGGGTGCCTTCCTGTCCAGCTTTGTTGGGACATCTTTGTTGCTTCTCGTCAGTCCTGAACCTCTTGCTTCGTTTGTATACTTCGGAATCGTGACTTCTGGTCCCCATGGAAGAGCCTCTGTTACTGTGGACGGAGGGGGCTGAATTTGGTCCTGGCAGATTTTTGAGGTGCAGCAGCCATCCACCCAAGGGTGCAATCCACAAACAAGCATGCCTGTATTGTTCTACCTTAAAAGCTCTCATTTGCTTCCTTGGTCAGACTTTTCAGAATAAGTGTGCATAGGCACAAGGACCAGTGCAACAACATCTGCATTTTTGTTCTGATCCCCTCCCCCTGATTTTGCAAAATGTCCATGTTTATGGCCCCCTCTCCTTTGCACTGGTGGCTCCAGAGCTAGCCAAATGCCTTCTCTTTCCCAGAGAGAGCCGTCTGCGAAAAAAAATTCCTGTCCTGCTATTTTTCCGCCAGCCATCCCCTCTGCAATCTCGGCTGATGTACCTCGGAGAGCCGTTTGCTAGCATTTCTGCAAGAACATCTCTTGGCTTGGAAAGCACTTTTGAACTTTACACGCAGCTCATAATTGCTGGCCGCCTGCTGTCTAGTGAGAATGAGTATTATTACTTTTTCCCAACATTATGAGAGAAGGGAGGGGGGAGTCTATAGCTGCCTAATTATTTTGTTATCATCCCATTGGGAGCCATTCAATTTCCTGCCAGTTTCCAATGTGTGGCTGTGCCTTTTCCTCTTTGTAAGGCAGCCGAGGGATTAAGGATAAGGTTATATGTGGAGGTTTTATAGTTTGATGGATTGGAACATTAGGTGTGCAAGAGGAGACCTGTTGCTGACAGAGTGCATTTGCATGTTGCAAATAAAGAGTGTGGTTTGCCCTGCCAGCCAAAGGGCAGGTGAGCATCCTTCCTGATTTGCTTGCACAGAGTTTACTTGGTGCTTAGATTGGGACACGGGTGGTGCTGTGGGTTAAACCACAGAGCCTAGGGCTTGCCGATCAGAAGGTCGGTGGTTCGAATCCCCGCGACGGAGTGAGCTCCCGTTCCTCGGTCCCAGCTCTTGCCAACCTAGCAGTTCGAAAGCACATCAAAGTGCAAGTAGATAAATAGGTACCGCTACAGCGGGAAGGTAAACAGTGTTTCTGTGTGCTGCTCTGGTTCGCCAGAAGTGGCTTTGTCATGCTGGCCATATGACCTGGAAGCTGTACGCCGGCTCCCTCGGCCAATAAAGAGAGATGAGTGTCGCAACCCCAGAGTCAGTCACAGCTGGACCTAATGATCAGGGGTCCCTTTACCTTTACCTTTAGATTATGCCTGGTCTTTATTGATCATTTGTTCTGATTAATTAATCATTTATTTATTATTTATTGCATTTATATCCCACCTTCCCTCCAAGGAGGTCATGGTGGTGTAAATATTCCTCCTCATTCTCCCCATTTCATTATCACAACAACCCTGTGAGGTAGGTTAGGTGGAGAGGCAGGGACTGACCCAAAGTCAGCCAGTGAGCTTCATGGCCAAGCATGGGGTTTGAACCCTGGCTGCGGAGTCCTAGTCTAACTCTCTAAACACTGTGCCACACTGGCTCCTATCCTGTTGGGCACTGCCTGCTGACAGTGGGAGGGGCCAGAGTTGTATGTGGGTGGTGCCATCCCTTTTCTATCTCTCTCTTTCTAAAACACACTTTCCCCTGCTACTTCCTCCCTGGCCAGAGGGCTTCTGGGGGGAGAACAGAGCACACCTGCCAGATGTCTGAACCAGTCACTTGCAGAAGGCTTTTCAGATTAGGCAAGGAGTCTCATGTGTCATAAGGATGGGGTGCGGAAAAGCCTCAAGCCCAAGGGTCAAATGTGCCACACAGGCCTCTCTATCTGCCTCTTGGGACTCTTTCAAGGCCACAGCCCTTCTTTGACTCCACCCCTTTCCCCAAAGCCACTCACCTCACCAGCCCTACATCATATCTTCCCTGACTGTTTTTCCCTGGCTAGAATGTGTTCTTGAACTCTCGCCTGGATGGAGGATAGAGGTGTGTTTGTGTGTGTATCTAAGCTGCTGTAGAAAGGTAAAATTAGCATCAATTACTCCACCCACTTTTGCTTCTGGCCCCACCCACCACCAACACGTGGCCCTCAGAAAATTACCTGAAAGGCAATGCGACCCTCAGAGCAAAGAAAGGTTCTAGGGCAGGCTTTCTCAACCTCGGTCCTCCAGATGTTTTGAGACTACAATTCCCAGCATCCCTGACCTCTGGTCCTGCTAGCTAGGGATCATGGGAGTTGTAGCCAAAAACATCTGGAGGGCCAGGGTTGAGGAAGCCTGTTCTAGGGTCACCACTTGCCCATTCCTGCTTCAGTAATTGTGGGGTGGATTTTAATAGGTAGGAGAGGATGTATTAATTGCAATTTATCCCTCCAGGTGCTCATGTGTGAGGGTTGAGTATACAAAGAGCTTACCACTTTATTTAAAACAGGCACCCCCAAACTTCAGCCCTCCAGGTGTTTTGGCCTACAACTCCCAAGATCCCTAGCTAACAGGACCAGTGGTCAGGGAAGATGGGAATTGTAGTCCAAAACATCTGGAGGGCTGAAGTTTGGGGTGCCTGATTTAAAATGTGGGGTAGAACGGAGTTCCAAGTCCCATCCTTAGCACAAATATGGAAATAATAGGAATAGGCTGTGAAGGCTTCTTTTCATTAAGTCCAGCTACAAAGCAAGCCGGCTCCCACTTTCTCGCCATGCTTCTCAGAAAACAGGCTGAGAAGTAAGTTTAACATATGATTTACTTACTCACAATCATGCATTCATTCTCAGCAGCAACAGCAGTAAAATAAATGCAGGCAAAATGCTTATATTTTCAGTAGAAACATCCTCAGGCATGTAACTGTTGCTGGAGCAGTTGTATCCATCGCTGGTCGAAGAAAAAGAGAGAGAAGGAAGGAAGGAAGGAAGGAACAGGAAATATTTATTTGATTCTTCCTTCGCAAGAGAGGAAGGGAAATGACATCACACAGACCTTCTCTACCAATTACATTTCTATGGTTTGAGTCTGCCTCTCAGCAATGTGGCCATGTGGTCTTACCCCCTCACATGCTAACTCACAAGAATATGCCTTGTTAGATTTGACTGCAAATCTCCCGCGGGTCGCAGTAACTGGTGTGCTGCTGGTTGTCAGCTGTCAGCCTGGGTTTGGTTCATCTGCGCATTGATGCACTTGGACGACTCTCATAAGAGCAGCTGGGAGAGGAACACAAATAGAAATGGAAAGGAGTGCCAATGGGCACAGGGGGATGCCAACTCCACTTCAAGACCAGTTGAACCTGTCTTTTCACTTTGCAAACCCGCCATGGCTTTGTTGGAAGTGTTGGGATGCAACTTGGCTTGTCCTGGCGGCTGATGTGTCAGCATGGAAAATGGAGATAGAGAGATAGAGCGACAGATAGATAGATAGATAGATAGATAGATAGATAGATAGATAGATAGAGAGAGAGAGAGAAGAGGAACCTCCAAGCTTCCTAGACTGTCCTTTCCCCTGTGCTGACCTCCCTTCCTTGTAGGGATGCCAACCTCATTTCTGATGCCCTTCTTCTCCATGCACCACCTTGGGAGAGGAGATGTCAATTTCGGATGTCTGTCCGTCCAAGTTGCAGGAGCAAGCTTGACTTGTTGCCTCTTTTCCTTAGTTAGACCTCAGATCTTTCTTATCAGGCATGCAATTCCTACATGAACAAAAACAAACCATAGCTTTTGTTCCTACATGAACAAAAACGAACCCTACGCCAAAGGATAAATGGACATAAATCTGACATCAGGAACCATAAGACTGAAAAACCAGTAGGAGAACACTTCAATCTCCCAGGACATTCTATACAAGATCTCAAAGCAGCTGTTTTATTACAGAGAAATTTCAGGAACAGACTGGAAAGGGAAGTTGCTGAATTGGAAATCATTACCAAGCTTAAAACCATGGAAGCACCTGGGATGAATAGAGATATCGGATTCTTATCTCATTATGCATGATCAAGCTTTCTTTAGCACCTCAGCCCAGGACTAATTGCAGCCATCAGCAGCCATTAACACCCATCTACAGGTTTACCACTCCCATCAGCCCATCTCCCATTCCCACCCACCCCCACCACCCTCTGTACTGTATATATATAGGGTCTGACACTTCTGTTTCTAGTGTATCTGAAGAAGTGTGCATGCACACGAAAGCTCATACCAAAATATAAACTTAGTTGGTCTTTAAGGTGCTACTGAAGGAATTTTTTATTTTGCTTCGACTCAGACCAACACGGCTACCTACCTGTAACCATAGCTTTCTTGTTTTCCCTATACAGTACTCATAATCTCAACGGGATTATATCCAGGTCAAAGTGTGTACCTTTGACAGTGATCCAGTGCTAAGTTCATCTTCTGCTAATGCAGAAGTTCAACTCCCAATGCCATCATGCTTCTCTCCCCAGAATGATGGGCTGTGGCTGCCAGTCGGAGCTTGTTAGCAGTTCCCCAGTGATGGTGTTTCAACTGATTAATGTTCACATGGGAGCTTCAGACCCAGCAAGTCAGCAGCATCGGGAGCAAGAGGGCTGGGTGATGGAGAGGATGGCAAACTCTGGCCGAGTTTCTGTGGATGGATTTCTTTACAGCTTTAAAAAGGATAGGGTAGCAAGCAATAGGAAGGCTCTCTCAACCTCTTGCATTGTGAAGAGCTGCCGCCACTTAGAATAGGTCACAGGTGCAGAGCCTTTGACATCCCAGATGTTGTTGGTGTCTAGCTTCCATGGACCCCTGCCAGCCAGGAGTCAAAGATGATGGGAGAACATATTGGAGGGCCACAAGCTCCCTGTTCCTAGAATGGACAATGTACAGTGGATGCTGGTCCATTAAGATGAATGAGGCACTGCCCCAGCAACCTTATTCTGCCCTTATCCAGCTCCCTGACTTTTTACTGACAGCCAGCCCAGGGTGTAGCACTGACAAGTAGTTTTCTCCTCCTCCGAACTCTGCAGAAAGGAGGATGGGGACAAAAGTAGAATTAATTCGCTCTGCTGTCATTGGCCCAGTTGATTGGGAAGTCTTGTGCGACAAACCCTCTTCTCCAAAAGATCAGACTTTTTCACGCTGAGGAAGGCAATGGGTGAATGCATTGGATGCAACATCATCTAACTTCCCCATAAGCAGATCAGAATGAATGTTTGAAGTTCCCAGGTGAGAGCTTGGAGGGTTCACTTTTCTATGTATGGAAAAATGATTAAGATATAATTGTGATAGAGGGCCTGGTGTTTATTCTGTCTTCTCTTCTCTTCTTTTT
This sequence comes from Zootoca vivipara, assembly GCF_963506605.1. NCBI lineage: Eukaryota > Metazoa > Chordata > Lepidosauria > Squamata > Lacertidae > Zootoca > Zootoca vivipara. Next base: position 77,716,576 of record NC_083281.1, read on the forward strand.
CTTCATTTTCTTCTTTTGCTTATTCTTACTTCATTCCTATTTATCTTCTTTAGATTAGTTTCACTTTTATTGTGTTTTATGTTGAAAATTCTTAATAAAAATGGATTTTTCTTTAAATAAACATTTGTTCATTTAACAACCAGCATTCTCTAATCTCCCTACAAAGAAATTGGGATGAATGCTGAATAAACAGGTTGTATGTAAGTGCCCTGAGGTTAGCATGCTTCAGGGGAGATCAGTTGTGTTGAATGAGACATCTTTGCAGGGCTGTTGTGGGGTTCACCATCCAAACAGATGAGCCTCTTAAAATCTAGGCACAGTATTCTTACTCTTTGTCCCTTAATCACATCCAGAGGAAGAAATTTGTGGAACTCAGAAGCTAGCTTGCCGCTTTTAAATATGTAATTGCTCCTAATAATGGCTTTTATGATGATGATGTTGTTTAGTTGTTTAGTTGTGTCCGACTCTTCGTGACCCCATGGACCATAGCACGCCAGACACTCCTGTCTTCCACTGCCTCCCGCAGTTTGGTCAAACTCACGTTGGTAGCTTCGAGAACACTGCCCAACCATCTCGTCCTCTGTCGTCCCCTTCACCTTGGGCCCTCAATCTTTCCCAACATCAGGGTCTTTTCCAGGGAGTCTTCTCTTCTCATGAGGTGGCCAAAGTACTGGAGCTTCAGCTTCAGGATCTGTCCTTCCAGTGAGGACTCAGAGCTGATTTCCTTAAGAATGGATAGGGTTGATCTTCTTGCAGTCCATGGGACTCTCAAGAGTCTCCTCCAGTACCATAATTCAAAAGCGTCAATTCTTCGGCGAACAGCCCTCTTCATGGTCCAGCTCTCACTTCCATACATCACTACTGGGAAAACCATAGCTTTAACTATACGGACCTTTGTCGGCAAGGTGATGTCTCTGCTTTTTAAGATGCTGTCTAGGTTTGTCATTGCTTTTCTCCCAAGAAGCAGGCGTCTTTTAATTTCGTGACTGCTGTCACCATCTGCAGTGATCAAGGAGCCCAAGAAGGTGAAATCTCTCACTGCCTCCATTTCTTCCCCTTCTATTTGCCAGGAGGTGATGGGACCAGTGGACATGATCTTGGTTTTTTTGATGTTGAGCTTCAGACCATATTTTGCGCTCTCCTCTTTCACCCTCATTAAAAGGTTCTTTAATTCCTCCTCGCTTTCTGCCATCAAGGTTGTGTCATCTGCATATCTGAGGTTGTTGATATTTCTTCCAGCAATCTTAATTCCGGCTTGGGATTCATCCAGTCCAGCCTTTCGCATGATGAATTCTGCATATAAGTTAAATAAGCAGGGAGACAATATACAACCTTGTCGTACTCCTTTCCCAATTTTGAACCACTCAGTTGTTCCATATCCAGTTCTAACTGTAGCTTCTTGTCCCACATAGAGATTTCTCAGGAGACAGATGAGGTGATCAGGCACTCCCATTTCTTTAAGAACTTGCCATAGTTTGCTGTGGTCGACACAGTCAAATGCTTTTGCATAGTCAATGAAGCGGAAGTAGATGTTTTTCTGGAACTCTCTAGCTTTCTCCATAATCCATAATTATGATGTAAAGGTAATGGTAAAGGGGCCCCTGACCATCAGGTCCAGTCGTGTCTGACTCTGGGGTTGAGGCGCTCATCTCGCTCTATAGGCTGAGGGAGCTGGTGTTTGTCCGCAGACAGCTTCCGGGTCATGTGGCCAGCATGACAAAGCTGCTTCTGGCGGTCCCTATTTATCTACTTGCACTTTGACGTGCTTTTGAACTGCTAGGTGGGCAGGAGCTGGGACCGAGCAATGGGAGCTCACCCCGTTGCAGGGATTCGAACCGCCGACCTTCTGATCAGCAAGCCCTAGACTCTGTGGCTTAACCCACAGTGCCACCTGGGTCCCTAATTATGATGTAGGTACTTGGAATTCTTCATGTCTGCATATTCGTTTGTGGTTTTGTAGAAGGTCTTAGGGTAGCAGATATATCTTGCTTTCATTTACATTTACTCGATTTTTTTTGGGGGGGGTGAATGTGTGTGTAAAATTATTAAACAGAAATGCATGATTAAGCCTGCCAAAAGACTCTACAGTTCAGAGAACAAAAGGATGGATGGGGCTCCGCCTGGTGGCTTTTGTGTAAAACTGCAAACTGTGGAAATAAATCATGACTGGGAGTCAAGGTTCTAGTTTATGAATGAATACTAGCCTCGCTACTAGCGAAGATAGAGAAATTTGATTCAGTTTGCATATACCGGTTGATGTACCCAATTCACACTTTCTGAGGCAGCATGTATACCGAAACACAGCCGGCCTTTGAAATTTGCACTTCTCTGAATTCTGCAGTGCAGATTTCCACCCAAGTAATGTGTGCCAAAAAGCATATGGCTAGGATAAAGGGTAAAAAATTGATATATTTGTGGGAACAGCATACAAGAATACATTATACTGGGGTGGGGTGTGGTGGGGAGAAATTATTGCAAAAAAGTTTATTTTAGGATAAATTTACACTAAACAGCTGACAAATTTTCACGAAGAACTTAAAAATAATTCACAAACTGATGCAGGGAACTGAAAAACTGAGGCTCTTAAATTGACAGTTTTTCCTGTCTCTTTTTGGTACACAAGAAGTGAAATCTTGGTTCAAGCAGAACAGTTACCGAACATGTTGGGGAGAGGGGATGAGGACAGCTCCCCGCAATCTGATGCAGAACTCACTTTATGTGGGGTCGGGGTTGGAAGATGAATTAAATGGGGCTCACTTGAATTATTATTATTATTATTTTAAAATGTTTATTCTGAAATGAGTGTGTTGGCGAACGAAATGGATGCACAATTAACTATTCTTTTGCAGGCACTTTTTATTCATTCATTCATTTGAAGCATCATTGCCCTGCTCTTCAGTCCAAATAAGGTTTACAGTGGAAGTGTTGCGACACACAAGGAAAAGGGACTGGAAGGGAAAAGAAGCAACAAACCCACGTACACACTCCTAGTAGTCACATGCTAAGTCTTTGCAATGACCAGATAGGTGCACCAACACCCTGACTCATTATAAAGACAGCTTCCTAAGTTTCCTACAAAGATATTATTGCCTCCTTGGAAACTTGGGCTGCCCGATTCCTGCGCCTTCATTTCTTTCTTCCTCTCTCTCTTTCTCTCTTTGCCAATGGGAATGTGCCCTGTCTGTAGATTTTGGTTGCCAGTGAATCTAATTGGTGGTTCTGCTTACGGTGCTTCTGTAGGGGAGGATGATAAGGGACGGTCATTGTTCAGGAAGCCGGGCAGATGCTGGCAGCCCAGAGGAGCCTCTTGTACTTCTGGAAGCTTCCTCCCTTTTCTCCCTCTCTCCCTGAGATGCTTTAAATTCCTACACAATAAGCTTGTCTGTTTGGTGAGCTTTTTTTGTGCCCAAAGACAGATGGAAGAGAGGAAAGGGGAGGGGGGTCGTTATCGGTTTTAAGTCGGCAAACCACTTTCATGTGGGGATGTCAGAACCTCTGTAAATAAAGGACCAGATGTGCCCTGAATCCTCCCCCCTCCCCCGAAATGCAATTGTACTTATCGAGCTGTAAAACCAGTTGCAGATGCTGACCATTCACGCCTGTGATGAAAAGACACAAGACTGAGGTTTTGGGGAGGGAAGCATTCCTTGAAGACTATGTTCCCCGAGTACAAATTCAACAGGCAAGGCCAGGATTAGCAAGTGCCATGAAAGGCAGTGTGCTGTAGTGGTTAGAGCATGGGTTGGCAAACCAAGGCCCGCAGGCTGGATCAGGCCCAATTGCCTTCTGGATCCGGCCCACAAACGGTCTGGGATTCGCCCTGTGGATCGCCAGCACGCAGGTTCTTTCCCTCTCCCTCCTTCTCCCTCACATTCTGGCACCGGTGCCTCCTCCCTCCCTCCTCCTGGGATTCTCCCTGCCCTGCCTAGAGGAGGAAAGGGATTGGGCTTTGTTGGTGCCAGTAGCAGCAGCAGCAGCGCTCAAGTGGCCGCCATTTTGAGCAGCTCTTCTCCGGAGCCCCTTTGCATGCCACTCATCAGCCTTCTGCCACAGCCGCCAGCCCCTGCCACTTGCAAGACACAGATAAGCAGCCACTGGGGCTCGTCCAGTGCTGTGGAGAAGGGAGAGGAGAGTCGTGGGGGGTGGCTTATAGTCTGGCCCCCCGCAAGGTCTGATGAACAGTGGACCGGTCCCTTGCTGAAAAAGTTTGCTGACCTCTGGGTTAGAGTGTCGGGCTAGGGCCTGAGAGAACAGGGTTTTAAACCCTAACCAGGCCAGCCATGTTCCCCTTGCCCTGGAGAAGGATTCCAATGCAGCTTCCCGGGTCTCAGGGGTTGCTGTGGTGTAATGGTTAGAGTGCTGTACTCGGACCTGTGTTCAAATCCGCATTCAGCCACGAAGCTCACTGGGAGGAGGTGGGCCAATTGCTGTCTCTCAGCCTAACCTGCCCCACAGGGTTGTTGTGAAAATAAAATGGGGAGGAAGAGAACCACGGGCGCTCCTTGGAGGAGAAGCTCATATAGAAATGTAAAAATAACAATCACTGAGTTTGGCAGGAGGGGGGGGGGCAAATGGCAGGAACCATAGCTTAGGCATAGAATGGATTCCTTCCACGTAGAAGTTCCCAGGTTCAATGCCCAGTAAAAGGTAGCAGGTGAGGGAGAGGACCTCTGCTGGAGAGCTGCTGCCTGTCAGAGTTGACAGTGCTAGTCTCAACAGACATATAACCCTTTCGAGCAGGGGAAAGGCTCTCTCTGGCTCAGTGGCACAGCCTCTGCTTTGCATGCAGAAGGTCCCGGGTTCAATCCCGGCATCTCCAGGGAGGGCTGGGGTAGACTCTCCGCCTGAAACCCTGGAGAGATGCTACCAGTCAGTATAGACATTACTGAGCTAGGTGGACTAAGGAGTCTGATACAGGATAATGCCACTTCATATGTTCCTAAGCTTATCTAATTCTACTGCATGTACTATGGTCAACAGGGCCATTTTGAAATACGTAAGTGAATAAATAAATATACTGGTTTTCCCAGTAGTGATGTATGGAAGTGAGAGCTGGACCATAAAGAAGGCTGATCGCCGAAGAATTGATGCTTTTGAATTATTGTGCTGGAGGAGACTCTTGAGAGTCCCATGGACTGCAAGAAGATCAAACCTATCCATTCTGAAGGAGATCAGCCCTGAGTGCTCACTGGAAGGACATATCGTGAAGCTGAGGCTCCAATACTTTGGCCACCTCATGAGAAGAGAAGACTCCCTGGAAAAGACCCTGATGTTGGGAAAGATTGAGGGCACAAGGAGAAGGGGACGACAGAGGACGAGATGGTTGGACAGTGTTCTCGAAGCTACGAACATGAGTTTGACCAAACTGCGGGAGGCAGTGGAAGACAGGAGTGCCTGGCATGCTATGGTCCATGGGGTCACGAAGAGTCGGACACGACTAAACGACTAAACAACAACAACAAATTCAAAACAAAACAAAACAGTGGCTCCTCCAGTGTCTAGAAGACCCTTATCGTCTGTCAAACCAACAAACCCATCCAGAAGATAAAGGAGAATAACCCAATAAATGTATATCTTTGAAGTAAAGAATGGGAAGACCAGTTCTTTGTCTGCTTTCTGCCTTCTTCTGCCTCATGCTTCTCTTCTCCTGAGATCTGCTTTTACGTAGGAGTCTTCATCAAATGAATTGCAGAACCGCTGCTTCAGGTTTCGGTTCCATTTATATGCACCATCCCGATCTCACGCCCTGGTACATTGCCAGTGCACATGTGTTGCATGGATGATACACTCCATTTATGAAGCACGATTAAAAACAACAACCCCACAGCCTGATAGGAATATGCTTTATACTGAACCAGACCATAGTCTCATCTAGCTCACTGATACCTACACTTCGTGGCAGCAGCTGTAGGAGGAACTTTCCATTACAGAGTCTTACACCAAGTTCCCAATTGGCCAGACTTTATTCAGTAATGTGTTGCAGGGCAGAGTCCAGAGAGCATTTGGCCATACACTCTCTCCAAGTCAGCATTTTGGATTCAGGTGCCTGCTGTGAACTTTAGGTTTTCCCATTTCCAGTGGACGAAAGCACTCTTGTTACCTTAGTACAGGGGTCCCCAAACTTACCCCGCTTTGAGCCAGTGCCTGCAGTGCCGACCGTGCGGCGGGCCGGAGGGCGGGGGAGCGCGCGCCCATACGCGTGTGCACACGCCATTTCTGGCGCACTTCTGGGTCGCAGGAGTACCGGAAATAGCTTGTGTGTATGCGCATGGGCCTCCGACGACCCAGAAATGTGCCGGAAATGAGGCTTGCGCATGCTATTTCCGGTGCTCCTGTGACCCGGAAGTGGGCAGCCGCACTACACCGCGCCGGTAAGAGTGGGCGGTGGTAGCGGGCGGCAGCAGCGGGCCAGATAAATGAGCCCTTTGGGCCGTATCCAGCCCCCGGACCGTAGTTTGGGGATGCCTGCCTTAATACAACAAATCCGCTTCCTCAGAGGCCCTCCAACCCTCCAATTCTTTGATTCTATTATTCTGTTGCAGTTGGGAAGGTGGCAGGGAAAACACATTAAAAAGTGTGGGATGAATGAGCAATTAATGGGGAGTTGTCTAAGCCCCTGTAATTCAGGGCAAGTGTTCATGGTTGTCCCATTCCCCCGCAAAAAAGAAAAGAAAAAGAAAAACAGGAGTGCTCTGTAATGACTGGACATAGTATTATTGGCAGCTGCCCTCTTCTCATAGATTCCTATGGAAACATTATTGGAAATACACTTATGGTCAAGGCAGGGCTGTCTTAAGCGGGTTGGGCGCCCCCGCCCCGTTTCTTCCCGCGACTGGTGGGCAGGCGCAGCGTGGTTTCCACGCGGCTTCGCCGTGTAGCGCCCCCCTGCTGACCCAGCGCCCTGGCACCCCGCGCCACCCAGCCTTCCCCTAGAGCCGGCCCTGGGTCAAGGGCAGTTGTCTGGAATTATAATGCTGTTTTTCGAATACTACCACTCCCCCCTTCACACAGCCTTCACTTCTTTTCCTGCTTTGATCTTTTCTCTTTCTCTTTATTGTTGCCATTATTGCTTCTTGCATATTACAAAGGGAAAAACCAAAAACAATTACAAAAAATAATGACTGGACATAGTCTAAGCTCCACATAAGTTTTGTGGATGCATATAAACTCAATGAATAGATGCTTGGGAGGAGTCCGCCCTCCTCTCTCTGGGCTTGTTCACACTTCCACTTGTGCTGTGCCTAGAAAGCAGTTTTCTGCTTGTCCAACGCTTTCTAGGCATGAGGTCTGAGCGGGTTCGCCTTTGCCTCACCACTTTCCCCGGAAAACTCCCTCTTTAGTGGTAATTTAGTACAGCAGCCCGCAGAAAACCCGATTGCCATTTGTTCCGATTCAGCACTAGAGATCGGGTTTCCCCGAGGGAAAGAGGCAGGGCAAATGGAGGTATGCCCCCCTCTGACATCAGAGCAGCCAAGCCAATAGTAGGGAAAGATAAGCCATCGGAAGCTTTCTGCTTGGTCAGCCCCAGTGTGACTTCAGATTGGCTAATGGCATCAAGAGATGTGATGAAAGGAGAGAGGTCAGAGATGAAGGGGGAGGCAGAGTGCAGTGCAGGAGAGGAGCAACCGCTGATGCCCTCTGAGGCACTAGAATATCTGCATTCTGTGATTTGTCACCGTGAGAAACTCTGTGCATGACCTCCATTGGCAAGAACCGCATGGTAGTTTATGGCCCACAAACCACCCACTGGCTAACCCTTGTGATAACAGCTTTTGAGGGGACGCCCTCTGCACTGAGGTTATACAAGCAAGCTGTTAGTCTGGTATGCGACTTGGATTTCCCCAGTATTTGTCTTGGATGTGCCAGAGCACACCCTTCGCATGCAGAAGTTCAATCCCTTGCATCACCGGTAAATGAGGACAGAGAGCAGGGAAAGATGTTTGCCCGAGAGCCCCTGCCTGTGCAGATGACTCTGAATTCGATGTCTCCATGGTTTGGATCTGTGTCTATAAAATGCAAAGAGCCCTGCTAGACCCATCTTGTGCAGCGTTCTATTTTTGTAGATGCCTCTGGGAAGCTCACAATTCCAACAGTGCTCTCTTCACCTGTGAGGCTCAGCAGTGGACAATGGAGGTGGAACCTAGCCACCATGGCTAGCAGCCATTTGTCTAACCCTCTGAGAAAGCCATCCAAGTTGGTGTCTCACCACCAGCTCTCGTGGAAGTGAATTCCATAGTTTAACCAAGCACTGTGTGAAGAAGTATTTTCTTCTGCCCAGTGGCATAGCGGGCCGGGATGGGGGAACAGGGGCAGTGGCTCTGGGTGCAAAATTGTTAGGGCTGTGAAATTTCAACACTCGGTGCTGCTTCAATATAGCTGTGCACTTCTGTGGCTGGGCTCTGTTGAAAATGTTTTCTCCATATGTACCAGGAATTGACCTCTCCAGGCAATGGAATGACTCTTCTTTTCTTATCTCTGTGGCTGTGATCTCCTGGGTGCTGCAGATGCTGTTAGGCAGTTGAACGAGCATGCATACTCCGACTGTTTCCCTCCATCCCTCTCACCCCCCTCCATGCGGCCCTGGGCACTGGCAACCCATGCTACGCTACTGCTTCTGCCTGTCTTACATTCCCCTAACATTCAGCTTCGTTGGGTGACCCTGAGTTCCAGTATTACAAGAGAGGGAGGACAACTTCTTTTTTTGCTGTCTCCTTGCTGTGCATGATTTTACACACCTCTGCCTCCCCCATACTCACCCACCAGGGGAACATTTAGGGTAGTGAGAGCAGTGCGGTTGCACTGGGCATGCAGCCGAGTAGGGTGCCTTCCCAAAACCCAGTAGGAACTTGCCTGGCTTCAGGAAGGAGGTGCGAGGGCTCTGACAGGGTCCTAGTGTCCTCCTTCCCAAAGCTGAGCAAGTGATTGGCTTTGGGAAGGAGGTAGGAGATCTCTAGGTCCCTGCCAAAGCCTGGCTTAAGCTGGTGCCATGAGGGCTGGGGGGAGGGCGTCAAATGGCCTTGCACAGTGTGGCATCGTACCAAGGTCTTCTCCTGAACGCCCACCTAATGATCCTCTTCCCCTGAAGAATTTCTGCCTGCTGTTTCACCTTGGAAATCAAGAGTGGGTGGGACCTGTGTATGTAAGAGTAGGCGACCCACTCTTGGTTTCACAGGTCAGCAGGGGATCTCAACAGTCTTCTCCCCCACCCTGCAAAAAGGCAGACATTACTTCACAAGTTCCTGCGAAATAAAAACAGCCAGACGTTGATGGGCAAATCCTCTTTTTCGTTTCTAACCAGCCTGCTGATTCACCAGGGTGGTCGACTGCAGCACCAGCTTTCCAAACACCTCTGGCAGCAAGCACACTTCGAGCCCAGTGGCGCTCTGTCCATCTAGCATTGTGGCCTCGACCCTTTTGCGTCTTGCGGCGGTCTGTCCTCGCCGGCCTCTTCAGTGTTTGAGCACACATCATTAATCACGCTGTCATCCAAACCACTGTGCTCGCAAGAGGTGCCCCCGCTGTTCGAGTCTGGATGAAGAACTCTCTGAACTTCTTTGGTGCCTGCGTGTGATGTAAAACCATGGCAATGGTTCAAGAACGGAGCGGAAAGTTGCTTTAAAGAGCAACCCATCTCGACTAGTTTGGAGCTTTATTTTGGAACGGTCAGGATGGTCTCAGCATGGTTTGCCTAGGAAGGTTTTGGAATCCAGACCTTTCGCTGAACCTGAGCAGGTTTTCAAAACGTCAGGGAAATAGAAACCCGAGGTTCTCCTAGGTGGAATGCTCTGTGTGCTTTTATTTCGTATTTCAAGGGTTGTAGTTCTCGGATTCGGCTTGGTTAAAGTGGATGGGGCGGTTGCAAATGGTGGAAGGGTTTTGGTGGAGAGTGAATTTCTTTCCAGTTTTTTTTAAAAAGGATAGGGGAGCAAGCAATGGGAAGAAACACACACACACACACACACACACACACACACACACTGTCTCTCTTTCTCAGTCTCTCAGAGTGTGAAGAGCTGCTACCAGATACAATATGTCAGGAGTGGAGAACATTTGATCCTCCTCTTCTGCAAGGATCTGGAAACCAAGCCTTATGAAGAATGGTTGAAGGAGCTGGCTATGTTTAGCCCAGAAAAGAGGAGCCTGAGAGGAGATAGGATAGCTATCTTCAAGTATCTCAAGGGCTGTCACATGGAAGAGGGAACAAGTTTGTTTTCTCCTGCTCTGGAGGGTAGGACTCGAACCAATGGTGACCAGAAAGGAGATTCTGACTATGGAACGGTCTCCCTTGGGAAGTTGTGGACTCTCCTTCCTTGGATGTTTTTAAGCAGAGGTTGGATGGGCATCTGTCATGGATGCTTTAGCTGAGATTCTTGCATTGCAGGGGGTTGGACCTTGAGGCCCCTTCCAACTCTACAATTCTATGATCCTATTGGTCCCAGCCAGCATGGTCATGGAAAACGAGTTTAACACTTGCCAGCCCTGCTGATTGCTGCAGCTTGCAAAACACAGGACTTTTGCAAGTGCCCACGGCCAGCTGATCACCAGGCAATGTAAAATGCTGTCCCTTTACCCACACCATTTGATTTTGAACCACACAGGCACAAGATAGTGTACTGGATGTCATGGGGACTTTTACATGAGCAAAAGTGGGACTTCTGACACCATTGCGATGTCAGGTGATTGACAGGTGGCTGGCCCTGCCCACCTTTCAGTCTTGACCTGCAAGGGGAGGGGAGGATCTTTCTCATTGGCTTTATCCAGTTCCCTGCCTGGATCTAACCCTATGGTATATATTGAGTCTTTGAATATGCAGCTTCCATTCAAGGGTCACAACTAGTAGCTGTTGGCAAACCTGCCTCCTGTGATGTTTTGTTCCGTTACCTTTTCGAAGAACCTAAGAGCTCTCCCAGTTCTTGCTTCCATGGCTGGCATGGTCACATTGTCTGGACTCATCAGGGAAGGGCCATAACTCAGTGGGTAGAGCAGATGCTTTGCATGGCAGGAGGTCCTAGATTCAATCCCCAGCATCTCCAGATAGAGGCTGGAAAGAACTCCCTGTCCAAAACTCTGGACAGCTGCTGCCAGTCATTGCAGACAATACTGAGCTAGTGAGGGACCAATGGCCTCTCTAGATAATATAGCAGCTTTTGCATTGCAAGCCCTGGAGAAGTGCAAATTTCAAAGGATGGTTGAGTTTCTCTTTGTGCATTATTTCGGAAAGTTAGATAGGTACCTTCAGTGGTACCTCGGTTTTTGGACATCTCTGTCGCTAAACGTTTCAGAACCCAAATGCCGAAAACCCGGAAGTAAATGCTTCTGAACGTGCCTCAGAGGTTGAACGGTGCCCGCTGAGTGTACAACTGTATTTTTCTCAATTTTCTGCAGACCGCCCATTGTGCCTCAGTTTTCGAATGTTCCGGAAGTCAAATGGTCTTCCGAAATGGATTACGTTCGAAAACCGAGGTACCACTGTAAAGTTAAATCAAATTTATCCCTTTTCTTCACCAATAACACAATGTTTCCATTGTTGCTGTTCCATTGCTGCTAGTCCTCATTCCTGGCCATTGTGCCACTAATATCTCTCTCTCTCTCTCTCTCTCTCTCTCTCTCTCTCTCTCTCTCTCTCTCTCTCTCTCTCTCTCTCTCTCTCTCTCTCTCTCTCACACACACACACACACACACACACACACACCATGAACAGCCCAACATCCTATGACTTCCCCACTCTGTAAACAGTGGACATTGTATAACTTCCTCACAAAATGGAGGGGGAAAGGAGAGAGAATATTTTACAACACCTTAAAACATGTTTTAAAAGCCAAACCCTGCTTTGTGTTCAAATACTGTACAGGATTTGGAAAAGCGATCCCTTTAAATCTGAACCCCCTATTCAACTCTCTTGCCTGGTTCTTTCACAGTGTGGTTCTCTTCACGAACTCCTAAAACATCTAGGTTTTCAAACGCTGAAGCTTTTCAAAGCTTTGTGGGGGGGGGGAACACTTAACGGATCAGATTTCTTCACTCTCTTCCTGCTCTCCACCCGCACCTCCAGGATCTTAGAGTACCCCCCCCCACACACACCTCAGAGTGTCCTTTTCCTTACATTCCCCACATACACAAATAAATCTTGGGGTCTGGTGTCTGGATTGAATAACAACTGTGTGTTTTATGGCTCTCTGAATAACCGTAGAGGTTTGGAGCGAAGGATTCTTTTTGTGTGTGATTGGCATTTAGGGCCGTGGGTGGTGTGTGAGGGTTGGTGAGCGAGCGAGCAAGAGTTTTAGCAACACAATAAGGATATAATAAAAGCCCTGCTGGATTTGGCCACCTAGTCCAGCATCCTGTTCTCCCAGTGGCCAACCCGATGCCTGTGGGAAGCCTGCAAGCAGGACCTGAGAGCAGCAGTAGCAGCAGCTCTTCCCACTTGCAATTGGTATTCGGAGGCACTTGCCTCTGACAGCAGAGGGAGGACACAGATCATGGTGGGTAGTCACCAATAGCTTTATCCTCCTTGAATTTGTCTACTCATCCAGGGAGAGTATGACTAAGAAGGTGCCTTAAGTGACTTGGGAATGTAATACCTCAAGGACCGCCTCTTTCCATATGAACCTACCCAGACCTGAAGATCGTCTTCTGAGGTCCTTCTTTGTGTGCCTCCTCCACGAGAGATGTGGAGGGTGGCAACATGAGAACGGGCCTTTCCTGCAGTGGCTCCCTGTCTGTGGACTGCTCTCCCCAGGGAAGTTCACCTGGCGCCTTCATAATACACCGTTAGACGCCAGGCAAAAGCCTTCCTCTTTAACAACAAGGTTTTTAGCTGGTTGACATCTGATGCCCCATTTAAAATGTGTTGGGGAGGGAGGGAGTGTTAATTGGGTTGTTCTTGTTTTTTATTATGCATTTTGTGTTTTTATATTGTGTATTTATGCTGTGAACCGCCCAGAGACCTGCAGGTATAGGGCATACAAATTTAGATTATTAATAATAATAAAGTACATGTGGGGGAAGTGCCAGCAGTTCCTTCAGAAACCATACTCTGAATGGTTGGTTGCATCTGTTGAAACAGGCATCCCCAAACTTCGGCCCTCCAGATGTTTTGGACTACAATTCCCATCTTCCCCAACCACTGGTCCTGTTAGCTAGGGATCATGGGAGTTGTAGGCCAAAACATCTGGAGGGCTGCAGTTTGGGGATGCCTGTGCTGGAACATATCCCTGTCTTGGTGTCTGAGTCCCATACAAATGTTGGGGGAATATTTTAGCAGCATAAATATTCCATCTGAAGGCTACAAAGGAGCCTCCTTTAAACCTCCCAAAGGTTAGAATGGCTTTTGCTGTCCTCCAGCCTAAAGATTTTGCTGCCTCTTTCTGGGATTGAACATCCATTTTACCGTATTTTTCTGTCTTTAAGATGAGCTTTTTTGACCCAAAAATAAGGTTTAAAATTTAGGCTAGTCTTATACACAGGTAGTGCTGGGGGGACACACACACACGAATGGTTTTTTGGCATGAGCCCAAGATTGTAAGCAGCGATTGGCTGCTTGATTGTTTTTTTTTTGGGGGGGGGGGTTGCTGAAAATCGCTCACCCACCAGAACGCAGCACACAACTGCTCACGCTGCTTGCAATTGCTGCTTACAATCTTGGGCTCGCACTTCGTTCTGGCAGGTGAGCAATTTTGGGCATTGGCCGCTTGAACGCAGCACACAATTGCTTGTGTTGCAGCTGCCTGATTGCATGATTGGCGGCCGCTAGTGGCGATTGGGGAGCTGATAGGTGAAACAAGGGCAGCTGTCTATTGGCTGCCGCAGTGGCAAAATAAGGGCGAATGGTGGCGATCAGGCAGCTGCAACACGAGCAGTTGTGTGCTGCTTTCTGGCGGGTGAGTGATTTCCAGCACCCCCCCCCAAATAATCCTCAAAAGCTCAAGCCCCCCTATTTTCAAAATTTCGAGGCCCCCAAAATAGGGGGCGTCTTATACGTGGAAAAATACGGTCATTCATTTGCAGGGAGGTTATACAAGAACATGCCGTTGTCTTGTGTTCATCCTGATTTGCTTGTTTATACATTTCCCCACCCATTTGTTCCTCCCATACTTTTCAATGCATTTTCCTGTCACTTTCCTAACTGCAAGAAATCTGTTTCTTCTTTTATCACCAAGCGCTTTAATCCACCTTAACTGCACATTTCTGCTAGGAAACCAAACCCCTCCCTCAAAACGCTGACAGTCTGGAAGTGTCCTTAGTTATAACTGATGTCTGGGTTGCATTCAGAGGAGCTTTACTCAGGGTAGACCCATTGCAATTTAATGGGCCCAAGCTATTTATTTTAGTGGCTATACTCTTAGTTTGGCTACTGCTGGATGCAGCCGTCTGTCTAAGATGAACCTCAATCAAATTCCGAAAGAGCCAAAATTGTCAATTTCAACATGATGAGGGTAGATGGCAAAGATAGTTACAGGTAGTTAGCTGTGTTGGTCTGGTATAGTCAAAACAAAATAAAAAATTCATTCCAGTAGCACCTTATAGACCAACAGGTATCTGAAGACCTTAGAGACCTTCAGGTATCTGAAGAAGTGTGCATGCACACGAAAGCTCATACCAATGACAAACTTAGTTGGTCTCTAAGGTGCTACTGGAAGGAATTTTTTATTTTGTTTCAAAGGTAGGTGAGTAGCTGGTTTTTTTTAAAAAAAGATCTGCCACCAGGGGGCAGGATCCTTCCAAAAACAAGAGGCATTGTGGGGTGGAAAGAGATGAAAAGGTGCTTATAAGAGAGACACTGTTTTGGGACAAATTTGTTTGGGGCATTGGACAGATGTCGTCAAGATGATTTTAATTTCTTGGAGGTCATTCATTTCACTGGGTCATCTCTGAATAGGACTACCACCGAGTACAGCCCTACACCTGCAAACATATCATTTATTTACATCTCTTCTTTTTCTCCAAGGAGCTCAAAGTGCCTTACGTGGTTCTCCCCGCTCCTCTACCCCACAACAACCCTGTGAGGTAGGTTAGGCTCAGAGGCAGTGATTGGCTGTAGGTCGCCCAGTGAGCTTCACCGCCAAGTGGGGATTTGAACCCTGGTCTCCCAGGTCCTGAATTTAAGGTGGGGGGAAATGAGAAAGTGAGTGAAACTGAAATGGATAGGTTTGTGGATGACAGCTCCCCCTGGAAATGCATTCCAGCAGTCAGGGCCCGTAAGGTTTTCAAGAGTTCCCTGGCCCTTGCATCCATTCCCCGCCTCTCTGAGCATGTTGTGACAGCTGAAGTTGCCTGGAACGCACTCTCCCTTGGCTGGACTCCCAGGTCAACCATTTCTGAGCTCCCTTCTGAAGCCGCCTGGCAGCCCAGACTTAAGAGCCGCCCAAGCCCCGTCTTAATGCTTTCTGCATCAAAGGCTTTTCACCCAAGTCGGATATTCACAGTGCTTCCCTGAAGTCCCTTAAGTGTGGTGTCTTCCTGTTGAAGCCCTGGTTGCTGAACAGTAATAGGATGGGTACAGACCACAAAGCAAAAGCTACCTTCTTCTGGTGCCCCAGCAAAGTTCCCTGTAATCGCGTGAGACGGGTTCTGGGGATGAGGAAGAAATTTTATCCGGGCTGCATTTAAAGGTGAACCCACTGAATTTGCATCCCCTCACCCATTTTCGTAAATGTATAGATTTTTATTGAGTTCTGATAAATCCTAAACAGCAGTTCAGTTACTTAATAACAATAACTGACAATTAATCACTTGGATCGATGGTACTTTTGCACTCGGCAAATTGCCCTCCTTGGAAAGATACCGTATTTTATAAGCTGAAAGTATCTAAATGGCAGAGCTCAAATAATTGTTTTTGGGATAGAGAGTGTGGGTTTTATTTCTTAAGCAGATATCAAGGCACATGGTTGCTCAGCCACTAGTATATGCAAACGTCTGTCTCATCTAAGAATCTTTATTCTCAATAATGATGGAACTCACAGGTGGAGAATACTTTGGAGCCTCGCTGCTCAGAGATTGTGGTGGCATGTAACAGTATTGACACAGCTCATAATCCCAACTGAACAGAAGTGAACTTACCTGTTCTACATTGACCTCTGCACACTTTTAATTTAAATGTTCGCTTTTCCAAGAATGCATTATCTCAGACCTTCCTGCACCAGTAGTTCAAATCAGCTCCAGACGTATCTCTTCAAAAACCTTGCAATCCTGAGTTGCGCAGCAGTCAATAAATGTCCAACTAGCTCCCTACCAGAAACCATAGCATCGTCTTCTGTTAAAAAAAAGATTGAGGAGGGCTAGTTGTGGTGCGAGAGTAAAAGATGACACTTTACCAAATATCTGATTCCTTGGAAGGCTGTATCCCAGAAGGCTTTAATTTGCACTTTCTGGAACAGTACACTAACTGAAACAGAGCCATCCTTCGAAATTTGCACTTTCCTGAATTTTGAAATGTGTTTCTCTTGCCAAGTAAGGCGCGCCAGGAAGAAGAAGAAGAAGAAGAAGAAGAAGAAGAAGAAGAAGAAGAAGAAGAAGAAGAAGAAGAAGAAGAAGAAGAAGAAGAAGCCTGCACTGGGATCAAGTGTCCATAAAAATATACCCCTGAGTGAAAATGGAGATGTCAAAATTACTACTTTGGTGGAAATTAGAATCATAGAATCGAGGGGTTGGAAAAGGTCCCAAGGGCTGTCTAGTCCAAGCCCCAAATGGCTGTGCAAAAATGGGTACATTAGGCAAACTGCCTTACAAGGGTGTGTGTATTAGGAGAAATGTGTCTCAAAATGCTACCAAATTTCCATGAAGTTTTTTTTAATTGCAAACTGATTATGTGGTGTCATGACAACATGCCTTGGACAGGTGGGAGGCACCACCCACTTCTTATAATTGACCCACAAGATTGATCCTCATTTGATATTTGAAGATGACTTAAGAACAACCATACATTTTTCTACTTCTCTGCCATACTAGGATATATTATGGAACACAAGTACACCAGATTTGCATTAATTTGCACTTCCGTATGGCCAAAGCCATAAATGTTCAGTATTCAAAGTGGGCATGGAAATTGGGACCTCAATGAATACATTACATTGGCAATGTGGGGACTGCCAAGTCCCCTTTGCTTCCATGCAACTGGGGGTTTCATGGTGCAACACTATTGTTTGCAAGCTCTAGTGGGACAGTGCAGCTCAGTGGGGCCGTAGCTCGGTGGGAGAGCACCAGATCCGCATGCAGGTTCCTTGGCTAGCATCTCCAATTAAAAGGATCCGGTGGTAGGTCAGGTCCTTTGGCCTGACACCGTGGAGAGATGCTGCCCATCAAGACTGGACAACGCTGGTCTAGACAGGCGAAGGGTGTGGGCTGGCACAAAGCAAGTTTCTTTGCTCCTGCCTTTTGGAGAAAGGGGCATAGCTCAGAGAGAGTGCACCTGCTTTGCATGTAGAATGTCTGGGGTTCAATCCTCCCTGTCTCCAGTTAGAAGCCCCAGAGAGCTACTTAATGGCAGTGTAGACTGCTGTGCTAGATGGACCAACAGCCCAGCTTAGTGTAAGCTAACATTTCTATGTTCCTATGCATAAAGGTCAGGCATGGTACTTGGGGACTGGATTAACATGCATGGCCCCAATCCTTCCTCCACACCCTTCGCAAACCTGCGAGCATGAACATGGCCTATAGCTCTCACTGGGCATTAAGCACCAGGCAGAACACTGAGTTTCTTCTTCTTCTTCTTCCTTTGCTCGCAGATGTGAACGAATGTGAAACCGGGAACGCAGGCTGCGAATCCCAGTGCTGTAACACAATTGGGAGTTTCTACTGCAAGTGTCCCGAAGGATCCAAGCTTAAAGATGATGGAAAGGCCTGTGAAGGTAAGGACAGCCCATTCAACCAATCACTGTATCATTGGAGGCGGTTTGGGCTTCCCTAGATGCCAATCCCTGCCTGCCTTTTTACTTACAAACAGTCCAGAAGTTGAACTGCCTGTCAGCTTCCTCCTCTTAAGTACAGTGGTACCTCGAGTTACAGATGCCTCAGGTTACAAAGTCCGCTAACCTGGAAGAGTTACCTCGAGTTGAGAACTTTGCCCCAGGATGAGAATGGAAATCGTGTGCCGGCGGCGCAGCGGCAGCAAGAGACCCCATTAGTGAAAGCACACCTTTACTTAAGAACAGTTTCAGGTTAAGAACGAACCTCCGGAACAAATTAAGTTCGTAACTAGAGGTACCACTGTATTAGGTTGCACCTTTGTATACGCTACATCCGGAGCAGCAGATCTTCTATGACAGGGGTAGCCAACCCCAAGAGAGGGAGATCTACTCACGGAGTTAAAAACTGGCAGTGATCTACCCCCTTTTTGGGCTGCAGGGCAAAAATGTTGAGCTTTTTTGGGGGGAGCCATAGTTGTTGAGCTTCTTTGGGGGGAGCCAGTGATCTACCATTGATCTACTACAGACGTCCAGTGATCTACCGGTAGATCACGATCTACCTGTTGGATGTGCCTGTTCTATGAGACAACCCTTACAAAATACTGCATTTTGATGGATTTTTCACCCAAATCGGCTTTGATTCAAATTGAGAAAAGAATGACCTAGTTGTGTTTTAAGCCAGTGATGTGTACTGAGACCTAGTGTAGCCCTTCTTGAGCTCAGCAGGGAGGAGAGAATGGGAACAAAACCAGAATGAGTTGGCTTTGCCTCTCATTGGCTCTGACTCTGTCAGTCACTGGCTTTGGCTCCACCTACTGCTAGCCTCCTTGCCTTCCACCCCACCAGTTCCAGTGGTCACTAGCTGTTGATGGAGGGTTTTATCCCAGTGTGCCCCGTTCACAAGCTCAGTTTCATCTGGGAAGCAATTGAGCTTGGCCTTCAAAAAGGTTTTTTTCCCCCTCTACTCCAACAATGTTTTGGAAAAGTGTGTTTATGTGTGTTTAATTGCTAAGCCGGATTTAAGTGGATTAGTCTGCGCTGTCTGTTTGAGAGAGGGGTGGTGGTTTCACTTTCCAAAGGTAGAGAGTTTGACTTGAAGGAAATGAGTTTTATGGTTTTGTGTGCCCACGACCAACTTTTCATGCCAAACATGGCACATGGCTTGGGTTGCAATATTTTCCAAAGAGATGCAGGCAGATACAAGGCTCCTGGTCTTTATGGTGTGTGATCTGTGGCTTTTAAAACAACAACATTGGTTGCCTTTTTAATTGCTGTTGGTCTTCTTTGTTACTACCGGTATGCTAGTTTATGTGAAAAGACGCAATCTTCTAAACTATCATCTTATACAAAAACAGAACCATAGCGGAGCAGATGGCAACCAGGTGAACTGTGGACCTGCTCAGATCCCATCTGCACTGTACGTCTAAATCAGCACTATACCACTTTAAACCGTCGTGGTCTTCCTCAAAGAATCCCAGTAGCTGTAGTTAGTTGGTTAAGGGTGCTGAGAGCTGTTAGCCGACCCCCTCCCAGAGCTTCCATTCCCATCATTCATAACAAACTACATTTCCCAGGATTCTTTGGAGGAAGGCATGGCTGTTTAAAGTGGTATGATACTGCTTTTAATGCATGGTGCAGATGGAGCCTCAGTTGGCTGTCCTGGTGCTGAACTGTTGGTATACAGTTTCAAGGCCCCTCTCACTCTCCCTTTCTATGGTTATTTAAGTTTATACCAGACTTGAACCAGACAACCTTCAAATCAAGCAGGCTTGAGGAGCCTCAAGCTTGGGGGCAACAGCAAATGTGATGATCCCTCCAGTTCTCTCTATCTGACCTGCTGGCCATTCCCCAGGTGTCACAAGTGAGCCAGCAGTAAATCACAGGGAGTAGGTGAAGTTAACTCTTTATTAGAACAAACAGGGTCTGCACAGGAGTGCCTGCCTAATGAGCACAGCAACTCATCTTTGGTAGGTCTCATCTCCCCACAGCTACCTAAGTCTCCTCCTTCCTATTGGGATGCAGGTAGCACTGTGGTCTAAACCACTGACCCTTTTGGGCTTGCTGATCAGAAGGTCGGTGGTTCGAATCCCCGTGACGGGGTGAACTCCCGTTGCTCAGTCCCAGCTCTTGCCAACCTAGCAGTTTGAAAGCACAACAGTGCAAGTAGATAAATAGGTACCGCTGCAGCGGGAAGGTGAACGGTGTTTCCGTGTGCTCTGGTTTCCGTTACGGTGTTCCATTGCGCCAGAAATTGTTTAGTCATGCTGACCACATGACCTGGAAAGTTGTCTGTGGACAAACGCCAGCTTCCTCCGCCTGAAAGCAAGCTGAGCGCCGCAACCCCATAGTCACCTTTGACTGGACTTAACCATCCAGGGGTCCTTTCCTTTTTTTACCTTTACCCTCTCTATCATTTCCCCAAGTAATCTGAGACCACGCCTGCATATCTGCCTTTGCTTCTCACACTTCATGCCTCTCTGGGTTCTGGGAGATCCAGGGGGGGGGGAAAGCTTGTTTCAGTAGGAGGGGGGAGACACTGTGACTCTTCAGCAGCCTGACTCCTATCTACCTCTTGGCCTCCCTCCTCCCACACACCTGTTTCAGCGTCTGCCTTTGATTCTGCACTGCTGTCTGCCACAGGCTCCCCCAGCTCACTAAGCCCTGTTGCCTCCTTGGCTTCCAACACCTCTTCTTCCCAGTCTGCTCCCTCTGAGGTCCACTCATCGTCATCCAACCACCAGTCCCCAGGCTCTGAGCCTTCTTCTTCTGAGCTTCCCCAGCTGGTTCCTCCCACCATTCCTCTGCAGAGATCATCAAACAGATTAAGTCACACCTGATACTGATCCTGCTTGAGTGTTTTTTGCCTGGCTGGAATGTGTCCTTGATTTCTGATAATGTCTCTTTGCTTCCCTGGATGGAGGACAGAGAAGGAGTGTGTGTGTAGAAACTAGCCATGAATTAACACTTGTCACTCCACCCACTTTTGCCTCCGGCCACGCCCACCACTGCCACATGACCCCTGAAAGGAAATGTGACCCTTGAGCTGGAAAAAGACTCCCTATCCCTGACATAGGATTCCTCCACAGAGAAAATTGTCTTCAAAAGGGGGGGGGGCACATTCAGTTCACATTCATAAAAACACCCACACACCCCAGATGTGAAATTGTTCCAAGATGTTTTATTGAAAGTGATTCATAAAAATGGAATCAAATAAATAAATACATAAATGAATGAATGATTCCATACAAGGAGTGTGAGTGCAAATAGAAAGGTATATTAACAGGACACATAAAACATTTAAGTACATTTTTCATATATATTTTTATAGTCTTTATTGAAAAATAAAAAGTACAAAATTACAAGAGTGAGGTAAGACACAAAAAAGAAGAAATAGTACCCATGTAGAAAACAAAGCAGAGCAATAATAACAGGAAAATTATATTGTGTACATTACAAAAAAATGGTGTGTGTGTTGTTGTTGTTGTTGTTGCAGTTAACCAGACCTTAATCTAATACGGTATTTATAAAAAATGAATTCCAAATATCGTTAAATTTATCCATGGCAAGTCTATGTTTGTTCACAATTTGTTCATGTGTAGTGAGTTTGTACATACAGTGGACCCTCTCGTTACGTACCGCTCTGGATATGTAACTTTCGGGTTAAGAACGCGGCAAACCCAGAAGTGTATATTTCTGGGTTTCGCTGCATGCATAGAAGCGGTACCTCTGTCTACGGACTTTTCAGATTGCGGACAGACCCCTGGAATGAATTTAATTCATATCCGGAGGGTCCACTGTATCTTCCGTGCAATCATTAAAGGGAACTTTTTTTTTAAAAAAAGTGCAAGATTTAGCAATTCTGCAAAAGTCGCTCACAAAATAGAAACATTTGTAACTGACTCAGTTACATAAGGAATCTGTGTTCCTCAACCAGTAAGGCTGTATATACCATTTCTAAAGACTTTCTCTGTTCACTTTTGCCCCTGGTCCCACCAATTTCTGGCATGTGGCCCCCAAGAGGAAATATGGCCCTTGAACTGGAAAGATTCCCTATTCCTAAAATAGCAGATTCCTTCAAATATAGGACTGTCTTGTGTAAAATAGGTCACCTGCTCTTATTACCATTCAATTCATATTTCTTACTAGCCCACAGACCTTCAAATTAAAACACACACTCCCAGATCTTTGATTTCATGCAAGGAGTGGGGACCTCAAATACACAAAAAGGTATATTAGCAGGAAAAGTAAAACCTTTAAATAGATTATTTGTTATTTTTTAAAAGACATTAAAACAACCCAGTGCCCATTAACAGATCTGTAAAAGTTGCTCACGACTCTTAATAGTTCGAAACAGAAACTTTTTTCAGGTGGTTCAGTTACATAAAGAATGTGTGATCCATAACACATACCATTTCTAAAGGCTTTCTTGGAAAGGGAAAAATCAAAGCAAAACTAAGTTTGGAAAGTACAGGCTGAAACAACATGGAGACAGTGGAGCCACAAGGTCAATAGGTTCAAGAATTGGCAGTGGGCCCTGACTAGGCATGGGGCTTGGAGGCTATCCAACAATGGCCCCTGATATTGGCCCTGGCAGCAGAATGCACATTGCCCAATTGCTGGCTGGTGAAAGTCTCTTCACATGGATGGGGAATTTGTAGATCTCTAGAGGTTGCTAGACTCCAAGTCCTTTGGAACTCTCCCTAGGTGACTCCCACTCTCCCCAGGGCACACCCCTTGTTGCTTTTGCTTGGCTGGAGTGGGTTCTTGAAATCTGAGAATGCTTGGATGGAGGATAAAGAGGGATAATTTGGTTTCATTCCATGCTAGTCCTACTCAGGGTAGACCCATCAATATGAATGGCCAGGACTCACTTAGGCTCATTAATTTCAGGGGGTCTGCTCTGCGTAAAATGCAATTGGCCATGACTGTGAATGTGTGTAGAAGCAACCCCACTGGACAAAATCAAAATTAGCACTCGTTGGCCCTCCCATTTTTTGCTTCTGGCCCTGCCCACCACTGATGCATGGCCCCTGAAGGTTGCGTAGAAGGGCAGATGGCCCTCAGACTCCACAAGGTTCTGTTCCATTGCATGAGCCAATTCTTCATGGAAGCCCATATTTCACAGGCCCATGTTTAAGTTGGTGTCTGAACCGAGGCCTGCGAAAACCGGTCTGGTCTGGGGAAACTTCAGCATCTGTTCAGATCACAACTCATCAACCACATCCTGAAAAAGAAACCATGCAAGTGAGTTGTGCCATGACATGGTGAGTCACAGTCTGGAGATGTGTCGGAGGGTTCAACCGTCTGGTTTTGGTGAACTTCACGGCCAATGTGCATTGACTTCACCATATAAAAATCAATTGGCTCTGAAGCATTTTAGACCAGCAAATTTCCTTGTGTCACCTCCCGTTAGGTGACAGAGAGAATCCCCAGAAGGAATGACATTTTCAGGAATAGACAAACCAGTCTATTTGTGACCCAGGTCTTGTTTATGTGCTTTCACCCTTTCAGCTAATCTTTCGCATTTCTACATTAACTTGCAGTTTTTCAACCCATACAAAAATTCACATGTAAGCACCCATTTCCAAACATGGATCAGACCTAGCTCAGTGGTAAAGCATCTACAGTGGTGCCTTGACTTATGAATTTAATCCGTTCTGAAGGCACCTTCATAGGTCGAAAAATTCGTAAGTCGAAAAACGCCATTAAAAACGCGATTTCCCATAGGAATGCATTGAAAACGGAAAAATTCGTAAGTCAAAGCAACCCTATCTAAAAATTCGTAAGTTGAAAAATCCCTATCTAAAACCGCTGCGGTTTTCTTTTGGATATCGAGACATTCGTAAGCGTGCGGCCATTAGCCCCATTCGTAAGTTGAAAAATTCGGTTGTCGAGTCGTTCCTAAGTCGAGGTACCACTGTACTTTGCTTGCAGAAGGGCCCAGGTTCAAATGCCGGCATCTCCAGGAAGGGACTGAGATAGAATGCTTCTCCCAGACCCTGGAAAGTTGCTAGTGGTCAGTTTGTAGATGATACTGAGCTGAGTAAACCAACATTCCAACATATTCTTTCAAAATACAAAGCAAGCAAGCAATCTGGTGGATATCTATGTTCTGATCCTCATGTTAGTCAGGTACAGATCAGATCAGAGCAAACACTTCAAAGACTGAGTTCTTCATACTTCTCTAGACACCAGCGTTTGATCAGAGCTGCGTCTGGATGGATTTGGTTACAGGGATAAAATGGCACCTTTGCTTATGAATGTGCATTAAAAGCACATCTGGGAGCATGAAACACTCTTGGTGGGCTGGATGTTCAGGAATTTCAGCAATCATTTCTTCTTTCTTTCTTTCTTTCTTTCTTTCTTTCTTTCTTTCTTTCTTTCTTTCCTTGCCATTAGAGTATATTTTATTGAGGGGTGGGGAGATTGAAATATTTCCAGGCTCCTTGTACTATCAATATGTGTGAAACGAACACTGTTGCCCGTATCTGAGTCAAGCTAAGCCATTTTTAATTTCCCCAGAATTCCCGGGACAGGGATTAGCCTGTTGAATGATTAAAGGTTTCTCAGCCATCGGGGGAAATGAACCATCTCTTGCCGACGCTTTGGCGATCCAAGCCACGCATCGCTGTTATGTAATCAAGATTGGCCAGCAGCCTTGGCTAGCATTATATCTGACCCGCGCGTTAGCCTCAGACTGACCTATACCTTTGATCCAAACTTGCGATCACCTCACTCCCCCCCCCCATCCTTCTCCTCAAACAGCTGGGCTTGGAAAGATTAGATGTTCCACGAGGGGATATAGCTCTTTTGATGCTTTCAGTTTTGACTCAGCTCGGGGAAGGGGGCAATAGAAGGTCTTTCATAGCTTGTGAAACCATTTCCATCTCATTAAATGCTTCTATACAGGGAAGAGAAGTGGAAGCTAGTCCATTAGAGCAAATGCAGTACTGGCCCACCAGCCTCAGTCTCCACATGCCTGTCTTCCTACTTACAAACAGACCATTGTCTCTAGCGCCCCCTACTGTGAACCTCCCTGCCTTCCAATCCCAGTGGACACCAGCCACCACTTCCCACAAGACCAGGAAGGCTGCCTAGACCATTTAGAAAGACCCCGTCTGCCCAGTTTTGCCTCTGGCCCCTGCAACTATTGTGATGTGGTTCCCCAGAAGGTTGACCCGAAGGGGAAAAGAGTCCCCCTATCACTGAAATTGAGGGTTCCTTCAAATGTTATTTATTTTTTTAGATTGTATGCATCCCTCCCAGGGTGGAAGTCTCTACCTGCAGGCTTACAATCTAAAGCAGGCATCCCCAAACTTCCAACCTCCAGATGTTTTGGACTACGATTCCCATCTTCCCCAACCACTGGTCCTGTTAGCTAGGGATCATGGGAGTTGTAGGCCAAAATATCTGGAGGGCCACAGTTTGGAGTGAAAAAAGGACACACAAGGGGAAAGGGGCAGGGAGAAAAGAGTGGAGGTGGGAATCAAACTTGGCTACCAAACAAAGGACTGTCCCTGTAAAATATTATGTCCTGCTTTTATTACTGTTCAGTTCATATTTCTTAATAGCCCACAGACCTTCAAATTAACACACACACACACAAAGAGAGAGAGAGAGAGAGAGAGAGAGAGAGATTTGATTCCATACATGGGGTGGGACCTGAAATACACACAGTAAAGGCATATTAACAGGGAAAGTAAAACATTTAAATGGATTTTTATTTTCTTTAAAGAAAAAACAATTAAAAACAACTGGCGCCCATTAGCAAATCTGTAAAAGTTGCTTACGACTCTTAATAGCTTTAAAAAGTAACTTTTGCAAGTGATTTGGTTACATAAAGGCTGTGTGATCCATAATCGGCATGGTTACCAATACCACTTGTAAAGGCTTTCCTGGAAAGGGAGCAACAGCAAAGCAGAACTAAGTCTGGAAAGCACAGACTAGAACAACACAGAGAAGGCAGAACCACAAGGTCAAGAACTGACCGGGCATGAGCCTTAGAAGATGCCTAACAACGCCCATTGTGTCCAATCACTGGTTTCATACCCCACAAGCGTCCCAGAAAAACCGGGACATCCTGTTTTCCCCTGCGAGAGCACAGCAGCCATTTTGGACACTGTGATCTCACACGGTTTTGCACCAAAATTTCACATAGCTCCCCAGAACATGTGTTTTTGGGTCCCATGCTCTTGTGCAAAAACATAGCCCTGGGGGGGGGGAAAGATGCATGACTCAGTTTTGAGACTCAACGTGTTGGAGGGCATGTGGTTCTGTCCAGGGATGAGGAAGCTGTGGCTCTCTAGATGTTACTGGGCTCCAAGTTCCATCATCCTAGCCATGGACCATGCTGGCTGTGGCTGATGGAAGTTGGAGACATTCCACACCTTTCCTACCCCTATCTTGTCCCTGGGCCATTAGCAGATCCTTCCCATCTTCCTTCCTTTTACTTTCACATGTAAGTGCAACATCTGAGTTAGCTAAAATGGTGTCGTCCACAAGTAGTCAGACTATAACTCCCATCATCCTTGACCCATCCGGCTGACTTAGTCAGATGAGAGCTGGGGTTCACATATTTTGCTCTGCCCATTTCTGAATCTGGATCCACCCACTGCTGGTATGTGGCCCCTGGAACGTTTTGCAAAAATGAATTATTATTATTATTATTATTATTATTATTATTATTATTCACTTGCCCTTCAGCCTAAGGTCCTAGGGCAAGTTGCAGCACTAAAATGCACTAGTTAAAACTGTTTCAAGTAATCTACAATCACAAAGTAAGGTGTGTCTGAAAACTATACACCTCAAGTGGCAAAAGAGGTCCCAGACACACCTCTGTGGAGAGGGTGATCCGCAGGTTAGGTGCCACCACAGAGAAGGCCCTCTCCCAGGCCACTACTCACCCTGCAAGTCTCTGAGGGCAGAGGAACTACCAGGAGGGTCACATCTACCAATCTCAGCACCTGAGATTGTCTGTAGAGAAGGATATTTGGGGCCCGAGTTATTGAGGGCTTTAAACATTAGCATGACACACCGACCAACTTTTTCAGACCCCAAACTACGACATGTGTCTTCCAGGATGCACTTTCAGGCAAGTTGTGTGACCCGCGCCTCATTCTTGCCCTGAAAAAACAGTTTTTATGAGGTGAAACTGTGGCATCCAAAATGGCCGCCACCATCTTGTATGATAAAACCAGGATGTCCCATTTTTCCCTGGAGGTATGACATGAGCACCTTGAATTGGGCCTGGAAATGAACCGGCTGTTTCAAAACTTGGGCTATATGAAATTTGAAAGGGACCCTAGTCAGTAATCAAGATGCTGAATTTTGGACCAGTGTGGCTTTCAGGCTGAGAAAGGTCCTACGGTACTTTAAGATGCCTGTGCCAAAAACGCTGCAATGGATCACCACAACTGTGACGATTCTCCTGCGATCCAACAGGATTACTTGGAGCAAAGGAAGCTATCTTTTACGAGGTCAGACTGTTTATCCAGCAGTGGTTTTTGAGGGTTTCTGACAGGGGTCAGTGCTTGCTACCTGATTCTATTTAACTGGAGAGGTCAAAGACAAAACCTCAGACCTCCTGATGCAAAGCAGATGGTCTACCACTAGGAGTGTGGGAAGACATTTGATCCAGTTCACATTTTAATGCAAACCTACCTGATTCTCGCTTTCTGAAACAATATGCAGGCTGAGAAATATCAATCCTTTGAAAGTTGCACCTCGCTTGATTTTGCAACACAATTCTCCAGCCAAGTAATCTTTACAGACATGCATCTATTAGGAGAAACTGCTTAAAATTGTTGTTTGTTGTTTGTTGTTTGTTGTTTGTTTGTTGTTGTTGTTGTTTGCTTGCCCTTCACCAGCAGATTTATGGGTGGGCTACAACAATTTAAAACTCAGTATTAAAATCAGTTTAAACATACCACATTCACGGGAATCAGGTGGTATTGCCACTAAATTAGGTTGTTTGGTGAAAGTAACCCAAATAAATGCATTATGTTAGGAAAAATTGCCTTGCAAAAATGTGTATGCAAAAAATGTATACCATTCGTGTGTCTGTTAGGAGAAAGTAGTGTTACTATGTTGATGAATTTTCATGAAGTGGAGAACCAGATTTCAAAAATGGGAAGCTGAGAAACATACATTCTCATTATTCTGCATTACGTTAGAGCAGGAATCATGCTGGACCTTGAATCAAGACTGTCTGGCCTTTTTCAGAAGGTGTGGAGTGAAGGTGTATGACTTACGAAACTTTAGGACTCCGTGTGGGTGGTGGGGTCATGGGACAGATGCGTGCAGCTTTCAGACTGTGGATGGGATTCATGGCTTTGTCGGGAATATGTAGGCTGTATGTCTTGGGCTCAAAGATCGAGACTTTGCTCACTCTCGGCACTTTGGCTTGATGGATGGTCTCTGTCAGGCATTCAATGACATTGGATTCAGGAGACCTCATGTTTGAAGTTCTTCTTAAACAAACAGCTGCATAGTGACAGCCGCAGGGTGCTAGGGAGCATCAGCCAACCACACTGGGGTGTCCAGTTTGTTTTCCAAATGTTGTACAAAAGAATGCTTTGATCTCAAAAATCTATATGTCCTCTCTCTCTCCCCCCCCCACCCCAATAGGTACCATTAATTTAGGCTCAGGGTTTATCCACACTTACATCTGAAAACATCAGAAGACTGCCCTATAAAGGGAAGCTTTTTAAGGTTTAAGGCTTTATTATGTTTTTATATATGCTGGAAGGCCCCCAGAGTGGCTGGGGCAACCCAGTCAGATGGGCAGGGTACAAATAAATCATCGTCGTCAGCATTGTTGTTGTTTGCCTTTTGCCACACTCTATCCAAGCAGAGGGCTGCACTTAAAAATCTCCTTGTCTGAGTGTTGTTTTTTGTCTGAGTGTCAGGGTTTTTTTGCCCCAAACTTTCCCTGCAAAAATCTGCTCTCTAGTGCTCAATAGGAGCAAATGTCAATTCAGGTTTTCTACAGATTGCCGTTTGCTCCGATTGAGCGGGTTTTCATGGGAAAATAATAATAATAATAATAATAATAATAATAATAATAATAATAATAATAATAGGTGCTCAGACACGGATCTTTAAAGGACAGACCATGGCTGGAAAGAGCGGAGGAAAGGTCAGTGTGGATAAGTCTTCAGGAAGAATGTGAGAAAAGCCCTGTTGGCTCAGGCCAACATCCTGTCCAGCATCCTGTCCTCACCTTAGCCATCCAGATGCCTCTGAGAAGCCCCAAAGCAGGACCTGATTGCAACATCAACACCCCCCCCCCCCGGGATTCCCAGCAACTGGCATTCAGAGGCTGATAGTGGAGGCCAAGTATAGCCTTCATGCCTTATGCATACTCCCACACTCTTCCCAGGTTACTCAATAGGGAGAGTGTATGGGTGGTGACTCCTGCCAACCTAGCAGTTCGAAAGCACGTAAAAATGCAAGTAGATAAATAGGAACCGCTGCAGCGGGAAGGTAAACGGCGTTTCCATGTGCTGCTCTGGTTTGCCAGAAGTGGCTTTGTCATGCTGGCCACATGACCTGGAAGCTGTACGCCGGCTCCCTCGGCCAATAATGCGAGATGAGCGCGCAACCCCAGAGTCGGTCACGACTGGACCCAATGGTCAGGGGTACCTTTACCTTTATGGGTGGTGACAGGGCCACTCGTTAAGCCCTGCACTCAATATCAGTTGTAGCACCTTCAGTAGTGGAGAGCCTGCTCTGCGCCTGGAGCCTTCCCAGCATGAAGGATGAGCTTGAGTGAAAAGCATCACCCAAGGACAGGGCCGGCCCAATACATTTTGGCACCTGAGACAGACCCCAAAATGGCGCCTCCCCTCCTCATCAGGGGAGAAGGGATCAGGAAAGATGAGGAACAAGGGGGGAGAGAAAGATTGACATCGGGATCTGCTGCCCTGGTGGACTCTGCCACCTGGGGCAGTTGCCTCACCTTGCCTCATGGGTGGACCGGCCCTGCCCATTGGTCCATCTAGCTCTGTATTATCCATACTGATCAGCAGTGGCTATTCAGGTTTTCAGCCTGGGGGTTCTTCTAGGCCTAACTAGAGATGTGGAGGGTGGAGCCTGGGACCATCTGCATTTGAGGCAGATGTTCAGCCACTGAGTTATGGCCCTTCTCTTAATAGTAAAGCAAAATTCCAGTCCTTGTGATTCTGAAGGAAGGCTTGGTTTTGGTCGGAGGATGTTTTGTATCAAGTCAGACCCATGGCTCCACTGAACTGTGGTCCATCTCCTGGATTTTGATAAGTGAAGCCAGGTGGGATTGACCAACCCCTAGAAGGGTGAGGGAGTCTAATTCCAGTTTCTCTCTCTCTCTCTCTCTCTCTCTCTCTCTCTCTCTCTCTCTCTCTCTCTCTCGTGTGTGTAGTTCTTCACATTTCTGTAGTAACATGCAATTTTAAAACATCTAGTGAAAATTTGTCAGCATTTTAGCATGAATTTCTCATATCATATATCTTGAGTGCAGTAATGTACACATATTTGCAAGCAACTATCTCAATATAGCCAATGTATGTTTTCTATATTCAAGAATATATGCATTTTTATGGACACTTTCTCTTATATATGCATTTTCATACACATTCTCAGATTGGACAACTGCACTGCAAAATTCAGAGAAGTACAAATTTCTCAAGGGATGTTTCATTTTGTGTGATGTTTCAGGAAATGCATCTTAGGGAGTTCCTCATTAAAATACAAACAAAATTGAATCTCTCCCCCATTCCTAAATGCTGAAATCTCAGGTCTAGGTGGTATTTGAGCAGAGTTTAGACTTTAGAGGCATAGGATGTGGTGGTTGAAACTACCTCTCCATGGTGGCTGGGCAGACATTTCTGGAATAAGGCAAGACGAACACCCAGTACTTTTTTTCTTTAAAAAATGTTTAGGGATGCTCACATTTTGGCTCAAGAAAACCACCATTTTATAGTTCAAATCGGAGGGGGGAAATACAGTAAATGGACAAAAGTGCAAAGATTCACAAAATGTTTAGGGGTATGTGTCCCCCCCATAAAAAAGCACTGCAGGCATAGCTAAACTGAGCCCCAGGCCAAGTTCTCCCAACTTACAAGGCTGTCTTTTCCGTCCATTCTAGAGATTGCTCGATGGACCGCTCTGTTCAAATTATGGCCTAGAGACAGCAAAGAGCTTAGTGTCCATCTTTCCAATAGCATGTAGTTTTAAGACTGGAATGGACCCAAGAGCTTGTTTGTATTTGACTGTTTTTAAAAAAAAGACTCAAAGAAGAAATTAAATCTGATTCCCATTAAGACTGCAAGAACGACAGCTTCACCGATGTCCGTTTTAATGCTTTCCACCCTTTTGCTCTCTGATCGCTCATCCGAGTCTGCTGCCAGGAATCTTTTCCACAGCTCCTGCCCGCTGCTGCTGGGTGTCTGCTTCCAGGGAGTGTAGACAGATCCCGGGTGAGAGCCAGGCAGTCTTGGCTGGGCGGCAGTGATCTTTAGTCACAAGCTCAGAAAGGCTTCCAGTTTTCTGTTTTCAAATCATTGGGGAATTTCTCAGAAGTCTTTGTTCCCCATTCTCCCGTGAACTGGGACTTGGCCGCCTTCCCCACTTAAGGTCATTCTTGCCAACTCGAGAGTGTTTGAATGGATGAAGGGAGGCCAGGCTGCAACCCTAGGTAAGGGCAAGGGGCCATCGCTTAGTGGTAGAGCTCATGCTTTGCAGGCACAAGGCTCCGAGCTCACTGCCCGGCTTCTCCGGTTAAGGTGGGGATGGGGAACCACATGTGGCCCTCTGTGTCCCCCTATCAGGCTTCTCTGGACTTTTCTCCCTCCGCACCCCTCCTCTCCAGGCCACACCCCTTGCCAGGCCTCTGTTTTGCCCAGCTGGAATCATAGAATTGTAGACTTGGAAGGTACCCCAAGGGTCATCTAGCCTAACCCCCTGCAAGGCAGGGACCACAGCTGAAGCACCCCTGACCAATGGTCACACAATCTCCACCACCCTGGGCGGCTCCCAGCAGAATAGTAAAAGCATGATGAAACATGCTTTTACTAAACAGGGCTGCCTTCAGGTGGCTTCTAAAAGTCAGATGGTTGTTTATTTCCTTGACATCTGAAGGGAGGGTGTTCCACAGGGAGGGCACCACTACCGAGAAGACCCTCTGCCTGGTAAATGGCTTAGGCCCCAAATATCTGAGAGTCCACCTCTGACCCTCCTCCCTAGCTTCCCTCCTCCACTTCCTGGTGCACCCCAAACACAGTTTGCTGTGATGTCCAAAGTGGAAACTATGGTTAGTTCCCTGCTTGCAAACCCGCGATATGAAGCCAGCGTTCCAGCTGGGGTTAAATAACCATCATTTGCCAGTTGGGATCCCATGGCACATAATGGTTAGTGAAAATGAGGAAGTGGAGGGGAAAAAATGTGCGAACACAGCGGAAGAAGGAATTGTGCGAGCTTGCAAGGGGTGGGCTGGGGGAGCCTCACTGCTTGACTTGTCATTATGTCTGATCTAAGCCAAAACTTTCAAAATGCAATGTGTGCATATAAACACACATTTATTCATTACCCTTTACAACAGCAGTGATAAGTGATAGAACATCAGCTTGGCAACACTAAATTAATTAACATCCGCAGCAGGAAAGAGAGGCACTGGAATTATTTATACACACACACACACACACACACACACACACACATGAAAACATCTCAAAGCAATTAGCGAAAACACATCAGGAATAAATGCAATTCAAATTCAATACAGATACTGCTTGGGATAAAAATCTCTTCTTAAGAACCTTGTTGAAAGAGGAACCGTAGAATTATAGGAAATGTAGAGTTGGGAGGCACCCCCAAGGCCATCTAGTCAGTGCAGGAATCAAAAGCTAAAGATTCCCTGACTGATGGCCATCACAACCTGCTTAAAAATTTCCATTGAAGGAAAGTCCACCATCTTTAATGTGCCTAAAATACAACAGAGATGCTGCCTTTCTGGTATATAATGGGAGGCACAGTTCCTGCAATGCATGGAATGGACCTCCAGATAACATGATACTTTCAGGAAGAGCTTAGTAGTAGATTGGGCATATAAGGGGTATTCTGGACCCAAGATTTGTATCCCCGTACCAGCACATTGAACTTAGTCTGGTACTGGTATTTAAATTCATTAACATAAAGCTGACCTACATATATAGATATACAGAGCCGTCTTTCCCATTGGGCTTACTGGTGCGTTGCGCCAGGGCGCCAGCCTCTCAGGGGCGCCCCAGCGAGTGGGGGAGCTGCGCGGCTTTGCCAGCAGCCTCCCCTTTCCCTCCTGAATGCCCGCCAGCTGCGCCCCGTCAACCATATGGCTGACGGGCGTGCAGCTTGCCTCCCAAGCCTCCGCGGGAGGAGAGCGATCCCCACAGAGGCTTGGGAAAAGACCGACAACTCTTGGAAATGGGGGTGGGGCGCCGGAAGGATCTTTGCACCACAGCGCCGGCTATGCTTAAGAAGACCCTGTAGATATAAATGCAATGTGCACATTTTAAATTCAGAAAATATAGCTTGATAGTCCAACCAGCTGCAGTCCTAACCCTGCTTACCCAGGAATTCAATACAACTTACAGTGGTACCTCGCAAGACGAAAGCGTCTTGTGATGTTTTCGGCGCTTCACAAGATGAAGTTTTCTATGGCCGCGCTTCGCAAGATAAAGTTTTTTGGTGTGTGGGGTTTTTTTTTTGCCGCGACAAACCACACTTCGCAAGACGAAAATCTCATTAGACAAAGCGACTCGCAGAACGAATTACTTTCGTCTTGCGAGGCACCACTGTACTTTTGA
Organism: Zootoca vivipara; assembly: GCF_963506605.1. Lineage (NCBI taxonomy): Eukaryota > Metazoa > Chordata > Lepidosauria > Squamata > Lacertidae > Zootoca > Zootoca vivipara. The sequence continues at coordinate 77,750,297 of NC_083281.1, forward strand.
GTAGACATGGTTGCCATTGTGCTGTAGTTCCTATAATATACCATATAGGATGTTCCAAACTCTGTCTCCCTTTTCAGATTTTAAGCCCGTAGTCCTCAAACTTTCTTCTCTGGGCCACACTTTCAGAACAAAAATTTGCACGGGCCACACCACATTTGCTATTGATAATAAATAAATCGGAAAACAAAAAGAAGCAATTCCTAGCTGTGCTTGATTTAAAACATAGAACACAACCTGTGATCATATTACAATGATCACAGGACACCCAGAAAGTATAAAAGAATGCAGCTACACAGAACATGAACCATTTCTCAGACTATAATTACAAACAGCATCTTACATATGTACCTTAAGTATGCACAGCAACTCAATGGGAGGTGTGAGCTTGCTTTTGCCAGGTAATCTCACTTATATTAGGCCTAATTTGAGGCAAACAAACTCTCACCTCCTCATCAGAACAAAGAAGCCTTTCTCTTTTCTCATCTTCCTTATTTTGTCAGAGTTGAAAATCTCTGTTCACAACAATCTGTTCCTGTTCACAACTCTGTTCAACAGTGATTCTGGATCACAGCTAGGTGATCCAGCTTGCAAGAGCAATGGGGGTGGGCAGCGCCCTGATGCCCCATGCATGACGTCAGGACGTTGGGAGGAGCCATGGACGGAGCCGGACGCAGCGGCCGCATGACTCAATAGCCAGTGGCTCCTCCTCCAGCTCCTCCCACAGGCTGCTTTGACCCTCCTCCATGGTGCAGAGAGTTCCCTGTAATGCTCTTGCTCTCATTTTGAAAAGATACATAGCCATATTCTGCAATTATTATTATTTTATACTATACTATATTATGCTATACCAGGGGTCCCCAGACTTACCGGCGTTTGGGCCGGTTCCCACCGCGCTGATCGCGTGGCGGGCCGGAGGCCGGGGGAGCGCGCGCCTGTGCGGGCCGGTGGGCGGGGGAGTGCGCGCCCGTGCGCATGCGCATGGGCGCTTACTGGCGGCGGCGTGCTTCCAGGGTGGGAAAAGCGCTGAAAATCCGTTGTGCGCATGCTTATGGGCCTCCCCCGACCCGGAAGAGCACCAGAAATGACCTCTTCCGGGTCGGGAGATTTTCGGCGCTTTTTTCCCGACCCGGAAGAGCACTGCCGCACTGCACGCCGTAAGAGCGGGCGGCGGGCGGCGGGGGTCGTCGCGGGCCGGATTGGCAGGCCAATTGGGCCGCATCCGCCCCCCGGGCCGTAGTCTGGGGACCCCTGTGCTATACTATACCGAAATGTTCATGTGGTTCCTTGATTATTCACAAATCTTCCTGCCACCCCCTTTGAGAACCACTGTTTTAAACACTTGTCCATAAAAATGAGGTCCTTGTCCTCTTGACCTAAAAACTGAAATGTCAGGTTTTAACTGCATTTCAGGAAAGAGGGAGAGAAAATGTTTTATGCTTGGGAAGACACATGGATTCTGTTTATTCAATTATCAGCTAATATCTTCCTCTTGAATGTTTTTGAAGGGAAGGTGGTGGTGGTGGGGGGCAGGATTGGAGATCTTTCTGGAAGCCATTGTGTAGCACAGAGCTTGCCAGTGGCATGTATGAAATTTCCTGTCCTCTTTGTTTATCCGAACCTCCAAAGCCTTTAGCATGGCACTGTTAGGGGAGAGCCAATTTGCTAATCTCTAGAATCAAGCTCTTACTGCCAAACAGACTGGAACAGCTTCTTCCTCTTAGCATAGACACTAAACACACCTCAAGGCCACCAATTTCCTCGGTTAGATGATGCGTGTTTTTCTTTTCAAGAAACAGTGAGCAATTCCATTTATTGATTTTCCTAATAGGTAGGCTCCCCCCCTTCCTCCTTTTCCTTTGAGAATTCTCTGAAAGAAGGGCCAGGTCACCAAATCTAGCTTCTTAAATCCTGAGACTTTCCTGGCATTCAGTGAAAATTGCGTCGGGCTTGGTCAGGAAAGCCAGTTGCTGTGAGATTTGGCCTAAAGCAAAATTTCAAAGCAAATGTTGATGTTCCTGTGTGGCTGAAACCTCAGAGGGATTTCAGAGGAAGCCAAAAGTAAGATTTGGGGGAAAGTTATGAAAAGGTCCACTATTAAGAGGTGAGAGAACTGCCATGTGCTGGAGCAATAACCTAATTAATTTTGGGAAGGGGTGTAGGCATGCAGATAGACCCAGTCAATCCCTGGCATCTCAAGGTGGAGTTGGGGAAATGCCCCATCTGAAACCCTGGGTAGCAGCTGCCAGTCAGTGTAGGACAGGGATTGCTTATCTTTTTTGGGCAGCAATCACATTTTGAATTTTGTGAAAGCGCTCAGGGACATGGTATCACAAAATGGCAGCAGTGGATGCCGAGCCCAACACAAAAATGAGAGAGAGCATTCATTGCTGCATCAGCTGCACCCTGGGCAACATCAGGCTTACCATCAGAAGTCAGCTTTGCCACGATTTGCCCTGCTGGTCCTGACTGGGGAGATCGCACAATATATTGATTTCTCATGTGCAATGATGCCGTTACATGTTGTGCGGATGCCTGATGATCGTCTTCCAAAGCAACTACAGTCATACCTCGGTTTAAGTACGCTTCGGTTTGAGTACTTTCAGTTTAAGTACTCCGCGGACCCGCCTGGAACGGATTAATCCACTTTCCATTACTTTCAATGGGAAAGTTCGCTTCAGGTTAAGTGAGGTAAAGGTAAAGGGGCCCCTGACCATTAGGTCCAGTCGTGTCCGACTCTGGGGTTGCGGCACTCACCTCGCTCTATAGGCCGAGGGAGCCGGCGTTTGTCCGCAGACAGATTCCGGGTCATGTGGCCAGCATGACAAAGCTGCTTCTGGCGAACCAGAGCAGTGCACGGAAACGCCGTTTACCTTCCCGCCGGAGCGGTCCCTATTTATCTACTTGCACTTTGATGTGATTTCGAACTGCTATGTGGGCAGGAGCTGGGACCGAGCAACAGGAGCTCACCCCATTGCAGGGATTCGAACCGCCGATGCAGGGATTCGAACCGCCGATTAATCCACTTTCCATTACTTTCAATGGGAAAGTTCACTTCAGGTTAAGTATGCTTCAGGTTGAGTACTCCGTGGACCCGTCTGGAACAGATTAATCCACTTTCCATTACTTTCAGTAGGAAAGTTTGCTTCAGGTTAAGTACACTTCAGTTTAAGTACTTCGCGGACCACCTGGAATGGATTAATCCACTTTCCATTATTTTCAATGGGAAAGTTCGCTTCAGGTTAAGTACGCTTCAGGTTAAGTACAGACTTCCGGAACCAATTGTGTACTTAAACCGAGGTACCACTGTACTCTATTCCAAACTTAAAAATGGAAAGCGTAATGCTGGTGGTCAACAAAAGAGGTTTAAAGACTGTCTCAAGGCAAATCTTAAAAAATGTAGTATAAACACTGACAACTGGGAAACACTGGCCTGCGAGTGCTCCAGTTGGAGAACAGCCTTTACCAAAGGTCTCATGGGCTTTGAAGAAACTTGATCTCAGGACGCTAGGGAGAAACGTGCTAAGAGGAAGTACGATTGGCAAATCCACACTGTGATCAACTCCTGCCTGGAAACCAATGTCCCCACTGTGGAAGGACGTGTGGATCTAGAATTGGCCTCCACAGTCACTTACGGACCCATTGTTAAAACCGTGTTTATGGAAGATCGCCAAAGAAGAAGACTGTTTAATACCAACAGGGAAACTTCTCCAGTACCAGGAAAAATATGTAAGGTGCCAATAGCATGCTCTCTCTCGCAAGCTGCCTACATTGACCTCTCTCACTTGCACACAAATATATATGCACACAGCATGCACCCACCCGTCTCTCTCTCTCTGCCCAAGTGCATCTCAGACCACACATACTGGCCACATATTCATAATTTCTGTCTCTCTCACACATCTCCCCCACAAGCCAAACCACATGTGCATCTCTCCTCGAATGCGTTCCTTCCTCTCTAGCATGCCTGGGCACCCACAGGAATTTTTCCAGGGAGGGAGGCAGTTTCCCCAGGGGAGCAAATGAAGACACTGAAAGGGTGGAGCAGGCTCATTTTGCACAGAAAAGAAAAATGGGGGGGGGGAGGAAATGTGTCTGTATGTTTTGCCTTGTATTTCAGGTTCTAAAAGTACTTGCAACTTTTTGTTTTTGAGAAAGGGAAAGCTGGGCATCTGGGAATTATGGTTCATCTTGGTTGGGGAACCAAACAAGGCCTATGGGAAGCCAGTTTTGGCAACCCTTGGCCTAGATTTTCTTGGATAATGGATGGGGTGGGTGGGTGTTAGGAAGTAATTAATTCATTAAGAAGCAATGTCCTGGTGATTGACTGCAATCTCAGCATAGGACAGACAATCTGCTGAGGTTTGAAGATAGCCACCATCTTTTCTTTGCTAGGCTCTGCCCTCTGAATCTGAGCTTCACGGAACCCATTGTGTGGACATGCCACCAATGGAGAGCGGCTTCAGGGTGCACAGGAAAAAGGTACTAGTGATACACAGAGTGATTGTGTGCACCAGCTGCTAAGAGCTATTTTGCATGCATCTTTATGTTTAGGTGTACACTCAAGGCTTTTACACGCGCTCTCAGAAACACAACTTATGGATGCGACAAGTGCCACATGTTTGCAAACACCCGAATCCAAGAAAGCATGGTTGCCAGAAATCAGAAGGGAAAAAAATTACCAGTCTGGTCTGATCATGCTGTGCCTTTTGAACAAAGATTCTATATTTGAGTGAAGCATGGGCGTACCCAGGATCAAAGCTAGGGGGGGCACACCAGTCACGCCCCCCAGCCACCCGATTGGCTAGCTGGCAATGACGTGGCCAGGATCCCCCCAGGAGGCATGGTCAACATCCGTTTGCAAGGCAGCATACGGAGCCACCCGCGCTTGCACTCCTGCCTTGCCCGCTCCTTTAATGGCAGCGGTGACTAAAACAAGGCAGCAGCAGCGAAGCTGCCTCTCTTGAAGGGAATCTGGACGTGGACCTGGGCTAACTTCAGCCCACACTCTTTCAAGTCACAGCGAGCACAGCACAAAAAGTGCTGCCCCACAATGCTCCACGGCATTCATTTGCATGTATGCAAATGAGGTGGACAGCAGGTAGCGTCCCTGCCTGTTCTTTCCAGCTGCCCTGCTTCTAGGGGGGCAGCTGCCCCCCTGCCCCATGCTGGGTATGCCCATGGAGTGAAGCATTTCGGGTGCAGGATGAAGCACAATTGTCTGCTAACTGCTACATCTAGAACCACTGCTGAAGGTATTACTGAAGGTTCTATTTCAAAAATGGGCAGCCCTATCAGGGAGCCAGAATTCTGTACACTGTCCTCCTGTGTGTTCACTTGTGGGCCATCCAATGTGCAGAACTTGTTCTTGGGAGGAAGCTAGACCAGCCCCTGCATATGTCTCCGGAGTCCTCCTTGCCAGCCAAATGCCTGCAGATAGGAAGACGAATACAAAAGCAAAAGGGTGTGATCTTCTGCAAGTTGGATCACTTCTCTGTGGTTGGGTTCAACTATTCAGGGACATGTGTCTCAATCACTTGTTGATAGATTTATCGAGGAAAATTAGGTCCGCTAACAAGTTGGAGATGGATGGGCTTAAAGAATGAGGAACACCGTCCCACCCAAGCAATCAGAGGAACGGGGATGGGAGACATACCTAACAACAAGAAGAATCAGTCATCCTCTCTGAATAGCACACCTTTGCTATACTGGCTCTGATCAAGAAACGGTTGCAGCTTGATTGCTCCAAAGGTTCACAGTACCGTTAAAAGTAAAGAGTTGTGTCACTAATCCGGGAAACTGCTTTATATTGAGTCAGACTCTAAGTCCATCTAGCTCAAGAGCGTCTGTACTAACTGACAGCAACTCTCCAGGGTTTCAGACTGAGGGTATTCCCAGTTCTGCCTGGGGATTCCAGGGACTGGACTTGAAGCATTCTACATGCAAAGCAGATGCTCTATCATTGAGTCACGTTGCCTCTTTGCGTTCTGCAACCCCTATCTCACTACTCAGGGAAAGGAAAACCATTCATTACTCAGATCTCGAAGAACTGCCTTGTCAGAGTTTTCCTGATGTTTTAAGAGCATTACCCAGCAAGACAGAAACTTGAAAAGCACACCTACGCACACGGAATCCCTGACTCCAGTTTCTTTCATTCTTCCTTCTACAAGGCTTTCTTAAATACAACAATGAAAGGTGCTTTCTTGCTTGTCAGCTGTTCCTTCCCAGCAGCCTCAAAAAGGGGACACCCATGTGGCGGTATTGTTGCTGTAGGCCTCTGAACTTCCTATAGGAAAGTTACTTCCAGCTGAGATGTAATGCGACAGTTCTGAGTAGGGATGAATGAATCTTACCACTTTCAGTTTCACTTTTCCTCAATCTTAAATTCAGTTCTCTACATTTCCACAGCGAAAATCCCCATGAGAATGTGCTATCATCTTAGTGCAATTTTCTCTTAAAATATATTTTTTCATATGCAGTTTTGATGAATGTACACTTTTGCAAGCATGCTCCTCTTCATCCCCCCCCCCATGCAAGCTTCCCTCTAGTATATGTATTTTTGTGCATTTGTTTAGTTGGAGAGCTTCAATGCAAAATTCAGAGTGAGACTTGCTCCAAGCAAATATGCATCGGCTTGCAGTGTGGAATCTCTGTCATTCTTTTAATTATTACTACAGAACCACATGCCCATGGGTCTCACTGAAATGTACAACGGAAGCGCTCTTTCTCTTTTTTGTTCTCACAAAAATCTCACCCTCATTTAATATTTACATAGTGCACATAATAATGTAAGTGTTTTACAATACTTACAGCAGTGAATCATAAACAGGGCACTGCCTGCAGGTTTACAATCTGATTTTTAATCTAATCCATCCACATCTACTTCGAGATGGAATTGCAAAATGAAATTCCTCCGAGGAGTTTGTGATGTGTCTTATATAAACATGCTCAAGTAATGTCACTCAGAGGCAGAAGGGAAAGGGAAGGATCCAAGACTGGTAGCTATCTGTGCCTTACTCAGAGTAGGCTCACTGAAATCAATGGGCCTAAGCACAATAGGCATATTTTGAGGATGAAACTTAATAGATTTGTGCAAGCAGCTTTCCCAAACCACCCACCTGAAACTCAGTGATCCTGGAATTTTTTTTACTTTACAAGTGAAATTTCTAGCTCTGTTTTCATAGCATGCTATGTGAGTCATGCTTCTAGCTAGTTGAAGTGGGTTTGTAATTTGTACCTTTTAAAAATGATTTTTTTTAAAAGAAGGGGAAATGGAACAGGAAAACTCAAGGAGACAGGAGGGGGACTTCCAGCTCAGGGGGTCAGATATGGCCCTCCACCCGCTGCCTCTGGCCACACCCTTCACTGACCGCTTTGCACCTAAAGTGCTTTTACCTGCCAGGAATGTCCCATTGAATTCTGATAATGCCTCTTGTTTGCCGGGATAGGTGGTGGAGGGAGTTGGCAAATGTGTGTGAAAACGAGCCCTCTGTACTGAGGTAAAATTTGCATCCATTGCTCCACTCACTCTGTATCTCTATATATTTAGGACTCACCTTGCTGAGATAGCTCAGTTGGCAGAGCATGGGACTCTTAATCTCAGGGGTGTGGGTTTGAGCCCCACGTTGGGCAGAGGATGACTGCATTGCAGGGAGTTGGGCTAGATGACCCTCGGGGCCCCTTCCAACTCTGCAGCTCTATGATTCCCCTTGTTTCTTCAATGGGGAAGGCAGTTTAACTGCCTCCCAATGGGTTTATATTTAGGGTGTACAGTAAAGGGACCCTTGACCATTAGGTCCAGTCGTGACTCTGGGGTTGCAGCGCTCATCTCGCATTATTGGCCGAGGGAGCCAGCGTACAGCTTCCAGGTCATGTAGCCAGCATGACAAAGCCGCTTCTGGCGAACCAGAGCAGCACAAGGAAATGCCCTTTACTTTTCCGCTGTAGTCTATTTATCTACTTGCACCTTGACGTGCTTTTGAACTGCTAGGTTGGCAGGAGCTTGGACCGAGCAACGGGGGCTCACCCCGTCGCGGGGATTCGAACCGCCAACCTTCTGATCGGCAAGCCCTAGGCTCTGTGGTTTAACCCACAATGTATATCCATAAACACACACACAGCTCAGAGCATGGTGCTGAAAACACCAAGGTCGCAGGTTCAATCCCCATATTCCTGCATTTCTGGGGTTTGGAGTAGATGATCCTCAGGTTCCCTTCCAACTCATATAGTCTATGATTATTTGATATATACATATATTGTGTGTGTGTGTGTGTGTGCGCGCGCGCTAGGAAATCTGACCAAGTTCCTGCTGTCTGATCAAACGTAGAAACCTGTCTATGGGAAAAGTTCCCAATACCCCCATTGAACTCAAGAATTCAGTTTCTACCTCCTGAGCCAGAGGGCTACTTTTCAGCTCCGAACAAATCTTGTCAAACTTTCTCTCTTAATTTATAAAGATTTTTTTTGGCGATTATCATTCACACACCGGGGGACCTTGAAAGAACATATTAACACATCAGGACAGGTTTGTGGGCAGGGATAACCCCGGTGAAATTCCTTTAGTCTTACAAGCTCGGTCCACATAGATGTCAGCAGGCTCTGAAAGAGGTGATGAATAGCCTGGCAACCAAATCGAGGCGAAGATATAATGGTTCCTTGGGAATCATACAAAGAGGTTGCCAAATCTAAACCAACTCCTTCCAGAGCTTTGTCAGCTAAATGAAATCAGGTGACAAGCAAGCATACAGTTGGGCCAATGTCAATAACCCTGCGCCGATAATGTTCCACTTAATTCCGGAAAGTGCTTCATTCTCCTGTGAGCCTCCTTTCCAGAAAACGGAATTTCATCTAGTTGGTTAGATCTTCAGATGTTCTTTGAAGCTATAGGGAGAACCTTCCAGCATCAGGGTGATCAAGGCCTTGGAGCAGCTCTCATTTGAGAGAAGTGGTGCTTTTTTGTTTTGTTTTTAGGCAAGCAAGGTAGGATCTTGACAGAGGTGGGAAGATGATTCATGTTGTAGAGAAAGTGGGCAGGGGAAAGTTTTTTTTCTCCTTCTCTCCTAATATTAGAATTTGGGGACACCCAGTGGAGCCGAATGCTGCACTATCCAGGACAGGCAAAAAAAAAAAAAAAAGCAATTCTTCACCCCACAGCATAGCTGAACTACGGAACTCGCTCCCACAAGATGGCAGCGATGGCCACCAACTTGGATGGCTTTAAGAGAGGGCTGGACAAATTCACGGATGATTAAGCTATTAATGGCTATGTTTTATCTCCACGGTCGAGGGCAGGATGGCTCTGAATATCCTTTGCTGGGAGACGCAAGTGAGGAGAGCACTGTTGCACTCAGGTCGTGGTTTGAGCTTCCCATTGGGGCAAAAAAACAAGATGCTGGACTAGATGGGTCTGATCCAGCAAGGGCTCTTAGGTTCTTATCAATCATACTTTCCTTGGAGGGCTTTTAAAAGAGGATTAGAAAAACTCTTGGAGAAAAACTCCACAGCCAGAGGTTGTATGCCTCTGAACACCAGTTTTGGGGAATCCCAAGTGGGGCGAGTGCTGGTGTGTACAGGTCCTGCTGGCACACTTCCTATAGACACGTGGAGTGGTATTCAACCAAATAGTAGTAGTATAGAAGAAGAGGAGTTTGGATTTAATATCCCGCTTTCTCTCTACCCGAAGGAGTCTCAAAGCGGCTAACATTCTCCTTTCCCTTCCTCCCCCACAACAAACACTCTGTGAGGTGAGTGGGGCTGAAAGACTTCAGAGAAGTGTGACTAGCCCAAGGTCACTCAGCAGCTGCATGCAGAGGAGCAGAGATGCGAACCCGGTTCACCAGATTATGAGTCTACCGCTCTTAACCACTACACCACACTGGCTCTCCAGTAGCACTAGCCCAAAGACTACTGCCTGTGCAATGGGATTTCCCCCATCTCCTCCCCCTGTATATCCCCCAAGCCACCCCCGTATCTGCTCTGGAGGGTTGGGGAAAACCCCGGAACAGATTTAAGGGGTGCACAGAGGGAGAAGAAGAGGCAGACATTCCACTGCACACAGAGAACTCCTTTTGCCGGTGGAACGTATTCCTTATAGCTGCGTCGAGTACAGCCCATTGTTGGCCACTGTGAAAACAGGTTGCTGGGTGAGGTGGACCTCTGGCCTGTTCCATCAAGGCTCTACTTGTGTTTTTCATGTGAGGGCTGGCTGGGTGAGAGTTTTGCTCCATCTGTTACAGAAAATGGCCCACAGAGGCAGTCAAGCACCTTCCACTCACTGTGACCTGTATTCCTGGGTGCTTTCTTTCTTCCTCTGCTTACTGCAAAATATCCCCCATTAAGGAAGCAGCAAACTTCCCTGCCATTAGTCTTAAGCTTGCCATGCGTTTCTTTCTCCCCCTCATTCCAATTTCTCTTTTCCAGTGGTGAATTTTCACTGCTGTTTTGGGTGATCTATACCCTCTGCTCCATTCCCCCGTCTATTTCACAGTGCCATCTCCCCACCCCAGCAACAGTTCAAGGTCTTATTGGTTGGACCTTCATTGGGAAGTTACACAGCTAGGGTCAATTTCAGTTTATCATTTTTCCAGTCTGAATTCCAGAGGAAAGCAATGGTGGTGAGAGAGACAAGTGGAGCAGGGTGCTCGTATTAAGTTGCACATGTGAATGGGAACACAGGAAGCTTCCTTGTCCTGAGTCATACCATTGGTGCAACTTGCTTAGTATTGTCTCTCATGATTGGTGGGGGCTCTTTAGAGTCTCGGGCAGGGGTCTTTCCGAGTCCCCTTACCTGGAATTGCATGGGACTGACCTTGGGACCTTCTTTATTATTACTTTATTTATGATTTATAATTTTATACATTTCAACAATTTTATAATCATTTTAACATCCCCAAACTTGACTTCCTTCCCCCTCTTTCTGCGGTTCCTTAAATTTATGTTTAATATTTTCTGCATATCACGATTAACCTAATTTGCTCATTTATTCATCGAATTTAAAGATACACTCTTATAAAACTGCAGGTTATTACAATAATCCTTCCAATGTTCTTCTCTGTTTACAGTTTATTTGTAAACATTCAGGAAACCATTTCCATTCTTTTATATATAAAAAAGTTTGTTATCTTGATTTCTTACTTTTCTGGTAAGTTTTGCAATTTCTGTATATCCCATAAGTTTTTGTATTCATTCTTCTTTTGCTGGGACTTCTTTCCATTTTTGGGCAAGAAACATTTTGCCGCTGTAGTCACATAGATGAATAAATTTCTAAACAGTTTGAGTAGTTCTATAATTCCCAAAAGGACCTTGGGACCTTCTACATTCAGTGCATATGCCCCCTTCCCCAAAGCAAGTGAACTCAGATTCAACGCTAGCGAGAAAAACATCACATCCCCTTGTATCATCTCAGGCACAAGACTTCCCAGTGAAGTCTATTCATGTTTCCAGCCGGGAGACAGTAGAAGGAAGTAGGGACGATGAGCTTGTCAAACTGCCCATGGAGAAAAAAATGTCTGCTGACTATACAACTTGCTCTTTCCCCCCTCCGAAACAGTTCTGTGTCTTCTAGGAAATCACTTTGGCTTGGGGAAATATTGTTATGAATCAGACGCAGGCGCGATGTGGCAGTCCGTTAACTTTGCGATTCAGAAGGCAGAGGCCACGGGTGCTTAAGAATTTTGTTCTCATTTGATTCAGCCTTGCTAAAAATGACTCGAGGGTGGCTGGGAGGGGGCGGCAGCCCCCTTTATTTCTTGAGCATAAAAGTGTTCTCTCGCTCCTGGCACAGGCCAGCCCAGTGTACCATTTCAAAATGGTATTCATTGCGCTCCAAAACCGCACATTTTAATTTGGAATTTTTCCGCAGCCAAATCGATACCGCGGAAATGTCTACGATTCTGAAAGAGAAGCTTTTCTTTCCTCGGCGGCACAATGCGACAAAGCATTCCAGAAAAGCAATTTATGTTTTTATGAGCTTTGCTGCTGAAAAAAAAGGGGGGGAATAGTTGGGCACACAGAGTACCCTTCCCCCTCTGCCTGTGCGCCCCAAAACACCAACTGGGGGGGCTGGCTCCAGGTTTGAGGGGGCACTTGCCAGGGCCCCCTACTCCCGTTACAAGGCCCTTTAGCCCAACCTTGGTTGTGATAGGGCTGCCTATTCTTTTGCTATGGGTGTCAACAATGAAAATGTCATTTTAATTAGGATTGTGTACAGCTCCCCTGATTGGATTTGGGGCTCCATCCAGAGTTTTGGAACAATCTCAATCCAACCTGAACTGGGTGCACAGTATTTAATTTGGGTTTTTAACCCTGATTAAACGTGGTGGGAGGGGAGAAGAACATGCACACAAGCTGCCTGGACTTTGTCTTCTCCTCCCCTCCTTCTCACTGCCAACCCTCCCCCCCTTGAGCACCCTGGATTGTTCCAGGTAGGTCTGAACAGAGGCTACCTGAATCCAATCCTGCTGAATCCCAGATCAACCCAGGATCTGGCCCGGGTCTGATGCACAACCCTAATTTTAATTCTTTCTCAATACACCTGGACTCAGGCACTACCTGTCATGACAGGGCTAACCTGTCCATTTCAGTTACAGGTAGGTAGCCGTGTTGGTCTGACGTAGTCGAAACAAAATTTAAAAATTCCTTCCAGTAGCACCTTAGAGACCAACTAAGTTTGTCATTGGTATGAGCTTTCATGTGCATGCACACATCTTCAGATACTGTCCATTTCAGTTTTTCTTGTTCTCCACATTTCCACATCAGTTTACAATCTTCTGCTTTTTAAAAAATCCCCATGAAAATTTATCAGCAATCAGGTATGGATTCCTTCTAATAGTGCACATTTTTTCTATGCAATACAACCTAATCTACAGATTTATTTATTTTTTTTAAATGCAGTTTTCCCCAATGTAATGCATTTTTCTTTTCGGTATGTCATTTTCACTAATACATGCTGGATCAGGCCAAAGGCCCACCTGGTCCAGCACTCTGTTCTCACAGTGGCACTTCAGAGGGTTGGACTAGATGACACTTGGGTGTCCCTTCCAATTCTTCAGTTCTGTGATTCTATGAAATACATGCAAAGGAGAAGCCTGCAAGCAGAACCCAAGTGCAAGAGCAACTCTCTCTCTCTTTACATATTTTAAATGTGCACTTGTGTGTGTGTGTGTGTGTGTGTGTGTGTGTGTGTGTGTTTTAAATGCCCTCATTGTGGAAATGGGCCGGATTGGAACAATGAATGAAAATGAGTTGCAGGGAAATAAACTGACCGTACCATAAGTATCCTTTTCCTGCCACACAGGAATAGTTCGTCTCTAGCTCGCTGTGTGAATAAAAGCATCGATGCTTTTGTAAAAGCCTTTCGATGCTCAGGTAACAACTTCCACAGGGAAGGCCCACCCACCCATCCATGAATGGACTTCAAGGCGTCAATGAGGCTAAACCTCTTTTCTTCATAGAGAACTGAGCCCAGCTAGGGGGGGGGGGCGGAGCTTTGCCTTGATCTTTATCCATGCTTCCCGCTTCCCAATTCCTTCACCTCGTCGTCTCCATCACCAGGCACTGAAAGGACTGGAAAACCATCGCCCCCGCCATCATAACAGAGCAATTTGCCCGATAATCTTGTCTTTCAACAGGTTGTATTAATAAAAGAAAAACAAGGAAGGTTTGCTTGTGTATCTGCCGCTCGGGCATGTGGGTGGGTTTCGATTTCTTCAGCCGCCAAAGAGAGCTTCTGTGACTGATTAATGGGCAGTGGGGGGTGGGGGGGTGGGAGAGGGAGAGTCTATGTCTCAGCGGAGTAACATTTGCATTTAATTGTTCTCGCAAGAACACGCAAGAAAGTGCAGCGAGGATACTTGCTGGGTTCCCAGCTCTGTCTGGCTCAAACTCCTGAGGAAATAATTCACGGCGAAAAAAGAATGAAAATAAAAAGTGCCTAAGGAAATCTAGCTCCATTCAAAGAGATTGCTGCATTGGGGGGGGGGGCAGGAGCCTGTGGGGCAGGGAGAGGGATGCTTTAAGATTCTTAGCAAGGTTTAGGGTTGCCAGACTCAATAGAGGACAGGACTTCTGTGCCTTTAATTGCCCTGCTCTCTTTTGAGTCTGGAAACCTTAAAGAGAAACCAGCAGACCCTTTGTTTAATTTCCAAGCAAAGGGTCTGCTGGTTTCTCTTTAAGGTTTCCAGACTCAAAAGAGAGCAGGGCAATTAAAGGCACAGAAGTCCTGTCCACTATTGAGTCTGGCAACCCTAGCAAGGTTTAAGGGCCCCACTCATATCAAAATGAATAAGCAGTGTCGTGATTTAAAATACCTTATTCTGACCCAGGCATAGGCAACCTTGCCTCTCCAGATGTTTTGGAACTACAACTCCCATATGCCTGTGACCATTCCAATGCATAGCTGCCAAGTTTTCCCTTTTCTCGCGAGGAAGCCTATTCAGCATAAGGGAATTTCCCTTAAATAAAGGGAGAACTTGGCAGCTATGTTCCAATGTCATTAAGAAAGGGCCACATTTCATTCTGGGCTCCCTTCTGGGGACCACAGTCGAGTGGTGGGCAGGGCCAGAGGTAAAAGCGGGTGGAGCGATGAATGCAAATAATCTTTGCACGAGATGCAAACCCATGTACACAGGGTGGTTCTTTTATAGCCTCCATTTATAACAGGGACAGGGAAACTTTTCTGTCCTGAGGACCACATTCCTTCATTGGCAAGCTATTAGGGGCTGCATGTCAGTGGTGGGCGGGGACAGGGGCAATAGTGGGTGGGGCAGAAGTCATGCTTCTTATCTTTGTACAGGGCCAATGAGATGTGTGGCCTAGGGAAGGTCGCAGTGGTCTGGGCAGTCTCAACGACCTGTATAGCCATGGCTTGAGACTGAGTTAAATATTGTCTCCAGTTGTTCTGGGCTGAAGCTAAGATGCCACCTTTTGGCTTCTCCTTGCATCTCCTTTCTTTTTCCTACGCAGTCTTTATTTACTTACTTAATAAGTATGAAATTATTTCATAAAATTCATGCACAGCTTGATGGTTAAAAAAAGAAAAAGTAGTTTACAAAGAGAGGAAAACAATAAAATCACCAGTAAAAGCAGTAAAGACAACTCTTTGAAACATTCAGATGATAAAATCAGCAATAAACTAAAAACAGATCAAGCATTCTGCATGTCTGGGGCGGCTTGTATAAACAAAAACAGTTTACAGCAGGCGCCAAGAAGCGTACAGGAGAAGGAGCCTGATGCACAGTGAAAAGGGTACATGGAAGGCAGGGAATTCCAGCAAAGGTGCTACCTCGTTAGAATTACAGAACCAAACAATTGCAGAGTTGGAAGGGACCCCAAGGCTCATCTAGTCCAACCCCTTGCAATGCAGGGATTCTGACCACAGCCGTCCCTGGGTGGGCTCGAACCACCTACTGACCCATTGTGCCCCCGAGGAATAAAATACCAATTTCTTACAAATTAAAAACGAGTGTTGTGTGGCACCTGTAACACTACTGTGCAGATTGACGCAGATGCCGTTGTGATATCCAAGAAACAGCCTCTTGTTCTGAGCCTACGAAGTGAGCAACCTTGTCTTCTATTACATGAGAATTTAACAAGGAGCATGCAAGGCCACCTTTTGCCCCTGGGCCGGAGGTTCCCCACCCCTGATCTTCAAAATCACGCCTAGTAGTCCTTTGGGTAAATTAAATCAATGCAGACAGAAAAGGAAGGAATTGTGCAAGTATCTGGAAGAGGCCCAGAGCTGATTAATTTGTGCAGTCAAATCCGTGTCGGCTTCTCTGCTTCAGGCTGTTACCTGGAAGTGTTACTATTATATATATATATATTTAATTGCTCTAAGAGCAAGTTCCGCCTTTACGTTATTCAACTGAGACGGAGCAAAAGTTCTGTGTGTTCACTGTTCTGTTGCCACGTTCATTCCAGAGGCAGGTTGCTGCATGGCTTCATAGTTTCCCAAAAGAACCCTCTGTTCTTTGCCGGCTTGCACCAGGGTGCCCATTCAAATAATGTTGGGTGGGTGTGACGCAGGCAGTCACGCCCTGGAAGGTTTGATAGATTCCTTCCTGCATAACATGCGCGGAGCAGTGGGTGTGCTTGCCGAGTGTGTGCTCCGTAACACACAAAAGCCGCTCGTCTTGGCAGGGTACCCTTTCCGCACGGCCTCACCCAACCATGAGTGAGCATGTGGTCAGATGCATACAATTCAAGGCTGTGAAGCTGGGTGACTCATTGAGTGCCCCCCCACCCCTGTTCAGAAATATGTGTGGATTGCTGTTCACACATGGATTAGTGCAGATAGTTGGGTTTTAGCGGGGCAGGCCAGTTCTTGTTGTCAAGGTAAGATGAAAAGAACTTTTGAGGAGCCAGCGGGGAATCCTCGCTAGCACTAGGACTTGTGGATAGCCAATGGCGCTGAAGGTTGGGATATTCAGGGCAGATACGTAGAAGAAAGGACTTCTATGCTCTACCTCTCTTTCAAATCAGAACCAGTGAAGGCGGTGAAGGTCCTGTGTGAGTGCCTGGAGGCGGTTGGAGGATGGATGGCGGCTAACAGATTGAGGTTGAATCCTGACAAGACAGAAGTACTGTTTGTGGGGGACAGGAGGCGGGCAGGTGTGGAGGACTCCCTGGTCCTGAATGGGGTAACTGTGCCCCTGAATGACCAGGTGCGCAGCCTGGGAGTCATTCTGGACTCACAGCTGTCCATGGAGGCGCAGGTCAATTCTGTGTCCAGGGCAGCTGTCTATCAGCTCCATCTGGTACGCAGGCTGAGACCCTACCTGCCTGCAGACTGTCTCGCCAGAGTGGTGCATGCTCTAGTTATCTCCCGCTTGGACTACTGCAATGCGCTCTACGTGGGGCTACCTTTGAAGGTGACCCGGAAACTACAACTAACCCAGAATGCGGCAGCTAGACTGGTGACTGGGAGCAGCCGCCGAGACCACATAACACCGGTCTTGAAAGATCTACATTGGCTCCCAGTACGTTTCCGAGCACAGTTCAAAGTGTTGGTGCTGACCTTTAAAGCCCTAAATGGCCTCGGTCCAGTATACTTGAAGGAGCATCTCCACCCCCATCGTTCTGCCCGGACACTGAGGTCCAGTACCGAGGGCCTTCTGGCGGTTCCCTCGTTGCGAGAAGCCAAGTTGCAGGGAACCAGGCAGAGGGCCTTCTTGGTGGTGGCGCCCGCCCTGTGGAACGCCCTCCCATCAGATGTCAAAGAGAAAAACAGCTACCAGATTTTTAGAAGACATCTGAAGGCAGTCCTGTTTAGGGAGGCTTTTGATGTTTAATAGATTGTTTTATTTCATTTTTCTGTACTACTATTATATGCAGTGCATAGTTAGTCTGTGGAACTCACTCCCACAACATGCTGTGATGGCAACCAACTTGGAGATCTTCAGAAGGTTCACAAATTCACGGCCCATAAGGCTTCCAATGGCTACTAGCTGGGATGGCTATGTTCTCCTTCCACTGTCAGAGGCAGGGTGCCTCCGAGGACCAGTTGCTGGAAACCACAGGAGGGGAGAGTGCTGTTGTTCTCTGGCTTCCCACAGGCATCCAGTTGGCCACTATGAGAACAGGATGCTGGACTGAATGGGCCACTGGCCTGATCCAGCAGGCTCTGCTTATGTGGGTTGTATCCTGCTGAATCCTACTCAAAACAGACCTATTGAAATTAATAAGCCTAAGTTAGTCATAGGTCTTAAGTTACTGAATAGGTCTACTGTGAGTAAGACTTGCACTGGGCACAACTCAATGTCTCCCATGAACAGGCTTTGAAGTGGCACTGTCTGTCAAATACTATGCCAGATAAATGATATTTGTACCTTGTAAACACAATGCCTTTTGTATCCTACCAATTCAATACCAGTCAACAAAGGGTCTTTGCATTCCAAGTCCCTAAATTTTACTATGCAACTTTGAGACAATATGGAAAAAATATATCAAATCACCCAAGACTGTGTTTATAAGGCTGCAAATGAAACAAGATATTTATTAGTTCATTTAAAACAAACAAACAACCTAATAGGCTACACTTCCAAACCTTTGGGTTCCCAAGCTCAATTGAGTGTTGCATATTGCATTTGAAGACCCAAGCTACTTATTCGGCTGCTTGCCCCCACAACATCCCTGCCCGCAATTTAATATTTGTTTCAAAGGCTCTTCCCATAAACCTATGGGATTGGGTGGGTGTTCCATGAGGGAGAGAGCCCCAGGGCTGTCGGATTCCCTTCCGTCAGACCCATGTCAAATCTCAAATCTCTATGTTGCTAGCTTTTCAGGCATACCTGAAGATCTATACCCCCCCCCGGTCTTCTGGTCATTATGCAGATTAGCTGGCCGATGAGTCTGACGGAATTATTTTTTTCTGACACTGTCTGTCTGTCTGTCTGTCTGTCTGTCTGTCTCTCTCTCTCTCTCTCTCTCTGTGTGTGTGTGTGTGTGGCTGAGTTGTAGTTTCAAGTTTTACAATTTCGTATTACTGTTTTAATCCTTGTGTCATTACTGATTGGTGGGCATTTATTTATTTAGAAGTTGTACAAACCTAAAAAAAAAAAACAACCCACACCCAACAAACCTCCAAATGGTGTACATTTTATATAAAGCATGATTAAAATATGCAGACCAATTTGTCCAGGTAGATCAACGGAAATTACTGGACATGACTAGATACATTGATTTCAATGGGTCTGCCCTGAGTAGGGCTAACCTGATAAGAATGGGTTGTAGCCAACTTTAGTCCTACTAAGTAGTGAGCCTGTTTGTTCTGTCCATTATTTTCAATGGGTCTACCTTGCATAGGATCAATATACAGCCCTTTCTATTTGGTGTGACTTTGTCCCATTTGGCTTTGAAATATTCAGTTGGGGAATATTTCATTGTCTCAGAAAGCAAAACTCCTTCCTGGAGTATGTGTGTCTGTGTGGATAGAGCGAGAGCGAGAGGGAGCACTATGGAGTATTTCACTGATTCTAAGCAGGACTTTCCAAAATGTGGTGTTGATTTAAAGACCGCCCTCCCCTTTCCCCCCTGACTCTCCTGGTTTCTTTTCTTGTTTACATGGCCAATTTTAGAATCCAGATTGGCCACAAGCCAGGAACTCAATAATGCCCCAGAGCCCATCAGCCAGAATTCCTTTGCTTCTCAGGCATATTGTGATTGTGATTGTGTGTGTGTGTGTGTGTGTGTGTGTGTGTGTGATGCAGAGTGTCACACTTTCTCTCTCTCAGAGTAGCCCAGATAGAATAGAGGAGAGAAAGATAATTTGTGTTCTGAGGGAGAAGAAGGGGGCAGAAAAGCCACTGTGGGTTTGGTCTTTCTTACCTGCAGGGGGCGGATCGAAAGTTGAGAACATAAACTTCTTTTTTTTAAAGAAGTCCGTGTGGGAGGGTCGCTCTGAAAAGCCTCCTCCCCAACAACATGTGTGCTTGGAAGCAAGCGGGTGGCTGTTTCACAGGGACATGGTGTGTACATCAGGGCATCCTCACCAAAGGAATTTGTCTCTCAGCTGCAAACAATAGCAACATTTGAGCAGAGAGAGGAGAGGGATTTGCTTTGCAACTCTCTCTCTCTCTTTTAAAAGCATTTCCCATGTATGCACATCAAAAATTTGCAGCTGAACCGTTTTCCTTCTGCTGTGCTGGGGTCTGGCTTTTCTTAAACCTCTCTGCCCCCCCTGCACTTTTTTTAAAAAAATTAATTAATTAAAATCGGATTAGGTTTTGTGCTATGGGACACAAGCAGCCGGCAGAGTTTTGGATGCTGTTGCTCTGCTGTGCAGCCGTTTTGCACAGCATCCCCCAAGCTACCGGCTTGCACTACCGCTACCTCTGGAGAAACTGTTACCCGTGCTATTTGGGGCAGGCAGGGTACGGCAGCGTGGGCCACACTGAGCGGAGGCAAGGTAAGGTACAGCTTGTTTTGTCCACAACTCCAGGGGCACTGTTGGCTGCCTGTACAACAGCATAGCTTTTTTAAATGCATGGATCTTTTTTTTCCCCTCCCCCTGCCTTGGGACAGGCTGATTCTTATTTTTTTCTCTCCAAATGACAGCAGGTATGATTGGCCTTCCTTGTCTGGAGGAGATGGGCCCTTTAATCCTTAACTGCATTTCACTAATCAACTTGATTGATAGTTTGCCATTAGCACAGACACACATATATGATGAGAGGTGACTTTTGGATGGGAAGAGCTGTTTCAGAGCTTGAGAGTGGAATGGGCTCCCACAAAAGGTGGTGGACTCTCCTTCATGGGGGTTTTTAAAACAGAGATTGGATAATAATAATTCGGTCGTTAGTTAATAAAAATATTTATAGATCGTTAATTCATAAAGAAAATATTGAAGCGGTTCACAGCAATGCTACCTAAAGCCATACAATAAAAACCAGATATAAAAAGTTAAAAACAGAAATCAGGAAACTACTGTACTTTTACCGTAATTGCCTGCGTAAGCCTGACAGCACAGAAAAAGTTTTCATCAGGTGTTGGAAAGCTGATGCTCTTCCACACAAAGACTTGGGCATGTGTGGAGACAGCTTGTGCCTGTGTTCAGTGTAATGTGTGAACAAGCTTATTCAGCCAACCCATTGGTTCAGAAAGCCAACTATTACCTATGCTGACAGGCAGATGCTCTCCAGAGTCTCAGATAGAGAGATTTCCTGCCACCTGCTGCATGTTCCTTTTTTAAAAAAACTGCAGACTTTGGGGATTGAACCTCAAACTTTCTGTGTGTAAAGCAGATGCTCTATCATGGACCTACAGCCCTTAAGATATAGAAGCATTTGAATCTGCCTTGTACTGAGTCAGACTATTGGTCCATCTAGTTCAGTGTTGCCTACACTATATCTGTCTCATTTCCGCGTGTATAGTCTCACCCGTACCATATCTTCATTGATCTGCAATATTTCTGTCTATATAATAAAAATGTAAGGATGTCATCATGCAGCCCCATAGGAGTGTGCTTTCGTGCCTGACTGTGTAGTGGCAGCTTCTGAGCAGCTGTAACTCAGAAAGCCAGGGGAAATTGTTCATGGCTGCAGCTCTGGAACATCCCATTTTTGTTTTCTGTTCTGAAAAGTGCTAAAGGAGCACTGGCAGCTATTGCGGAGGGGGGCACTGTGCCAAGTGTGCCAACCAGCAAGCTTCCTCTGTAGAGTGGGAGAGCGGAATAAAAGGCAACAACAAATCATCTTCTGGGGCATAAATGGCCCCTGTTCACATGGAAAGAAAAGAACCAGATGATTTGCAATGTAAAAGTAAAGTCCCCCCGTCTCCGTCACCCTGTTAATAGCTTGGAGCACATTTCCTGCAAGAACAAGCTAAAATGTTTTGGCCTTTATAGTGCATGCATGCATGTGCGTGCACTTCTATGTTGCAAAGGTGACTTAGGGCTCCTCCAGTTGACCTATTTACCGAGCATTCCTTCTGATTTGCTTGCACAAGGATTATGCAGCATTTAGATCGTTTCTGGTCTCTATTGAGCATTTGTTGTAATTTATTTACTTACTATTTATTTAAGTAACGTACTTCCATCTCATCTTTCTCCCAAGCTGGAATACAAGGCAGCTTGTGACATTAAAAAAATAAAATCAATTATAAAATACAGAAAGCTAAAACCAACAAGTAAAAAGCATTAATTAAAATACAGTGCGATGCATCTAAAACCAGCAGTTAAAATGGTGTTTGTCCCGACAGCCGTTCAATGATCAGCATAGTCTGTGCCTTAGTTTCCAAAGGCCTGACTGAACAGGAAGGTAGCAAGGCAGGCAGGCAGGCAGAAGAACAAGGAGGGAGCCAGTCTGGCCTCCCTTGGGAGGGAATTCCGCAATATAGGAGCAGGAACATTCTATAACAATGAACATTCATTCTATATCCGTATAGATGTGCTTGCATTGGTTCATCCCACAGTTTTCAATGCATTTGAAAACTGTTGTGATGTGGGGTTCGTGATTTCAGCTCTCTTGACATAATATGCTGGAGACAGTTCTCTAGTAACACTTCTTTATTAAAGCAAACAAGACTGAACTCTGAGGAGAGGAAAGCTACATTTATAGGGACGGGGGACTAGCTAGAAAGGGATACATTTTGGAGGGAGCAATATCAGGCAATCACAGTGCTGCCTTTTGGAGTAAACCAATAAGACAGAGGATCCAAATACAGAAGCTTAAATGAACCAATAGTAGCTGTACCTTCTGGAACCAAAAGGCAGTTACTTTACCCTAATGCAAATACAGACAATAATAATACAGATATAAAATCCTTTGACTCAATACACAACAAAAACTGGATTTGAAGTGTGCCGGATTAGGACCTGGGAGAGACCAGGGTTCAAATCCCCCCTTGGCCTCATAGGCACCGATTCCTATGGGCCAAGGCAGTTCCCCTCATGTATTTTTTAAAGGGACTGGGCTCCCTCAATTTTCAGAAGGCGTTTGGCTCCACCCCCTGGCTCCCCGTGACATCACATATGCATCGTCATGCTCCCTCCATATCCTCTGAAGAAATGTCACCTCTTCTTGACCACAAAGCTCACTAGGTGACCTTGGTGGCCAGTCACTCACACCGAGCCTGACCTACTTCACAGGGTTGCTGTGGGGATTAAATAAGGAGAAGAGAAGCATGTAGGCCAGGGGTTCCCAAACTTACCTGGCTTCGGGCCGCTTCCTCCGGCGCCGATCGCACAGCGGGCCGGAGGGCGGGGGAACGCGCTCCCATATGCGCGCACACTCGCTTTTTCTGGCATGGCGCGGCGCCAGAAATGGCTTCTGCGCATGTGCAGCCGTCATTTGCAGTGTACCTCCAGGTCGGCGTGGCACCAGAAATAGCTTGTGCGCGTGCGTATGGAAGCACATTTCCTGCCCTTCGGCCTGTGCGTGCGCACAAGCTATTCCTGGCGCCGCGCCGACCCGGAGATGGGCAACCGCACCGCGGCACACCGATAAGAATGGGCAGCGGAGGTTGTCTGGGGCCACACAATTGGCTCGCTCCGGCCCCCGGGCCTTAGTTTGGGGAACCCTGATGTGGGCCAGCATGAGCTCCAGGGTGCAACAAATAAATAATACACAGAATGCATCTCCCCGTCATTCTTCAAGCTGAAGGAAGCCTCTTTCTTTTCTTTTCATAGATTTGTGGTTCTCGGGCAACAGAGTCCTTGAATCCACTTCAGTTGCGCAAACTGAAATCTCCCAGCAAAAGTTTAGGTTTTGCAGCTCTGCCTAAGTCCTGCGAGCTATGTTGGTTCTCATTTGAGGAGTGGCTCACAGCCCCACTGCCCAAGAGGTCTGCGCACCCCTTGGCTGCAATGGTGCCCCTGGGCCATGGCAGTCTGTGCTAATGTCTGCCTCTCCCTGGCACCTTTGCCACATTTCCTTGGGTTCAGCTGGAGCCAAAGAATTTGCACAGAGCCTAGTCAAAGAAGTTGATCAACATGATTAATCTGGTTTAAGGGTGTTTTTGTGCCCATGCCTTTGAGGGGCGGGGGAATCACTTTAATTATCAACTGGCACGTCATTCCTGCCCCAGCTCCTTCCCATTTCCTTCATTCATAACTTCAAGCAAAGGTTTCTGTTGCTTCAAGTTTGTAATCGGAGCAGGTGAGCTGAGGACGCCCGTCCTCGCCAGGGATGGGCCAGTCTGTCAATTGTGGTTTCGGTCTCATTTTTTCAGTCTCTCATTTTTTCCAGCCTGCAACTCATCTGTCTACATTTCCCCATCATTTTGCAAACTCCTTGTTAAAACAAATGTGAAAACCCAGCGGCATTTTAGTGCAAATTTCTCCTAATATACACATTTTTGGTATGGCATTTTGCTGAATTTGTGCATGTTTGCAAAGTGATGCCCCCTCCCCAACACAATGCATTTTGGAATGCTATTTTCACAAATATACACATTTCTTTTTTACACACTTCACCCCAGTACATGCATTTTTGTACATATGATTACTTGTCTGCAAGATTCAGAGAAGTACGAATTTCAACGTGTGGCTGTGTTTTGGTTCATGGCATGTTTCGGAAAGTGCAAAGCAGATAGGTTCACCTTTAAATGCAAATTGAATTGAATTTCCACCTCTTCCCTTGTCTTTACCTCTTTTCTGCACGTAATCCTGAACCTTTACTGCACTGGGGAACTGAATCATCAGCTTCAGGTAGGGTGCAGCTGTGGGTGGTAGTAGATGCTTATTGTGTTGGTGGGTTCCCACGAGGCAAGACACAGCGATAACAGCAAGTAGCTTTATTGAACTACATAACTAGGAAACAGGGGCAAAGCAACTGCTTATATACATTCTTGAAAGCCTGGGCCACTCCCACTCCCAATGTGATTGGCTGTGTAAACTTCCTAGCTGAGAATCACGACTCAGAGTTCAAGAGCCAATGGCAGAGGCCCAAATCCTGAAATGTTCTGTGACTGGAAACCATGTATCGAATCAGAACACAGAATCCTCAGAATCGTTAGTCCAGACTAGGCACCCCCAAACTTCGGCCCTCCAGATGTTTTGGACTACAATTCCCATCATCCCTGACCACTGGTCCTCTTACCTAGGGATCATGGGAGTTGTAGGCCAAAACATCTGGAGGGCCGCAGTTTGGGGATGCCTGGTCCAGACTCAAGCTCAGGCAAACACAAACCACTGAATACATAACACTTATGAAGGTTGACATGTGGTTGTGTATTCAGTTTCCTGTATGGGGAGGGAGCACAGTTCATTTGTGGAACACCTTCTTCTGTGTGGACGCTGGCAGCGCTAGTTGAAAGGGTTAGGTAGCAGGTATGGGAAATACCCTTCTTAGTCAGTGAACACAGACAGAGCTGCTGCCAGTCAGAGTAGACAATAGTAGGTTCAAAGGAAATCTATGAATATATCAGATTATGTACTATCCAGTCATTTGTCAAGTTAGTAACACAAGAGAAGAAACAGGATCAGGGGCATCTGCCTCGTACCGAGTCAGACTATTAGTCCATCTAGCTGGGCATTGTCCACACTGACTGGCGGCAGCTCTCCAGGGTTTCAGGCCATTCCCAGTCCTACCTGGAGATGCTGAGGGTCAAAACTGGGGCCTTCTACATGCCAAACAGCTGCTCCACCACTGAGCTATGGCCCTTCCCTTAAGACATTAGAAGCTGCCCGATATCCATCTAACTTAACATTGTCTATGGCGACTGACAGTAGCTTTCCGTGGTTTCAGATGGGGAGCATTCCAGCCCTATCAGGAGATGCAAATTATATATTTGTACAGCAGCTTAGTTTCTACACAGACTCTGGCACACATGCCCCTCTCTGTTCTCTATTCAGGGAACCAAGGTGCATCATCTGAGTTTAAGGATACGTTCCTGCCAGGCAAAAACACTTGGGTGCACAGCAGAGTCAGCGGGGGGGTGGGGTGGGGTGGCCCAGGCGGAGTCCAGAGGGCCAGATGGAGACGTCTGGAGGGCCATATTTGCATTGTGCCCCCCAACCTTGGATCTAAGACATTCACATCAAAGTTTTGATAGCCACAGAGGATCAGATGTATACACGAACCATAACATGTGCTTATCACACGACAGGAAGGGAGTCCAGGCATTAAAAGAGCATGGAAGCAGTGTGGGCTAGCCCAGCCACACCCACTGACCATGCACCCCTGCATATACCTATTGAGGGACAGTGGTACCCATCAGCCACATCCTGCTGCCACACCCATCACTGATGCCCCTCACCAGCCATGTGCTTGGTGAGTACATCAGCCGATTACAAGCCTCTCATGTGGAGGGATTTTATGAGTGTGGGGCTCCTTTGCCTGCCCTCCTAGCAGGGTCATGGCTGATGGGTGGCGCTCCCCTTCAATACACAAGGGGGTGCCCATTCCTACCTTAATCCAAACTGGTAGCCATTATCTGTTTGGTTGGAGGGGAGGATCAATACCAAAAAAAACCCCTACCCCTCTTGTTGGCCCAGTAATCATCCGAGCCCTTTCGATGGGCTAATCTTAGAAACTCGTTCACGCCAAACGCCTTTCAGCCACAAGGGTAATGGCATTCTATTCTATTGTAACCATTTTACTTCTGCCTCATCTGCCCTCACTAATTACCCCTGTGTGCTATCCATGCGCTGCACATTTTAAACGTCCCTCTTGCACTCACCGTTGTCGGAATACGCTAACGAGAAAAATCCCAACGTATGCAAGACTGGCCAATTATGCTAATGAAGACTCGGTTATGAAAATTAAGAGGTGGGGAGGGTGAGACCAGCAGCCCACTCTGCACTCACCCCGGGGGTTCCAAAAGTATCTCTTCTCCACCGGGAGCCTCCCCTTCGGGATCTGAAAAAGGGGTGACGTTCCTTCTGGTCAACTGGTTTAGCAGCTACTGTAGCCCTTGAGACATTGCTGGGAAGGGCTGCAGCTTAGGGGTAAAGCATCAGCTTTGCATGCAAGAAGTTCCCGGTTCAATCCCTGACAACTCCACTTTCAGCTCAGTGGAATCCCTTCATGAAACCTTGGAGAAACACAGCTACTCATTGTAGACCAGTGTTCTTCAAACTTGGGTCCTCTAATGCCATTTGGACAACCAGTCCCATCATCCCCTGACCCCTGGGCTACACTGGCTGGAGACAAAGACTCTCTTGAGCCAGATGGAGTTATGATCTGACTCTGTAAAGACAGCTTCCTATATTTGTAGCTGCTAGACCACCTGCTTGCTGACAATTGACTCCAACAGCATTAAGCCAGTATGGGCTACAGGTGGGTAGGGTTGGGGTTGATAAGAGGCTGCAAGCCTTTTACTGCCTTTTGGTGGTTTAGCAGCCTGAGCAACCTGAAGGGAGGGAAAAGGCCAAGGAGAGATCTGAAGGCTGCCCTTTAAAGGAGAATAAACTGGTGGAGAGAGGTAGGAGGTCTATTCTTTCCCTCTTCCCTGTGTCCTCTGATCTGACAAGAAGATAGAGAAGGAGGGTAGTCTGCTCTTGAAAGTAGCCAAGAGCAGAAGCATTGGAAGCTGCCTTGTATCGCTGGCCGGTTCAGTTAGCTCAGTATCACCCACACTGACTGGCAGCAGCTCTCCAGGGTTTTGGATGGAGGCCTCTCCCGTTGCTACCTGGAGATGTCGAGGTATTCCAAGCTAGGGGTGGGGAAATCTTTTTTCAGCCTGAGGGCCGCCTTCCCTCACATATAACCATCTCGGGGCCATATACTAGTGTTGGGGGTAAGTGGAAAAAGCATTGAGTGCAAATTTTATCTTTCTACATTAAGCTAGTTCATGTAAATACCCTTGCATCCTCCTCGCTCGCTCGCCTCCATCCAGACAAGCATTGGGGTTCAAGGACACATTCCAGCCAGGCAAAAACACCCAAGGAAGATGCAGAGCAGGGCCTGGGGAGAGGAGGTATGGCCTGGGGATAGTTCTGAGGGTTGAACAGTGAGCTATGCAAGATCACATTGGAAGTTCCTCACACCTGATACATAGGTACACAAGGATGAATGAATACTTTGTCATTTTGTGAGACCATGCTAGGATAGCTCTGTCTTCAGCCTTGTCCATAAGCTGCGTTGAATTTGTTTTGTTTTTAATAATAAAAAAGTGGGGGGCGTTTTGAAAACAAATGGCCTCCTGAGCCCTGTTGAAATGAAGAACGCAAAGTTGAACTGAGGACAAGCACACCTTGATTCTGACTCTTGATTCCTGCCTTCCCGCCAGCAATATGTTGGCAACATAATTTATCTTTGCGTCCCTTCTCTTTCTGCCTTTGAACACTCAACCAAACGAAAGCTTGTGAAATGTCTTAATGCATTCCCTCGGTTTCCCTTGAAACATGACAGATGATTCTGAACCTTTTCAGTGCAGAAGTTGAAGCAGGAGGATCTGATCATTTCCCAGCAGGACGCTGGGAAAAGAGCAAGTGCCAACCTTTCTTGGCCGTGCTTTTGAAGTTTCTCTGTGCCAATGGGGAGGGCGTTTTGGACCGCAAGGCCGGGTCCTTGTCAATTGAGGGCAACCGGATTTGGACCGCGTCCTAGAAGCGCCCCTTCTCATTAACTGCGAGAACCATTTGGGGGAGGTGACATAGCTTCTCTCAGTGGTGGCTCCACTGACCATTACAGGGGCAATAAAATAAATATAAAGACATTGTCCATCACCATTTCTCTGCTGGCAGGAAACGCCTTTTGTCTGCATCTTCTGTGTTTGCCTTGGTGTGTTTCTTTCTGGGCAGAAGGCCAAATTGAAGGAGGACATTTGTGAGGTGGCCTCTTCTACCCGCCCCACTGCAAAAGGAAAAAAAGGGGGAAAGCCACGCTCCAAAAAACAGAACAGAAGATAAGCATCATGGGCTTGAATGTGTTCGAGACTCATGGTCTCCCCTTTCCACACCACACCACAGAGCTGAGATGAAACAAAATCAACCCCCAAATTTGTGTGTGTGCATGTGCACATGTGGAGGGAACTTTTGGATCTGCAGTTTCCAAATTTTGCATGCATATTGCATTACAGTGTTTAGAATGCTGGTTAGAAGAAACTGAATGGTTAACCCTGGGTAGAGTTGCTAGAAAATCTTGCTTGTCCAGCGTTTGGAAAGGAGTTTTGAGGGGCTATAAAAGAAATGTGAGCATTTAGGGGCCCTGAATTCTTTCCTGGCTTAGATTAAAATTCGAGCCAGAGAATATAATTTCCAGTCTATCCATCTCTCACTTAGCCAGTCCAGCCGTCTTCTAATTCTCTCCCCTCCTGCTTCTGTTTTATACCCTGAGAACTTTTTTTTTCTGAGCTGAAGAGCTCCATTTCCTTTGGGACAACTTTCCAAGAACCACCTGGCCCTGGTCTGAAGGCTGGGGTTGGTGCTAGCAGGGAGGGGGACACTGAGGCGAGACTTTCAAGCATAGGCCTTGCACCTCCTTTCATGCATTGTCTGAATGTGTGACAGTGAGCGCCTGTGCAGGGCATTCTTCCTGTGGAAGCTAGCTGAGAAGCTGCTTCGGGGCTGGGGACCTTGGTTACAATCCACACATAAACTGATGAGGTACAAATTGGGTCAGTAGCAGAATGCAGAATGATCCCATTCTTCCAGGTTCTTCTTAAGTGTACAAGATACTCCTCATTGTTTGGTGAGTTCCTCCCGGGTTACTTGGTGCAACAACAGTGATTTTGCAGCTCAGTAGTAGAGAATCTGCTTTGTATGCAGAAGGCCCCAACATCTCCAGACAGGGCTGGGAGAAACCCTGCAGAGCTGCTGCCAGTCAGTGTAGACAACAGTGAGCCACATAGTCTGACTCCGTATAAGACACCTTCCTATGTTTTAAGGGAAAGGCCATCGGTAGAGCATCTGCTTTGCACCCAGAAAGTCTTGAGTCCAATCTCCAGCATATCCAAGTAGGACTGAGATAGACCCTGTAGAGCCACTGCCGGTCAGTGTAGCCAGTATGGAGCCATATGGACCAATGGTCTGACTTGGCATAAAGTACCTTCCTGTGTTCATTAGGTGCATCTGTAGCTTCATGATGGAGCACATGGCAGCATGGGGTGCTTCCAGACACCTTGTTTATTAAGCATTTGTTCTGGTTTGTTTATGGGGAGGTTAGACAGTGTTGTCTCAAGCGTCTCAACACTCCAATGCATTTCCCCATCATTTTCCTGACTGCAGTTTTGCAGGAACTGAGCTCATTGTGCAAGACCACCAAGTAAACTTTAACTGTGCAACCTGAATTGTCGATACGTGATTGAATCCCACCCCAGAATAGTGACAACATCTTCCTAAGCCTGGTCCATTGGCCTGGCTGGCTGCTGCTCTGGAGTCCTGCTTCTGGCCGGCACAAATGCTGAGTTTAGCTTGCACTGTGCCCGCTGCTCTGACTGTTTCCATTTTTGCTTCCTTTCCAGATGTTGACGAGTGCCAAGTTCACAATGGGGGCTGCCAGCACAGATGTGTGAACACTCTGGGGTCCTATTACTGCGAATGCAAGCCAGGCTTTCGTCTGCACACAGACGGCAGGACCTGTCTTGGTAAGATGTGGATTTCAGCGGCATCTCAGCCCCTCTTATTACTTCCAGTGTCCAACCCAGCACACGCTGGGAAGACAATGTCAGCCAAAGGGATCTGGCTCTTTGTGTTGAATCATCTCTGCAGAACAGTGCTACGTAATCACATTGGCTGCCTTTGATTCACCAGGTTTGCTTAGTTGTTAAGAATGGTGCAGCCAGCCTAGGGGTTTTTTTTACTCGCGAGTAAGTCCCACTATGTTAAATGACCTTGCTTCCAAATAACTGGACATGTGACTGCAGTTTCACAACTCAATCTCCTGTAAGATCATAAGCAGAATCTGTTGGATCAGGCCAATGGGAGGCCATGTTCCACCTTCCTGTTCTTACAATCACCCCAGTGTGAAGCACATGAGCAGGATCTGAGCACAACAGCGCTCTCATAAGACCATGCGAATACCCTGTTAGATCAGACCAATAGCCTCCTGTCCTCACAGTTGCCACCCAGATGCCCGTGGGAAGCCCGCGAGCGGGATCCAAGCACGAGAGCCCTCTCCTCTCCTGTGGTTTCCAGAAACTGGTATTCAGAAGCGTTACTGCCTCTGCCCATGGAGGCAGAGCGTAATCATCATGGCTAGTAGTTTTGGATAGCCCTCTCCTCCATGGAATTGTCCAATCCTCTTTTAAAACCATCTAGGTTGCTGGCCATCTCTGCCTCCTGTGGGAGCAAGTTCCATACTCTTAAATGGGAAGTGGGTGGTGCTGAGGTCTAAACCACTGAGCCTCTGGGACTTGCTGATCGGAAGGTCGGAAGTTCAAATCCTCGCAACAGGGTGAGCTCCCGTTGCTCGGTCCCAGCTCCTGCCATCCTAGCAGTTCGAAAGCGCTCCAGGGCAAGTAGATAAATAGACACCATTGTGGCGGGAAGGTAAATGGTATTTCCATGCACTCTGGCTTCCGCCACGGTGTTCCGTTGTGCCAGAAGCAGTTTAGTCATGCTGGCCACATGGTCTGGAAAGCCATCTGTGGACAAATGTTGACTCCCTCGGCCTGAAAGCGAGATGAATGCCATACCCCACAGTCTCCATTGACTGACTTATGCATGGTTATCCATTCTGGAACTTCATCAGATTTCCATGAGTGGGAGAAAAACTTTCATCTAACCACTTCCTCCATGCCATGCATAATTCTGTAAACTTCTACCATGTCATCTCTCGCCTTCATATTATCTCTTGCCTTTTCTCTAACCTGAAAAGTCCCTCTCCCCACAGAAACTGGTACAGTATTCAGAAGTACACTGCCTCTGACAGTGGAGGGAGAACATAGCCATTGAGACCCTTATTCTTTGCATGCTATTGTTATAGCTATGGTAGCTATGGTAGTCATTTGTTAGAGGCAGAGCAAGTATTCTGCTTATGGGTACAGAATTGGCTTGCACTAGGACCAAAGACTGCCAATAAGAAGGAGGCAAGATGGTTTGTGCTAACCATAGCTTAGAATCCAAATTTGTTAAAAAATGGAAGGCAGAAACACAAGGCAGAAAAGTTTTATATCATTTGATTGTAGAAAAGCCTATTAGCAGTTCACAAGAAAAAATATTCACAATATCCATAAAAATAAATTGAAATTAATTGAAATTAACAGCAAAAGAGATGAACACCGAGGCAAACCATGGTTTAGAGTCGGTGATTTAATTGTTTTCCCTCTTACTTACATCAAATTAAGAATTAGCGGGGGAAGAGGTGTGTCTGATTGCTCCATGTCCTGGCCTGCTTGCCTTAAGTAAACACTAGTTAGAGGTCTTGTGGAGAAACATATTCTTGGATGGAAAGTCTGCGAGGTGTGCCAAGGGGAAAACTTCAAGGAAGTCTCCAAATGATCATTTCTTGCTCTGTTGTTGTTGAAGACCGTAAAGTTTTGCTTTGAATACGACAGTGGGGCACAAATGGGGGGTGGTGCTGTGGCCTAAACCACTGAGCTTCTTGGGCTTGCTGATCGGAAGGTCGGCGGTTTGAATCCCCATGATGGGGTGAGCTCCCGTTGCTCTATCCCAGCTCCTGCCAACCTAGCAGTTTGAAAGCACACCAGTGCAAGTAGATAAATAGGTACCGCTACAGCGGGAAGGTAAATGGCATTTCTGTGTGCTCTGGTTTCTGTCACGTGTCCGGTTGCACCAGAAGCAGTTTAGTCATGCTGGCCACATGACCCGGAAACCTGTCTATGGACAAACGGCAGCTCCCTCAGTCTGAAAGCAAGTTGTTGTTGTTGTTGTTGTTGTTGTTGTTGTTGTTGTTGTTGTTGTTGTTATTTTTCCTACCCTGCCCATCTGGCTGGGTTTCCCCAGCCACTCTGGGCGGCTTTCAACAGAACAAGCCCATAGTCCCTTACGGAAACCCCATAGTCGCCTTTGACTGGGCTTAACTGTCCAGGGGCACTTTACCTTTTTTAAAAACTATCTCTGGACCACAAGCCAAAAGTGGCCCTCAGGGCTTCTCTATCTGGCCCCCAGGACTGACCCTCAGGCCATGGCCCTTAGCAGCCCCACTCTGCACCTTCCGCAATTGCTTCTCCTTATGTTTCCTTGAACCTGTGATATTGCCTCTCCCTTTCTGGGATGGAGAGAGGGTGAAACCTCAGGCTTTTTTGTGGCTAGAAGTGATGCTCATGAATTCTGACAGAAATGGGAGCGGAAATTGCCAATATTTGCTTATTTATCCACTGACTGGAATATGGACCAGTTTTCAGTCCATAAACAACACATAATTGACCATGTGGGCAGGTAATAATTCCCCTGTGTTACGAACTAGTCCTACTACCAAAACGTTTTCCTCCAGGAGTCAATCAGGTGGGGTGTCCAGCAGCTAATCGGATTATTATTATTTGAGTGTTGCATAGTGGCTCCCATTGGTTTTGAAACAATATATATGCATTTTATAGTTCTGCAAATCTTGGCTTGCTGCCACACATGTTGACTGCCTCCCCCAACCCAGTTTTTGTGTGGCCCTGTTTGGGTTTGGGTTAAGTATCCATTGGCACTTACCACTTGGGTTCGTTATTAGAGGGCAGTGAGTGGCTCTTTGCATGAGAAAATTGCATAATTCTGAAACTAAACTAAAGTCTTTGTCAACCAGTACCAATTAGCTTATCAGAGCCAGTGTGGTGTGGTGGTTAAGAGTGGTAGACTCATAATCTGGTGAACCGGGTTCGCGTCTCTGCTCCTTCACATGCAGCTGCTGGGTGACCTTGGGCTAATCACACTTCTCTGAAGTCTCTCAGCCCCACTCACCTCACAGAGTGTTTGTTGTGGGGGAGGAAGGGAAAGGAGAATGTTAGCCGCTTTGAGACTCCTTAGGGTAGTGATAAAGTGGGATATCAAATCCAAACTCCTCCTCCTCCTCCTCCTCTTCTTCTTCTTCTTTGGAGTAGAAAAGCTCTGAAACAGTCTATTCACTCTGTGTGTGTGTGTGTGTGTGTGTGTGTGTGTGTGTGTGTGTGAGAGAGAGAGAGAGAGAGAGAGAGAGAGAGAGAGAGAGAGAGAGAGAGAGAGAGAGAGAGAGAGAATAATAGCATAATAGAATTGTAGAGTTGGAAGGGACCCTGAGGTTCATCTGGTCCAACCCCCTGATTGCCATCCAACCTCTGCTGAGAAGCCTCCGGGGAAGGAGAGTCCAGAAACACAAAAACAAACACACAAAACACCTGGAGCTGTAAATTTACCACAGAGTTTGCACACTCTTGTATGGTATCCACAGGGGTGTCTATCTTCTTGACAGGAAATCCTCTCTCTGTTTCCTTACCTCACCACAAGATAGAGGAGGGAAGCAGCAATGGATTTGTAAAAACAAGAAGCTGCTCTGCTTTTTCTTCTTCATGGTTGCAACGTGCAAGTCTGATGTATTGGGATGTCCCAGTTGACCCTGACTTTGTACAAGCACCTGGCTTTGGGCTGGTTCCTCCTGACCAAGATCAGTTTTCATCCCTCTGAAATTTGAGAAAGGAAAGCCGTGGTCCGAGGGCTCAGCTTGAGCTCACTTCGTGTGGGAGGCCGGCAAAGCACAGGGAATCTCGAGGCTGTTTCAGACAAAGTGATCCCCTCTGGGATGATTCATCTCACTGCACCGTCACTTTGTTCTTAATGGTCTGTTTTGAAGCAAATGGAGCAATGCTCTCCGCCCCAGTGAGACGTTTTAAAGCCACAGCGATGAGCCATACTCTGCTTTCGTTTCCGATTCCAAGAGATTCCTTCCACTACAAAGGCCATTCAATTCTGCAGGTTTTGAAGATATTTGTGGAGCAGGGGGTAACCAGAAAATGACTGAGGGACACTTATCAGTTAAAGCACAGGTCACCAGTGAAATTTCTGCTGAAATTATGCTTTGATGTATTCTGTTGTGAGCAATGGGAGAAGTTGTGGTCTCTGTGGTGCCTACAACAGTTTTCAAATATGCACATTAGCCCCAGAGTTACAATTCCCTGAATTCCTTGGGAAGAGGGGCTGGCTGTTAAGCCGCTCAGAGACCTGTAGCTCTGGAAGGGGAATAGAGCTTTGTTAACAACTCTCGGCGCCCTTAACAAAAACTCCAACTCCCAGAATTCTTGGCGGGGGAGGACCATGGCTGCTTAAAGTTGCATCATAGTGCTTTAAATGTATGATGTGATCTCAAACCATTCACTGGCAAGGGGAAAGTACCGCATTTTTCTCTCCATAAGATGCACCTGACCATAAGACACACTTAGTTTTCAGAGGAGGAGAGGGGGAAAGCCCCGGTTTTTTTGGGATCAGCTCACAGTTGTGCAGCTTCTTTTGCAAAGAGGAAAAAATCCTGTCCAACTCACAGTTCTGCAGCTTCTGATAATCTAATCAGCCATATAATCTAATCAGCCAGTCACATGTTGCTGGGGAAACAAACAGCCTCCCTCTGCAGAACATTCAACAATGGAGGCCTGGGCAAGGGGGCCGGCAGGGAAGGGAGCTAGCTTCCCTTATCTCCCTCCCCGATCTCTTGCAATCAGCTGCTGAGTGGCTTCTTTTCAGCACCCCTCTTTCCCTCTTGTTAGCCTTTAGCTCTTTCTAATAGCAATAATATTGGGACCCAGGTGGCGCTGTAGTTAAACCACTGAGCCTAGGGCTTGCTGATCAGAAGGTCGGCGGTTCGAATCCCTGTGATGGGGTGAGCTCCCGTTGCTTGGTCCAAGCTCCTGCCAACCTAGCAGTTCGAAAGCACGTCAAAATGCAAGTAGATAAATAGGAACCGCTACAGCGGGAAGGTAAACGGCATTTCCATGTGCTGCTCTGGTTTGCCAGAAGCGGCTTTGTCATGCTGGCCACATGACCTGGAAGCTATACGCCGGCTCCCTCGGCCAATAATGTGAGATGAGCGCGCAACCCCAGAGTCGGTCACGACTGGACCTAATGGTCAGGGGTCCCTTTACCTTTACCTTTTAATAGCAATAATAAAGCACAACCTGCTTTTTGCCCCTGGGCAATTCGGCTCCAGGGACCACACATTCGCTCCATAAGATGCACAGACATCTCCCCTTACTTTTTAGGATGGAAAAAGTGTGTCTTATGGAGCGAAAAATATGGTACATGAGTCCTTGTTCGGATGTTACCAGTGACGTGGGATGGAAAATGTGGCTTTTGTAGCAGAAAGGTTTCTTGGCCTAGATAAAAAACCCCATTAGTTCTGTGGTTCACCATATGGGGTATAAGAACATAAGTAGATCCTTCCTGGATCAGGCCAGTGACCCATCTAGTCCAGCATCCTGTTCTCACAGTAGCCAACCAGATGCCCTAATAGGAAACCCTCCAGCAGGATATGAGCCCAAGAGGGCTCTCTCTGCCCGTGATTCTCAGTGACCAGTGTTCAGAGTCATACTGGAGGAAGCCTCAAACAGATCCAAAGGTTCCCAGTTTGACAAAGATTGCAGGATCTTCCTGCTCTTTTGAGTCATTGCAAGGACTTCCATGACGGAGAAATTCTCAGTGGATTGTAAACACATGGAGGTGGGTACCATCTTTGGATTTCCTCATTCGGGCAGCAAAACGTCTTGGACTGGCCTTCCCATCCCAGAGGATGCTGTTGGCCTCCCCCCTCTCCCTGCCCCCAGACATGAGGGTCTTTGCTCTAGTGGAGCCTGCGATAGTTCTAGCTGTGCCAATTCCTTCCTCCGGGATTATGCTTGCCTTCTCTCTTTGAGACGGATGGAACGGTGCAAAACCCCACAGCATCCCATTCAAATGAAAACATTGTGGCGGGCCAGTATGTGCAGTGTGGGGCTTCTAGAAAAAGAGAGAGCGGAGGGGCTTCTAAACCTTGTAGCAACTTGGCTGCAAACCAGAAAATATGTTTCTGTAGCTTTTCCGTGTCTGGAAAGTGACTCGTGTCCGTTCACACCTTTTAGTGGAAGGACCAGATGCAACGTGCGTACTGTAGTTCTATGGGGACATTATAAAGCAGACGCGTTTTAAGAGGAGATGAATTAAGTTCAGATGGGAAAAGAGCTTGCTCTCTCTGATCCAAAGACACTGTGGCTGGCTTTCATATTTTTCCAAAGTATTAGCAGTCCCTTAGGCCACATTGAAACCTACTTCTTGCGCATGCGTGCACACATATACGCCCCCTGAGACAGCTAAAAGGCAACAGGAGTCCTGTTGGATCGAACCAAGGGGCCCGTGTAGTCCACCTTCATGTTTCTCACAGTGGCCTGTTTGGCAGTGGAATGGACTCCTGCAAGAGGTAATCGACTCTCCATCCTTTGGAGGTTATGAAGCAGAGGTTGGATGGCCACCTGTCCTGTACAATTGGCTTGAGATTCCTGCAATGCAGTGGGTTGGACTATATCAGAGTCTTCAAGTGTCCCTGCTTTCCAGGGTCAGCCCCGGATTTGCAGAATCTTCCCTTAAAGTAAGATTTCAGTCCTCATGGTTCAGAGTTAAGAGCTGCTTAAATGGGAACACAAGAGTGCTGCCTTAAACTGAGTCTGTCCCATCTAGCCAAATCTTGTCTACACCGAATGGCAAAGCTTTTCCAGAGTTTTGGGCAGGAAGTTCTTCCAGCTCTAACTGGAGTTGCCCAGGATTGAATCTGTGACCTCCTGCATGCAAGGGAGATGCTCTGTCACTGAGCTCTAGAAGCTAGGAGCTTTGACTAATCAGTGCAGCAAAGCTCGATTGGGGGGAAGGGAGGGCCCACCATACAAATCGTCCAGGGCCTAGTAACTTCTGCCTCTTTCTTTTGTGCTTCTGCATAGGCATGAAAGGGGCTCATTCACCCAGCTCTCTGCCTGTGTAAATATTTACTCTGAGGGAAACGGTGAATTTGCTCTGACTTGATCTTTGAAATCACGTGGCTTTAATTATTATTATTATTATTTTATAAGCAACATTCTTGACAGGTCTTCTGAGTTTGGAGCAGTGGGAAAGGATGGGGGAGAAACAACCGCTCTGGTTCACATTTTTAACATGGAACTACCTTATTTGCCCTCTTCGAAACAATATGTGAACCAAAGGAAGACTCTCTCTTGAAATTTTGCGTGTCTCCGAATTTTGCGATGTGGTTCTTCAATCAAGCAACACATACAAAAATAATGCATGTACTGTACTAGGGGAAAGTGTTCCTACAGATGTGCAAGTGACATACCAATATGCACACAAATATGGCCCCAGAACCTCAATTCTGGTTGTGGATATTTTTGGATGCAGTATTTTTTTGGTAGGGACCCAGGTGGCGCTGTGGGTAAAACCACAGAGTCTAGGGCTTGCTGATCAGAAGGTCAGTGGTTTGAATCCCTTCAGTGGGGTGAGCTCCCGTTGCTCGGTCCCAGCTTCTGCCCACCTAGCAATTCGAAAGCGCATCAAAGTGCAAGTAGATAAATAGGGACCGCTCCGGCAGGGAGGTAAACAGCTTTTCCTTGCGCTGCTCTGGTTCATCAGAAGAAGCTTTGTCATGCTGGCCACATGACCCGGAAGCTGTCTGCAGACAAACGCTGGCTCCCTCGGCCTATAGAGTGAGATGAGCGCCGCAACCCCAGTCGTCCATGACTGGACTTAATGGTCAGGGGTACCTTTACCTTTACAAGAGCATAGGAACATAGGAAGCTGCCTTATACTAAGATCATTGGTCCCTCCAGCAGCGGGAAGGTAAACGGCGTTTCCATGTGCTGCTCTGGTTTGCCAGAAGCGGCTTTGTCATGCTGGCCACATGACCTGGAAGCTATACGCCGGCTCCCTCTGCCAATAATGCGAGATGAGCGCTGCAACCCCAGAGTCAGACACGACTGGACCTGATGGTCAGGGGCCCCTTTACCTTTACCTTATTTTTTTTTTTGGTACGGGTTGAAGAGGATTGAAGAGCAGCAGAGGGCATTTAGAGGGTACTTCCCACTTAATGTGATTTCATTTCGGTGTCTGGGGACCTGGAACATAAACCCCATATAAGTGGGGAGTCGTCTGTACTTCCAGTCCAATGTGATGATTGCACCCCAAAGTGTGTTGTGATGCAGTTGTTGTTGTTGTTGTTGTTGTTGTTGTTGTTGTTGTTGTTGTTAGATGCAGCCTGGCCATTAGTTGCCATTAGTTGTTAGATGCAGCCTGGCCATTAGTTGCCATTAGTTGCTCGAGCAATTGGTCATCATTGATTTAGAAGTGTGATGATCACAACTCAAAGGTAGGGGGTTCTTGTTTTCTCCCACCCTCCCATTTCCCAGTCCACCCATTCTTTGGAAGTGAAAAATTTAGAGTTCCTAGGTTGGGTACGCAGCAGTTTCCCTTCAGTCCTGAGACAACGCCAGTTGTGCAAATTCATTTTTAGGAAGCAGTTGGCAGAACTAATGAGCAAAATAAGTAAATAAATGCAGTGCCAGGAATATTTCGGAGAGAAAGGGGGGCGGCTTTTGTTTTATTTTTAATAATAGAAAAAGACTGTACAAAAGATTCCAATTTGAAGTTGGCAACGAGCCACCAATCCAAATGTGTCTGGCCTGCCATAAAAAAAAAAAACCACAAAAGCTTTCAGGCTCATCAGCAAAAGCTGACTAAAGCACAGTGTCTCCAGAATTGTGCTTTAGGAATGGAGGTTTGCTGTTGTCCCAAAGGGCACAAAGGCACGACCACAGAACTTGAGAGAAGCTGGTTAGATTTTCCACCCACCCACCCACCCACGGTCACTGTGTGTTTATTCTGAAGGGGTGAGTGTTCCTGGCTGCTGATGGGTACAAAAAAAGAATCCGGAGGTCATCTTGGGCTCATCCTCTTAGCAAAATCACCTAATTAACTCCACAGCGAAAATAAAATCCTGACAACACTTTACTGGAGGAAACCGAACAAAACCAGTGTGTAACTGGAGGAGGAGAAAGGGACAGAAAGGTTTAGTCTTTCTTATTTCAGGCCTTGTACACAACAGACATCCAGCTAAATCCTAACCCCCAGATCGGCTGGCTGCAGGGGTTTTAAGGGCTGGGTGGAGACATTTCCCCACCATTAGAGAGGGAGCTCTTGCTGGCAGGATCGGAGGCTACAGTTACAGCTGTGGAAACCTCCATCAGCATCAGTCGACCACCAGCGGAGTTTCAGTAGGGGCAGGGGCAGATTTGTATCTTCCCAGTCCAAAGCCTCTTTGCCACTGGGTTCCCGAACTACACCAGCCTTCGTGACTCAGGGGCATATGGTGCCTTGCCTACGTTTGCCCATATGACTGCTTAAATCTGCAGAACTGGCACCGTTACAGGTGACAAGTAATGCCTGTTCTTCATTTGAAATAAATTGATCTGTTAGTACGGCAGCACCTAAACTTTGGAACTCCCTGCCTATTGATACCAGGCAGGCGCTTCACTGTACTCTTTTTGGTACCTCCCCAAAACATTTATGTTTAGATCAGCCTTCCCAGATACCTAGAATGCTGATGCGGCTTTTTGACTTATTGCTGGGTTTTTTGTTTTTGTTTTGTAACGTTTTAAACAGTTGTTTTAATTGTTTCTCCCCAAATTGTTACTGTTTTATCCCTTTTGTAAACCGCTCTGAGAGTTGTTGTTTTTAATACAATCAAGTGGTATATGTTTTTTTAATGAAATAAAATAAAAAAGCTTAGCACTCATTCCCATATTATTTGCAAACGGATTATTTCTGGAATCAGGTAACACAAAACTGAGTGCTGAACTTTCACCGTTTCTCACTATGTATAGTTCCAGGAGTGCCTTTTAACGTTGTCTGAAAACTCGGATATAACGTGGAACTCGACAGTGGGGGGAAAGTCAAGAAAACAGAACAAACTCCCATAAAATGCAGACTGACTTAGTTCCGTTAATTTCAGTGGGTATTTTCTGATGAGAAGCTTGTTTGGATGGGACCCATAGTTTGGATTTTTGGAATCTGTGTGGTTCACAGCTCTGGGCTTATTTATTTTTTTACAGTCCAAGTTGCTGCTTTGAAAGAGTGCCTGGACTCACAAACATTCTGTGCATTTGTCTCTAGAGGAAACTTAGCAGGACTGGAATCAATTCTTTTGCCTTTATTTTATGTTTGATAGGCGGGGATGGGGCGGTGAGCTTTTTTTGTGTGTGCTGACAAGGTCCACCTTGAAAAAGAGACTTGCGTAGTCAGAAGCTGTTTCTTGACTAAGTTGGTGCCACGATGAAATCAAGCTGGGACTCCCGGTCTTCCTCCCCGCACCTCTCTCCCCCCCCCGCCCCAATCAGTGTAACTTTAGCCCTGGCTTCTAGCAACTGGGGTGGGTGGTATGTATTAAAATGCAATTCTGTGTTATTGGTTTGATTCTTCCTCCTTGACATGTGCCATGTATAATTCCCCATCCTGTATCAGCGAGGCTGCCAACCCCCCGTCTTGTTTCACATGTGCATATGGCCTGCGTGCCTTGCCAGAGAATGACTTCTGCTTCTTATTACTTGTCCCGAGCTGGAATGTACGCTGTATGGCAAATGCAAACAGTGCGCTTTGCAGTCGACATGTACAGTTGGAAAAACTATAAGGTTCAAACGGGGTTATTAGCTTGTGGGGGGGGGAAGGGTATTCCTCTTCTTATATGCATCCTTTATTTTGGGACAGTCAAATAGAATTGAGTGGACGAGTTAGTTGGGAGAAGATACCCTAACACTCCCACTGTCCTCAGGCTGATTAAAAAGCAAGCTACAACATAGACCTCAGTTACGAATACCTTCAAACCATACACTACCGTAACTGGCTATAATAAATGTATAAACTAATACAGAATGAGTACAAAAATTCTTATTATTATATACACAAAAACAAACTATGTCAAAGGCGAGGGTACAGTCCCAAAACTTAAAGTGTTACTAGAGATTGCAGTCCAACCAAATAAGATATTGGAGGAGTACCCAAAGAAACGAGGCGCAGCCAAATCTTATTTGGTTGGACTGCAATCTCTATTAACACTTTAAGTTTTGGGACTGTACCCTCGCCTTTGACATAGTTTGTTTTTGTGTATATAATAATAAGAATTTTTGTACTCATTCTGTATTAGTTTATACATTTATTATAGCCAGTTACGGTAGTGTATGGTTTGATTAAAAAGCAAAACACAAGACATGTATTCGGTGAAGAATTTGGCCATCATTTTACAAGCTTCTAGTCCTCATGTGTGCAGAGAACAACTTCCTGCCAGTTTTATATATTTTTTTAAATCCAGCTTACCTTTTTAATCATTTTGATTGTCAGTCATACTTGTATTTCTTTCATTTTAATAAATTTTGTTTTACAGTCAAAGTTTGCACCCAATGTTAGTCCTACTCAGATCATTGATATTAATGGATATGACTAGCTCGGGGCCATTAATTTAAACAAGGCTACTTTGAGTGAAACTGAGCCCCAGGGTAGTTCAATGTAAGTGACAATCGCCATGTGACATTCATTCTATACTTCTGTTGAGACAGCCTAGAATTGCATTCACCTCTGTTGCTGCTGCACTATAAATTCCAATGTAGTGGAAAGGACCTAACAGAAGCAGAAGACATCAAGAAGAGGTGGCAAGAATACACAGAGGAATCATACCAGAAAATTATTTAGGGGAGGGGAGGGAAAGCAAGCCCAGCACACGGGTAATTAATTTGCACAGTCCCATTTTGGTGGTACAGGGTTTTGAATTGGGTACAGGGTTTGTGTGTGGAGCGAGTTTTTTTGTTGTTGTTGGCATCCATCGGTCTTGAGGGGAAATGGAGTGTGCCTCTGGGGGTGAAATCAAACCACTGTGTTAGTAGCACTGAAGTGACCTCCCCGGGGCGCAAACCTGGGCTGTATGTGTGGAGGTCCTGGGCTGCCAGACGACAAGACCTCCCTCCTGATGTGGTCCAAAGGAAAGCAGAGCAATACCTTTGGCACCAGGGACCCAGGTGGCGCTGTGGGTTAAACCACTGAGCCTAGGGCTTGCTGATCAGAAGGTCAGCGGTTCGAATCCCTGTGATGGGGTGAGCTCCCGTTGCTTGGTCCCAGCTCCTGCAAACCTAGCAGTTCGAAAGCATGTCAAAATGCAAGTAGATAAATAGGAACTGCTACAGCGGGGAGGTAAACGGTGTTTCCGTGTGCTGCTCTGGTTCGCCAGAAGTGGCTTTGTCATGCTGGCCACATGACCTGGAAGCTATACGCCGGCTCCCTCGGCCAATAATGCGAGATGAGCGCGCAACCCCAGAGTCGGTCACGACTGGACCTAATGATCAGGGGTCCCTTACCTTTACCTTACCTTTGGCAGCAGCTTGGCTGCAGGTGTTGTCAGAAAGAGGCGTACAAGGTGCTATTCAACCATCGACCCCACTCCAGATTTGTGTAGGGTTTGGTCCTTAACTCTTCCTTCTCCTGAAGCTATTCCACAGGGCCGTGGAGGTTTAGGATCAGAGAGGTAATGGATGTCTCTAGTGCAAGGTCCCCAAACTAAGGCCCAGGGGCCGAATGCAGCCCAATTGCCTTCTAAATCCGGCCCGCGGACGGTCTTGGAATCAGCATGTTTTTACATGAGTAGAATGTGTTCTTTTATTTAAAATGCATCTCTGGGTTATTTGTGGTCAGCCTCTCCACCTTCCCCCACTTAAAGGGTAGCGCACCTCATGTGGATATCAGGAAATGGGATTAATGGGCAAGCCTGCAGAATGCCAGAGAAAATGATTTTTGTAGAATGAAGGAACATTCAAGATCCCCCTTCCCCCTGACCACCTTGTAAGTAAGTAAGCAGAACAAAAAACCCACATCCCATACATGAAAATCTCACTGAAATTTCCTCCTCGATATTTTTTTGAATGTAATTTCTTTTCTCGTTAACTGATGGAAAACACGTCAGGGGGAAAATATGTGAAGGTAATTTTTGGCAGAGCACTGCTGGAAACGCTTCTGTAAAACCCTCAACCAGTTTCCTGAGCGGGGCAGAATATAATTTAGCAATGCTGCCAAAATGAATAATTTTTTTGGTCAAAATATGGATTTGCTCAGGTTGTAACGCTCTGAGGTGTTGAGAAATGGGCACTGTACCCTAGAGAAGTCCTTCTCCAATTTAGGATTTAAAATGAAACTCTGCAGAGACACAGAATGCCCTTTTAGCTGAAGAAGGTGGTCTTGTTTGCCCAAAGCCCGGGCAATTGTAGCTCAAAAATCTGCCCCCAATTTTCCAAAGAGTGATTTTTCAAGATTACAGGGGACCTGTAGGAGCCCATCAGAACAAAAATTATGTACAGGAAATCTCCTTGACCCAAATGACCTATGACAGAGAAATTTTATACTTGGTCTTGCTGTAATTTATGGAGGAGCATTATAAAGGTGTATACAACTACGCATGTTGGGGAAGAAAGCTGATAGGGATGGTGATTTTCCTCCTATCATAATATTGAACTTGTGGACATCCAACAAATTTGATTGTTGGGAGATTCAAGACAGACAAAAGGATGTACTTCTTCATGCAGGGCCTAGTTAAACTATGGAACTCACTCCCACAAGATGCCATGACGGGAACTGGCCTAGAGAACTTTAGAAGGCTGGACAAATTCGTGGAGATGAGGCTGCCAGGGGTGGCTGTCTTCTCCCTCCGCTGTCAGAGGCAGCATGTCTCTGGGTACCAGTTGCTGGAAACCACAGGAGAGGACAATGCTCTTGTGCTTGGATCCTGCTTGCGGGTTTCCCATAGGCATCTGCTTGACCACTGCAAGA
This sequence comes from Zootoca vivipara, assembly GCF_963506605.1. Taxonomy (NCBI): domain Eukaryota; kingdom Metazoa; phylum Chordata; class Lepidosauria; order Squamata; family Lacertidae; genus Zootoca; species Zootoca vivipara. The sequence goes on from NC_083281.1 coordinate 77,794,395, forward strand.
ACAGGATCCTGGACAAGATGGTGCCATGATCCAGCAGCTAGCCTCTTTTAATGTTCTTATTTACGATGCTCCCCTTGGATGGATGGCTTTAAAACAGTGTTTCCCAACCTTGTGCCTCCAGCTGTTTTTGGACTACAATTCCCATCATTCCTGACCACTGGTCTTGCTAGCTAGGGATGATGGCAGTTGTAGCCCCAAAACATCTGGAGGCACAAGGTTAGGAAACACTGCTTTAAAAGACCAGTTCATAGAGGAGAAGGTTTCTGGTGGTTACTAACAGCAGTCGGAATTTAGCAGGCGCATTTTGCACCTGGCTTTTGGCCATGTGCAACCAAGAGAAGACGCCCAGGTGCCAGGATGGCACCTGACATCTCCACCATCTGGAGGCACATTGCCTGGGGATCTTTGGATCTTGACTGCTTTCACACCCTATCAACACATCCTGTCGAATTCTATCTATTATATTTTCGCCGCGCAATCGGAATGAATTTCAGGAACCAAAAAGTCGTGTTGGAAAAAAATAGTACTTTCAAGCCATCTAGCCCCAAAATGGCAACTGGTTTAAGGAGTCATTTGGTGCTTAGCTTATAGATTGAGTTCCTAACACTGGTTACTAGGCACAATGGCTGTGTTCTCCCTCCACTTCAGCTCTTCTGAGCCTGTGAGCTCTCCGTCTACCAACATCGAATCTGTAAGTGCTTCTTCTGGGTTGAGCAGAGTGGAGCCTGAAATGTGAATGAGGAGGAGGAGGAGGAGAGTGTAGTGGCATCAAACCATTCAAAAGTAGCTCCTGGGTTAACCAAACTGGACTATTAGCTGCTGGATAAGAACAAAACAATGTTCTACAGGGGTGTATTTCTTGCAGTTGCAAGAGCCCCTGGAAGAACTACCTCCCATCGTATTCCATGCCCCGTCACTCAGGTGGCACAGCAGAAGGGAATAAGGGCAAAATCCTGCTTCTGCTATGGCATTCCACCATAGTTAATTGGTAGAGCCTCTGCTTTGTGTAGAGAAGGTCCTTGGTTCAACCACTGGCACCTCTGCGAAGGACTGGGAGAGACCCCTGGAGAGCTGCTGCCAGCCAGTGTAGACACTACTGATCCAGATGGAGTCAGTGGTCTGACTTGGTATACAAGGCAGGTTCCCACGTTTCTGTGTCATAGGAGCCATACCTCCATGGCAGAACATCTGCTTTGCATGGGGAAGGTCCAGGTTCTCTCCTCAGCATCTCTAGGAAGGGCTATGAGAGCCTCCTGCCTGAAACCCCAGAGAGCTGCTGCCAGTCAGTGTAGGCAGTTCTGGTCCAGATGGGCCAAAGGTGCGATTTAGCGAAAAGCATTTAATGTTCCTATGGGACAGGAGGATGGGAGATGACATGATCTCTCCATATGGATACTGTCCTTTCAGAACTGTTTGAGGAGGACTGTGTTGCTTTGAGCTATAGGCTCAATGGGCCATCCCATTATCCCAGCATTCCTTTTGAACAAGAAACATCCCATTTTGTAAGCTTAGGTTTCATATGTGTGCTTGCTTGCTTGTGTGTTGGTATAACAGCCTGTTTAATTCTGAAATACAAAAAACAAATCCTCTTTAATAGCAAGAAGTGATTTAAGTTTTATACTGTTTCATACCGGGAGAGATTATTTTAGATTTAAGATGATCACTTATTAAACCTTTCTAGTCTTGTTTTTCTCCCAGGCGGGCAAAAGTGAAGCCTGCTTTTACCATCATTTTTTTTTAAAAAAAGGAAGGAAAGAGAGAACCTCAACAACATTCTTTATGGAAGCTTTGAATGTTTTTATTAGCTTTGTTTAAATATATGTGATTTTATTTTTTTAATAGCTACCACCAGGCTCTGTAATATCCAGCTCCCCGTTGCTTCAGTCCAAGATGATTGTGTATGTGTTTTTTTTTGTTGTTGTTGCAAAAGAACCGTAAACCACTTTTCCAGCTCCTGTTCCAACAGCCTTATGCGTTGCTCAACAAACATTTTGACCCGACTCAGCGGCTTTGGGTCCCCAAATGGGTTGCCTGGTTAATCAGGGGGCTTGTGTGTCTATGCCTGAATGCAAAAGACCAATTCAAATTGTTCTCTGCATCAGGAAAGGTCACACATTGCTATTTCAGGCCGTGTTTTGTTTTTTTGCTGGGGGAATCGTTTACAGTAAAATTAGGACATATTTGTGGCTTTCCCTCTTGCACGCTAAGCCAAGTTTTCTCCTGCAGCTCCTGGAGGCTATTTGGGGATCACAGATGATCCTGGAAGAGCAGCGCACTGGAAAGCAGACACCTTTCGAGATGTTATATTGGGGATGAGGAACCTCAGGCCCTGGTGGGGAGGGGAGGGGGGCAAATGCAGCCCTCCAGTCCACTCCATCAGGCCCTTGGGATGCTCCCTCCCAAGCCCTGATTCTAGCCCTCCTTGGATGTTTTTTTGCCTGTCTGGAATGTGTTCTTGAACTCAGAGTACATCATTTTCCCTAGGTGGAGAGTGTGGGGTTTTTTTGGGGGGGGGGGAAGGTGATGCATCTGTATAAAACTAGCCTGCTGTACAAACGCAAAATCCACATTTGTTGCTCCATCCACTTCTCCCTCTGGCTCCGCCCACTGCTGGCATGTGGCCCCTGAAAAGTTACCTGGAAGGGAATGTGGCCCTTGGGTTGTAAAAAGTTCCCCACCTCCGACTCAAGAGACGTGGCGTTACCTTCTCCAAAAGCACCTCTCTTTTATTTGCGGGGAAGTAGGCGGGAGATGTCTCCTGGAGGGTTCGAGATAATTGCCTTCCAAATAATTGTCGTTTGCCAAAAGTTGTTTATGGAAACCCACTGAATGGTTTCCTTTCTAATATAATATTGTCAGCTAGTCTCTCGCACGAAGAAGCAGGCTGTGGGCCATGAAATATAAATGTCTCCAGAGAATTTAAAGGCTAATGTACACATTCACTAAAGTCAAGTGCCAAAGCCTTTCCTGGACTGTACCACCGGGCCTGGCCCACTGAGGAGGCCATGTGGAAGCCGCTGGGTGAAGAGGAGTGGGGGGAGGCTCTGGCCAGGGAACCCCCAGGGTAATTCCAGAGGAGGAAGGCTCGGAGCTGGGGGATTGGTGGTGGGGCACTGGGGAGACAGAGAGTGAAGATTGGACAGAGATGATGGATACGGAAGGGACAACAGGGTTTAATGATCAGGAGGAACCTTTGACAGGGAGCAGTTCAGACTCTGAGACTGCAGCAGAGGAGGAAGGTTAAGAGACTGTTGAAGGACCCTGGGAGTCTCCTTCTCCTGCTGCGACAAGCTCCCCTCCACCCTGGTCTGCAAGAACACACAGAATAATGAGGAGAGCAGAACAGAGGTGGGCAGATGCTGTTTGAGACTGCTTGGGAAACAGCTGGGAGAGGAGCCTTAGAAGGGGTTGAAGGCAGGGTCCTTCAGTCCTGGCAGCTGCTCCCTAGGGGCAAGACCTACTCAGAAGTGTGGCTGAGTTGTAGGCTGTTTCCTTGAATAAAGAGTTAACTTTACTGACAACTGACTGCTTCTTCATGCTGACCTGCATCTGATTCCAGCCCTGGCACCCAGGTAGGAAGAGCTGGGAAAGACAGCGTGGAGACCCTCCCTCTTCCAATCAGCATAAATTGGAGTTGGGGGGACATTTCCACCCAAGAGCTACATTCCTTTCTGGGGAACATATGCCGGACATGGGCGGGGCCAGAGGCAAAAGTGGGCGGAGCAGCAAATGCAAATTTTTCACCACTGTACAGTTGGCTAGTTTCTACACACCGCTCTGTGTCTTCCACCCGGAGAAGCAAAAGGCATGATCAGGGTTCAAGGACGCATTCCAGCCGGGCAAAAACACTCAAGGAGGATGCAAAGCAGGGTCAGGTAGGGACATGGCTTGGGAGAGTGCCTAAGGACAGAAGGAGAGGCCTAGGGGGCTGCATTTGACCCCCGCGTGTAAATGGACTAAAGTTCTGAATTCCATACAAAGTAGCTTCTCAGGTTCCATACATGAAACAAGTCTTTGAAAGCCCAGAAAAGCAAGGCAGATTTTTGCGTGTACCTTTGGGGTGTTTTGAAGCATGACTGGTTGCATAAAATGTTTCTGTCTTTCTTTGTTTACTGCATGGCGTGCAGCCAGAAAACGAGCTTCCCACATCCTTCTTGTCTCGCTGAAAGTTATTTGAATGCAGCTCTTCAATTCCAATTGACTGTTTGCTCTCTTTCTGGATTGGTCTGAACCGCTGTGGGCACTTGGAGCCACCCCTCCTGCCGTCAACACCCCATGATGGTGGTTTCCTTCCTTAAACAAACCCTTATCAAAACTTGTTCTTCAACCTCAGCACCTGCCAGGCGGGTGGCAGCGCGGGGCAGAGGGTCTGCCACATGCAGACTAAATAGTTGATTGGATTCCGTCCCTTGGAGCACCCCCAGTTTGCAGCCTCGGATTATGTCACTGAAACCGTGTGGCTGAAATTTTGATCCAAGGAGAACATCCCTCCTTTCGTTCTTTTAAAAATGAAACAAGATAGCAGATCCAAAAATATTGGCCTGTTTTATATCATCAGCGCAGATGATTCCCATACATGGGGAGTTCTGCTCATTGCTCAGCGACACACTGGTCTGGTTCACAAGACGTGGTATGTCCAAAACTGGATTACCTCGGCTTGGGAACCTTAGGGCCAGGGGTCAAATAAAGCCCTTCTGGCAACTCTAGGTCCCCAGCCCACTCCCCCTCCACCAGATTTACTTTGCCCCTCAGATGTTTGTGCTTGACTGCGGTGTCCTGCAAAGCAGATCATGCTTCTTGCTTGCCTGGATAGAGGATGGAGAGGGTTGTGTTCAGAAAATAGTCGTCTGTACAAAGGTGTTGTTCTGCACACTTTTGCCTTTGGATCCACCCACTACTGCCATGTGGCCCTCAGAAGGCTGCCCAGAAGATAATGCGGCCTTTTGCTCTGAAAAGAGACCGCCCACCTCTGCCCTCCTGGGACTTTGTGAATGTGTGGACTCCCAGAGAGGAACTTGCAACTGCTTTGCTCCATCCCAGGCCTTTTTCAATTGAGTTCAGCCGAGGTTTGGCTTGGAGTATCATCGCTGAAACCAGGGCTCTGAGTTAAGCTTCCTCTTCGCTAGCTACGAGCTGTAGCCAAGAACATGGTTGAAGAAAGCATCTATTCACACATCACGTAGCTAGTGCAAAATGCAGCAGCTTGATCGCTCGCTGGGGCAGACAATTGCCACCGTGTTGCACTGCTGCCAGAAGAATTTGATTGGCTGCCAGTTAACCAACAATGTGTCGGCTCTGGTGCTCAAAGCCCAGGATGCTTGGAACCAGGGTGCCTAAAATAAAACCACCACCCCCATTATATACTCAATTGATCACTGAACTGTTCAGATGAGGGCTTCCTGCAGATACTGTCTTATCAGAAGGTTTGTTCCAGGATTGGCTATTAGTGTGTCAGCAACTCCCTCCCATTGAAGCACCGGGAAGGAGCCTTTCACTCTCCAGATGTTCTTAGACTACAACTCCCATCCTCCCTGATGATTGACTATGCTGGCTGAGACTGATGGGGGTTGGAGTCCTTAAATCGGTATTAGATATTAGGTGGATGCTGTCTTTATTGTCTTTTCAACACCTGTTGACCGCCTTCCTTTTCCAACAAGCCATTTTTCAACAAGCAGTCGGTATCTGTATTGAAATTGAAAAATGGAATTGTCTTTAATACTCTGTATATGTGGAATCGGTTTTGTTTGTTTTGCGTTGTTGGTCCTTATCATTTTACCGTGAAATTGGTTCGAGATTTCTATGTGAAGTTGAGTCATGACTGCAATCACATAACTAAGAATGTAAGAACGGCCTTCTGGATCAGGCCAATCGCTCATGTGGTCAATGGTCGAGCATCCAACCAGATGCCAAATGGGAAGCCTGCAAGCAGGAACTAAGCACAATAGCACTCCTGTGATTCCCGGCAACTGGTATTAGAGGCACACTGCTTCTTACCATGTTGCAGGCCTGCACTTGCAGTTTGACCTAACCATGCTGTTCTTTCATTTCCCAGCCATAAACACCTGTGCTATCAACAACGGTGGATGTGAACATGACTGTGTGCAGCTCACCCTCTCCCAGCATCAGTGCCAATGCCGGCCAAATTACCATCTGAAGGAGGACGGGAAGCGTTGCATTGGTGAGTCTCCCCTGCCCTTTGAGGGCTCGGATCAAGCAGAGGAATGTGGCAGGCCTGTCTCATACTGAGTCCTGGACCCTTGGTCCATCTAGTTCTGTATTGTTCACACAGCATTTTGGACAGGAGACATTTGCAGCCCCATCAGGAGATGCCAAGGTTTGAACCTTTGACCTTCTGCATGCAAGGCAGGTGCTCTGCCACTGAGCTATGGACCTTTTCCCCTAGTAAGTTCCTAGCCCTCATGATTCTAAATGAAGACCTGGTTTAATAAGAACAAAGGAACATGCCTTATATGGATCAGACCACTAGTCCATCTAGCACCACATTGTCTGTACTTGCATGCAGGGACTGTTCAAGGTTTCCAGCAGGGGACATTCCCAGCCGTACTCGGAGATGCCAGTGATGGAACCTAGGACCTTCTGCATGCAAAGCAGGTGCTCTAGCCACTGGGCTACTGCCCTCTTCCCAAATGGTCCTGAGGCCTATATATTGTCTCTAGAATCAGAGACAGGTGCGCCTCTGCATACTATTTGCATGGAATTGTGTATATTTAATAAATATAAGGAATTCACACACACACCAATATCATTGCCAGGGTCAAATTTGTACGGTGGAAATGCAGTCACCAGTATCTATATTTTAATTCGGTTTTTTTTTAATTGGACAAATTGTTTGTAATTAAGCTGGTGTGTGTTTTCACATTTGGTGATTAATTTAACATCATTCCAACCGGGGGGGGGGGGAGAAAAGAAATCAAGAGCAACTCAAACTGCCAGCAGATTCACCCATCCCTGGCAATGGCTCAGTGGTGAGAGCATCTGATTTGCCTACAGAAGGTCTCAGGTTCAATGCCCAGCATCTCCCAGTAGGGTTGGGCTCAGTGGCTCCGGGATTTTTCTCCATCTGGGAGAACAGCGGGAAACGGATTAAAATCCGGGGGTTTCCCTTGAAAAACGGGATACTTGGCAGCTAAGGGCAGGGGCTGCCTGAAACCCTGGGTTGGTCCTGATGAAAACAAGAGAAAGTTGTGAGTGCCGTTAGGTGTGCCACCCCCTGGGCTTCCACAGGCGAGGTGTTCCAAGTGAGATCAGCTGGTCAGAAATGGTTGCTCATTCATAATGATCGCCTGGACTGAGGCTCCCTGATTCAGGGCCGGATTTAGATTTGATGAGGCCCTAAGCTACTGAAGGTAATGGGGCCCTTTCTATGTCCAGCTGTCCTTTGTCAACAACAAATTGTCACTGTTTTTTGTGTTGAATATATGCTATATGGTAATGTATGGGCCTAATAGGTATCTAAAGAAATTTGCACATAACAAAATATGTATTTTATCCAAGTAATTGTTGAACTGAAATACAATGAAGAAGAATTATATTAATAGTGAAATACAGTTAAGAAGAAGTATATTAATAGTGAAATAATTATTAAGCTTTTTTCCCCTTTAATTTTTTGGGGGGAGCCTCCAAGAGAGTGGAGCCCTAAGCTATAGCTTGTTTGGCTTATACATAAATCCAGCACTGCCCTGATTGCTTGGCCAGCTTGTGTTTAGAAGGGAGTGCGTAATGATGTTCATTCGGACACCTTTTGAGGGATTGCTTTGGCTTTGAAGGAAGAGGAGGAGGGAGGGAAGCCAGGCGAAATGAAATAGAATCAAGCCCAGGAGTCTCCCATACCAGGGAACAGACAGAATTATCTCTCAGGAAGCGCTCCCCGCCTCCCCTTTAGTCATCTCTAGTTGCAGCAGGGCAGGGGAGAAAGCCAATGATGGAGAGAGAAGCAGCTGGATAATCTCAGCTGGAAGGACTCAGATAAGAGACAGAAAGGGGAGGATGCTGGTGTGCAGATTAACCTAGAACAGGAGCTCACTGGTGGAAAGTTGAAGCTGCCGCTCTTCTGGCATCTGAGTGCTGGCTGATCCCTCTTCAAAATGTACTTGAAAGGACTTGGCCCCTGGCTTCCTTTCCTGAATAACTGTATGAAGGACAAGCCCTTGCCAGCGTTCTTTGTTCACCCATTCCAAGAACCCGCACGGCATAACTTCTCTTCTGCACAAGATGCAAGGAAGCCTCCATCCAAAGCGGTTGCATCCCACTGTTCCTCTCTCATAAGCAGAACTTTTTTGGGTAACAGCCTGCGGGTTTCTGCAGATGACCTTTTTATTGAGAATAGACTGGGTCCATCCAGCTCAGTATTGACTACACGAACTGGCGGTGGCTGACCAGGGGGAGTCTCTTCCCTGTCCTTCCTGGAGATGCTCCTGAGGATTGAACCTGTGATCCTCTGCACTTGAGGCCAAGGCTCCACCTTGGGACTGCTTCCTTTTGGACCATTTCCAACTGACTCGCTGCCTCCCTTCTCTCCCCAGTGAGAAACCCATGTGCCGACAGGAATGGAGGCTGCATGCACCGGTGTCAGAGCCGGCGTGGGGTGGCGCATTGCGAGTGCCACCCTGGATACAGGCTGGCGGCTGACAACAAAGCTTGCGAAGGTACGGGGCATCTCATGAGGCTCTTGCACAAGTTTTGCAGAGCTGTCCTTCTTCTCCCCCCCCCATGCAAATGCCTTGCTAATCTCCATAGATGTTATAATTAGTTGCTCCGTCTGGTCTGGGAGGATGATGAATGAGCCTTCAGCTGCCCTAGAAGATAAGTGCTTGCAAAAACAAAAATCCCTTTTACTGCTTGCAATTAATACAGACCTTTCTAGTGTTCATGAGGCGGGGGGGGAGGGCAGCAACCAAAAAACCCCCAGCCACCAATTCTGTGCATGTCCAATATGCTCCATGCATGGGAGAGAGACTCCTGGGACAGGGGTAGCCTATGAGGTGCCCTGCTGATTGTAGACTACAACTCCCATCATCCCTGACTGTTGGCCCAATAGTCAGGAATGATTGGAGTTGGTGCTCCAAGAGCTCTGGTCAGGTAAAGGAATAATTTTTAGAAAGTTTTAAGTTTTAAGCTTTGACCTTGAAACTATGAAACTAGAGCTGATGAAGGATAAACCAAAACAGGACCTTGTCCTGGATTTCTAAAAACTGGATTGCTACTGCAGTTTGTCTTATTATTATCAACTTTCTAAAAATTATTCCTTTACCTGGCCAGAGCTCTTGGAATCTTTTCATTTGATTTTCTCAACTCTCCAAGGACTCCAATTTATTTGGAGTTGGTGTTCAGCAACAGATCAGGGAGGAGCGATGTGGTGTTCTTCTGTCTGGTGTTCCTGGATAACAGCTTTGTGCGTCATCCTTGCACAACCTCGTACAACTGCACTACAACTCCCATTGTTGGGGAAATGCTGGGGTTCAATAACCCACACCCTATGGGTTCAGCCTGGACAGCCAATAAAATCCAGGCTCCAGTTGTCAGTTGAACAGGATGTTTATTTAGGTGTTGCAAAGCCGGTGCAACACAACCTCAGCTAGCAAGTAGTTGAGGGATGGCACCCCAAATATGAAAGAAACAAACCACAAGCATTTATACATTTATAAACAAAGAGAAGCAAAGGGGCAGTTATGTCCATATATGGCAGTACTTCTACTATCTTCTACTGGTTTAATCAGGAGGCATGACATCTTCACTTTCCTTCCTTCCTTCGTCCTTAACAGTTACAGCAGTAGCTCGTGTGTTCATGTCGTTCTGTGCTTCTCTTGCAGACACAAGCTTCACATTCCAGCCTTTACTTGCTCAGCCCTTCTCTGACACATTTCAACCTTTAATTTAATTATTTCCATAATTTGTACGTCACCCGTCATCCCTGACCATTCGCCAGGCTGGCTGGGGCTGGTGGGAGCTGGCGTCCAACAACATTTAGAGCTGGGGAGTCCATGTGGGGCCCTTCCTAAGTTGTTGGATGGACTACAGCTCCCATCAACCTTGACTATTAGCCAGGCTGGCTGGGCCCTTCAGGTGCTGGGAGTCCAATGGCTATTGGAGGACACCACATTGCCCACTAGACAACGTAAGAGTGTGATGGGAGATCCCGTGGCGACCAAAACAAGATAGTAAGGCATGCTCTGCATTGTAAGATCTTTGCAGCCAGAGAGAGGGTTGTTGTTATTTAGTCGTCTTAGTCATGTTGGACTCTGCGTGACCACATGAACCAGAGCATGCCTTGGAAACTCTCACTTTCTTCTCAAAGCTTCTCCTTTTTTATGTCCATGGAGTTTTCTTGGCAAAATACTGGAGTGGTTTGCCAGTTCTTTCCCCCAGTGGATCACATTTAGTCCAAACTCTCGGCTATGACCTGTCCGTCTTGGGTGGCCCTGCATGGCATAGCTCATAGCTTCTTGGAGTTATTCAAGCCCCTTCGTCACGACAAGGCAGTGATCCGTGAAGGGGGGGGGGGAGAGAGGATAGCAATAGGCAAACTTTCCACCAGCACTGGGAACAACAGGATTTGAGATCTGGATAGAGAACAGCAGTTAGAACAAATGAAGTAACTCAGGTCCATTAATTTCAATGGGACGACTCTGAATATTCAGAAGCATTGCTTCACCTGACGGCGAAGGCATAGCCTATCCAACATGTCGAGTAGCCACGGATCGCCTTTATCCTCCATGAATTTATCTCATCCTCTTTTAAAGCCATCCAAGTTGGTGTCCATAGCCACTTCCATAGTTCAAGTATACACTGTGTGAAGAAGCACTTTCTTTTGACTGCCCTGAGTTGCTCAACATTCAAGCTCTCTGGCTCGATGGCAGTCTTCACCATCAGCTGTTCTGCTCACTTTCTCTGCAATTCTACCCCAATTTCATGGGACCACAGGACTGTAGAGATGGAAGGGCCCCAACCCCCTGCAAGCTGGCAATTATGTCTGGGGATCTAAATAGCTCATCTGCATAAAATAGCTTGCTTCTGCTTTCTTTTGTCCAGATATCGATGAATGCGTAGCAGGGATAGCCATGTGTGTGCACGGTTGTCTGAACACCCGCGGCTCCTTTAAATGCACTTGCAATCCAGGCTATGAGCTGGGGGCTGACGGCAAGCAGTGTTACCGTAAGTATCCACCTCCATAGAATCACAGAAACATTGGAAGTTGGAAGGGACCCCAAGGGTCATCGAGTGCAACCCCATGTTCTTCCCTCTGATGAAAATGCAAGAGCGGAAGATGCTTAGATAAGGCTTTCCTTGGGAGAGTTATGGAGTCTTTTGGTGGGGCCACATAGTCAGCCCACATCAAATTATCACTTCACACAAGCTTGTTCCAGACCCAGTGCTATTTTTCCTAGAAAAAGAGGTGCCGGAACTCAGCACGAACTCCTCCCTTGTCCTCTTATAATGGCAACGATGCTCACCTGAGAGGTGCTGGAACTGAATTCCAGCGAGTTCCGGTTGAAAGAAAAGCCCTGTCCACATCCCTTTTGGGATTCTGTTAATCCCTGAAATAATATATACAGTACCGTGATTAATCAAACAAGAGATTTAAGTTCTCTTGCAACATGTTTTGACTTCCGCCTCTGGATTTTAGTCCAGGTAAATAACCCTTGTTTAAACCTGTATTTAGATATCCAGTTGTTTTACGTGTGTTTTTATTGTGTTGTGGAATTGCTTCAAGAATCAAAATGCTTGGATATGTATTAGATGTGTATTCTCATCCTTTTTACTATAATTTCTTAATCTTGATTCTTTTTATTTATCTAATCAGCATGACGACTATAAGTCTTATTCTAATTGTTTGTATTTGTAGCATAAGTCAATTAAAAAAATCAAAATGCTTCACAGGAAGTGATTCGTAAAATAAATAAAAATGAAATATCAAGGGCCAGTGTAGGCATGCGAATATCAGAATTCACATTTCAGATATTCTTCTTTTTTTCTTCTTCTTAAAATTTGAATGTGTGCAAACTCTTTTACTGAAATTTTGATTTCATGCAAATTTATGCTTCCGCTTGGCCATGGGTCAATAGATGACTCTGTAGGAAACCAGTCAATAGTGTTTCTCTTCTTCCTCCTCCTCTTCTTCTTCTCGCTTTTCCAGGTATAGAAATGGAAATTGTGAACAGCTGTGAGACCAGCAATGGGGGCTGTTCCCACCTTTGCCACCACACCAGCACCGGCCCCGTCTGCAGCTGCAACTCAGGGTACCAGCTGGATGAAGACCAGAAGACTTGCACTGGTAATCCAATAACTGAGCTGTAATTTTTTAAGTGAAGAAGAAAACTATGACGAGCATATGAGAGGCAAGGAACCTGGTGCCTTCCAGTCTCTGCTGACCTACAGCTTCCATCATCCCTGACCAGTGGCCACGCTGGCTGGAGCTGATGGGAGTTGGCATCCAACACTGTCTGCAGGGCCACAGGTTTCCCCATCTCTGACCTAAGAGGCATCCCTCACTCTTAGGTGGGAATGCCTCTTTGAAGTAGAGACATCCCTCCATCTCTCCTATGCAGTAACTTACTTACTGCATATGTTATGTTACAGTCATATGTTACTTAAAGCATGGATGAGGAACCTATGACCCTCCAGGTGTTGCCTACAATACTCATCATTCTTGACCACCGGCTATGCTGTCTGGGGCTGTCTGGAGGTTTGCCTTGAGAAGCATCTAAGGGGCCACAGGTTCCCCATCCCTGGTCTGTAGGAATGGCTCCTCGTTGCTGTTTACAGAGATGACTGCTAAGCTATTTCCAGGTTTCCAAATTGTTCGCTCATCAAGATCACTGGGCAGAGTGTTCTGCTGCCTTCCCCAGAAGACTGCTGAACCCCAACCCTTGAGTTGCAGAGGATGTTGGGGATCATTCTAGAAGTTGTATGGTGGTACCTGTCCATGCCTTTTTTCTGGGGGGGGGGAAACAGTGGGGGAACTCACCACGAAGTTGTTTGTTTATTGCGGTCTCAGTCGCAGTGACACCCGCACTGGGCAGTGACTAAATGTAAGATGTGATTAAGCAGACAATGTTCTGGATTAGAAATGGCCACAACTTTATTGATTACAGATATAGGTGGATTTTTGGCTCAGGCATTGGGTGTAGATCCGTTCCAGCCTCCCCTCCCCCACCTGACAACAACAACAACAACAACAACAACAACAACAACAACAATATTTCCCCCAAGTTCTTGCTAAAAAAACCCCCCAAAAACCCTCTGGTCCCTGTACTCCTGTTTGAGAAAGGGCTCTTTGGCCATTGGTTGGTCTAGGTCAGGCATCCCCAGACTGTGGCCAGGGCCGGCCCTATGGCCAGGCTGGGTGGCGCAGGGCACCACGGCACCGGCCCACCAGGTGGGCGCCGCGACTGCACCCGCCCGCTGGCCGGCCGGCCCGCCACGCAGCTGCGCCCACGGCAGCCGCGCTGTGCCTGCCCGCCCACTACGCAGCAGCGCCTGTAGCAGCCGCGCTGCGCCCACCCGCCCACTGTGCTGGGAAACGGGGCAGGGGGGGCGCGCCGGAGGGATCTGTTGCACCACGGCGCCAGGGGCGCTTAAGACGGCCCTGACTGCGGCCCTCCAGATATTTTGGCCTACAACTCCCATGATCCCCAGCTAACAGGACCAGTGGTCGGGGAAGATGGGAATTGTCGTCCAAAACATCCGGAGGGCCGAAGTTTGGGGATGCCTGGTCTAGGTATCCAGAGCACACAAACCAACCAGGGTATGGAGGCAACCATATGGGTTATTTTGGTCTGGCTGCTAAGGGCAGCCAAATAAACTGTGGACACTGCATGATATCCTCCATTTTAGGGGTATGACCTTGAGTAAGCAAGACACACGTGAAGAAAGCATGGGTCACTTGCCCAATGGAACCCAGCGTGGATCTTTGGGCCATCAGGGATGTCTCTGATTGAACTACCCCCCCCCCCCCCACCTGACAGGACCCTGGGGAACACCTCCCTGGTATAACTGGAAGCTTGCAAGGATAGGGAACATTTTTCAGCCCGGGGTCCACATTTCCTTCTTTGTAACCTTCTGAGGGCCACATGCCAGGGACAGGTATGGCCAGAGGCAAATGTAGGTGGGGCAATGCATCTAAATGTTACCTTCATGCAGCCAGTTTCTACACATGCTTGTACACCCTTCTCCATCCATCCAGACAAGCGAGAAGCATATCTATTGCACTTTATTACAATGAACCAGGCCACTGGTCCATCACTATCTGGCATCACTTCTCCAAGATATTAGGCAGGGATCTTTCCAAACCAAACTGCCTGAGATTCTTTTAACAGGAGGTGCCAGCAGTTGAACTTCTGCTCCCTCCCTCAGCTGCAGATACTCCCAGTGGACATCTGAAGCTCTCTTAGACTGAGTCAGGCCATCTAGCTAGGCATTGTCAACACAGATTCCATGTTTTCCGAGAGGAGACTTTTCTAGCCCTGCTTGGAAATGTCAGGGGTCGAACCTGAGACCGTCTGCATGCTCGGCAGGTGCTAATACCACAGGCCCTGGGAGAGTTGGTTTCTTTTGATTTCCCATCAATCAACAACACTAGAAGAATGACTGACAATAGCAAGGTCTCCGTCTCCAAGTAAGCTGCCAAAAACTCAACGCTCTGTCAAGCTGTAGGTTGCCTGCTGGACAAAGGAGTATGCGTAGGTGTGTGTGTGTGGGTGTGAATGCCACGATCTCAAATGTCTGTATTTCATTTTATATCACGCCGTGCTGAGTCCCAGTCTGGCAATTAACCTAATCAGAAACTCTCCGCAGATCTTACCAGCCAGGCATTTCCTGGATAGGGAACTGGCTCCGCGTGTGTTTAAATGTTTATGCACCGGATGCATCTGAGCTGCGCGTGTGGAGCATAGTTCTGTCTGGGTCAGTGCCCGGAGCATCCAGGGGGATCTTCAGAGGATCATTAAGTGCAATTTTGCCTGCATCCTTTCTGCATTGAGGTTATAGTTGCTGTCTCTCTCCCCACCCCACCCCCAACAGGGATTTTCTCAGCTTTCCCATGTCCAGGGGCAATTACTGTGGATGATTCTATTAAAAAAATTTTAGCTCTGAGTGTGTGTGACGGGCAAGGAAGGTTTAGTAGGGCCTGGAATACTGTTTGCACTTTCATTTCAAGCCAGTGTAATTGGTAGACAGTATCTATGGGCAACCTCAGACTTGTATAATAATAATTTATTATTTATAATAATGGGTTTCCTCAGCCACTCTGGGCAGCTCACAACAGAATGTTAAAAACACGATAAAACATCAAACATTCAAAACTTCCCTAAGCAGGGCTGCCTTCAGATGTCTTCTAAAAGTCAGATAGTTGTTTATTTCCTTGACATCTGAAGGGAGGGCATTCCACAGGGCGGGCGCCACTACCGAGAAGGCTCTCTGCCTGGTTCCCTGGTTCACTTCTCACAGGGAGGGAACCGGCAGAAGGCCCTCAGAGCTGGACCTCAGCGTCCGGGCTGAACGATGGGGGTGGAGACGCTCCTTCAGGTATACTGGGCCAATCTGGTTTGAGGTCTGATTCAGCATGTTGGATTGGGCCTGGGATAACCCAGCCCTGGCACAATCCAGACCCTGAACTGAATGGGGGCGGGCCATGCACAGCCCTAAACTTAATTAGGGTTTTAAACCCCAATTAAACATGCAATCAGGGCAGTGGTAGCCGGGAGAGGAGGTCCAAGTAGAGATTTTCACTCGCATCTTTCTCCCCAACCCCCTTTCTCCTTTCCCCTACCCAATTTTGGGAAGTGCTGCTGCTCTGCGAGAGAAAATCTGCCTTGCATGCAAAAGGTCTCCGGTTCAATCCCCAGCCTCTCCAGATGGGGCTGGGATTGCCCCCCCCCTCCTAAAACCCTGGAGAGCTACTGCCAGTCAGTGTAGACACTACTGAGCCAGATGCCCCCTTCCCGCACAATATATGCATTTTTGTACACGTCGCTCAGAGAACTGCAGGACAGCTGGCCTTTCCGTTTGAGAGGTAGGAATTGGGGAGATTCCTGTTGAAATGCCAGCAGAGCCCAATGCCTTCCCCACTTCTGTCTCAGGGGGAGGACCGGGTAAACTTGCTCCTCCTTCCCAGGGCCCTTCCCAGGGTTGATGCGGGCTGACAGCTGTTTCTCTTTCGACCAGATACAGACGAGTGCGGCGCTCGTTCTCATTGCTGCCACCAGGACTGCTACAACTACCCAGGGGGTTACGAGTGTGTTTGCTTCGCTGGATACAGGCTGAACGCTGACGGCTGCAGCTGTGATGGTAGGGAGGTGCTCTGCGCTCAGTGGGACTAAAAAAAAGAAAGCTTGCCATTGCTCCCTTCCATTCGTTTTCAGCTCCTGCACAAATGTCCACGTGCTTTTGCGTGTGTGTGCATCTAGGGATGGAAGGATCTGTCAGTTTCCCAGTCTTAAGTCTGGTTCATCTTATTGACCCGCAGTTCAGAGAAAGGGAAACAGAAATGATCAAGGGGGTGGAGCGAAAGGTGGCAGCGCTTGGGACTTTGCAGCTTAGAGGAAAGGGAGAGTGAGCAAGGCGACATGTTGCAAGTCTTATAGAATGGACGCGTGGAGAAAGTGGACAGAGACAAAGTTTCCCTCCCCCTCACTCTCATAGCACTACAACTCGTGGGCATCCAACGAAGCTGAGCGTTGAAAGTTTCAGGATGGATAAAAGAAAATATTCCATACGGTGCGCAGTTAAAACTATGGAACTTGCTCCCGCGGGAGGCAGTGATGGCCACCAAAATGAATGGCTTTAAATGAGGGTTCGACAAATGCATGGGGGTTATTGTTAGCTACTAGCCATGAAGGCTGTGCTCTGCCTTCATAGTCTGAGGCAGTTATGCTTCTGAATCCCAGTTGCTGGAAACCACAGGAGGAGAGGGGGCTCATGTGCCCAGGTCCAGCTTTTGGGCTTCCCATTGGGTTGGTCATTGTGAGAACAGGATGCTGGACTAGATGGGCCATTGGCCTAGGCCAGCCATGTTGTTAGATTCTTACATTCTGAAGATGTGTAGCTCAAAATTAAAACTTAAAAAATACCTCCTTTAATTTTTAAGATGTAGATGAGTGCTCTTCAAATAACGGCGGATGTGAGCACCTCTGCCAGAACCTGGTGGGGTCTTTCCATTGCAGCTGTCAGATTGGCTACAAGCTTGATGAAGACCGAAGGAGCTGTCTCTGTAAGTGACTTCTTCATCTTTCCGCCCATTTCATTCTTATTATTATCAACACTGGAGGCATTTTATTTCTTTAGATCGAGAGTCCATCCAATCCAAAAGGCTTGGTGCACATGGTGCAGGAAATATCAGCAATCAGAGGCGTAGCAAGCCCAGGTGGTACCCAGTGCGGAATTTGTTTTGTCACCCCCCCCCCATGCGGCTGTGGCTCTGGTGAAAAGTGAAAAACAAGAATTGGGGGGGGGGGAACTAGAGCTTATAGAACAAAACTGATTTCAGATATGAAATCAGCATTGAAAAGAACATATAAGAACAGTTGAAAAATCTCATGCAACAGAAAAAAAGTTCCCCAGTGGGGAGGCACTGAGTGTCAGGGTGGCACCCAGAGCGACCCGCTCCCATCGCCGCCCTTGCTACGCCACTGTCAGCAACCCCCAAAACAAAACAAAACCCAAAAGTTCATTGGAGCAAATCAACAAAGAAATTAAAAGCCAACACAACACAGTGGCTCTTCATTATACCTACTTATATTTGTTTCTTTATTACATTTTATTTTCTTCCTACCTTCCTCTAAGAAACTCAAGGTGGTGTACCCCCAGCTCTGCCCCCTTCTCATTTAGTTCCCAATTTTATCCTCCTCCTCGGAGATGATAGGAGCTGAACCGAGAACATTCTGCATCTAAATGGGAACCCTTTTCAACCTAAGGGCAACATTCCCTTTTAGGCAAGTTTCTGGGGGCCCTGTTCCCAAAGTGAGCCAGGGCCAGAGGCAAAAGTGGGTGGAGCACTGAATGCCAATTTTACCTTCAGACGGCAGGATAGTTCCTATGCATACTTGCACTCCCCCAAACTCTGTCTTCCATCCAGGCACTATCCGAAGGGCCAAATAAAAAGGTCCTCCGCCTGGATCTAAAGCACATGCTCTATGATTAGCGACCCTTCTCAAGCTATACCTAAAAATGTAATGAGTGAATAAGGGTCCACATGCAGAGTGTGTGTGACATTTTGGAAAAGGGCATTTAGTTTCTTTACAACATAAAACAATATAGACCATTATACACTGCTCAGCCCCCATATTGAGTTTATTTCTTTTGGTGAATGATCAGACCATTTTTCTGGGTCCTTGGCATTCCTTAAATGTCCTTGGCATGGTTTGCTTTTTCTCCGCAGTGCTCGATGAACCCGTGGAGGCCCTGGATGGCCGGCGTCCCATCTTCCGCCCGCTCCCCCACGTGGCGGTCTTGCGAGATGAGCTCACCCAGCTATTTGATGAAGACTACCTTGAGGAGGAGGAGGAGGCGGAAGCAAGAGGGGAGCACACACTGTCTGAGAAATTCAGTAAGCACACGTGGGACTCACAGCAAAACATTGCACAGTGTCCTCTTTCCTAAAATGAGTGCTCCTGTTCAGGGTTGCGGCCAGTCAGCTAGGCATGCCCTTTCCCCAGGTATTCCATTCCATTATTCATTTCCCTGGTTTCCTCTTCCTCCATCAAAACACACACCAGCAACAATCACTATTCCACTGAACATACGTACTTTTTGCTTCTGTTGTGCGACAAATGTGTATGTCCTACAAGTTTACCCACTCAGATTTCATTTTTTATCCCCCCCCCCCAGATTTCATTCTATAGGGTCTACAGCTTGCAAACTCCCAAGTTCGTTACTGAACACTTCTCTTTCTTGTGATTATCCTGCAGGAGAACCATAAAAAAAACATTCAAAGTTAGACATTCAAATATATTTTATTTATTCTGAGCATATTGCACTCCAGTAGTGGGAGACGTGAATTCAGTCTTTGTGATTTCCAGCACCTAATGACCTGATTTGCTAAACTGCTGTTTGGCTATCCACACCAGCTTCTGTGCATTGCTGAATCTTACGATGCAGCTGTTTAAATGAATCAAACAATCCATTTACATCCTTATTCTGGACAAGAGCATTGATCCATCTAGCTGGGTGTTGTTTACACGGACTGGCAGTGGTTCTTCAGGGTTGCAGATGGGACTTTCCCCCAGTCCTACCTGGAGGCCCCAGGGATTGAACCTGGGACCTTTGACATGCTAAGCACTGAGCTAGGAGCCTCCCCCAGTTAGCCCTCGTAAAAGTATTACGCTACTGTTGCCTCTTGGTTCAAGGTTGAGCTCTATAACAGTTTACCTTCCTTGCAGTCTGCTTGGACGACACCTTCGGCCATGACTGCAGCCTGACGTGTGACGATTGCCAAAACGGAGGGGTGTGCAATGAGGACCAGACAGGCTGCAACTGTCCTGCTGGCTGGAGCGGGATCCTCTGCAACCAAAGTGAGTCGCGCCAGGAAGGCGATGCCCAGCAAACGATGGGGCCGCCTTTTATGACCTGTCAAAGTGTTTCCTTCCTAGAGGCCATTAAATGTGAAGAGCGTTGGGGCAGTGGTGAGCCAGCTGGCTTGGAATAGCACCAAAGGCCTGGATTTTATCATGTTTACCTTGGACTAGAGTTACCCGGCAAAAGCGCTCAGTAAAGTTGTGCGGAGGCCATTGCCGCTATCTGCCCCTTGAGATCCCAGTCTGCAGTCCAGGCATTTTTTGTGCTTTGGATCAGACAGCAGCTATAAACCTATCGGCGGCGAATTAGAAGCACTGCCGGCTTTTGAAAGGCTAATGAACTCTTTATGACACCAATGGGAACCTTTAGGGATTCTGTCTCCCAGCACAGTGCCTGGCCACTCTGGAAAAACAGAGACCACCACTCCCCACTGTCGCCACCTCCCTCAAGGAGCCAATTGAGCCTGTAGGCAGAATTGAGTCATGCCTGCACCTTCCCTGCCCAGTCACCTGCCACCAAATGAACTGATGCCTATCTTAGAAGAAGTAATCAATAACCACACGAGACGTAACCGGCTGCACTCTTGCAAAATAAAGTATACTTATTCACTGTATCATATAATATATTTCAACAGAACTGAGTCCTAAAATCCAATGGAAAAAGCAGAAGATCCAGTGGATCAGTTCATACTCTAATCAGTTAATGGATCAGGTCTAGACATTTGTTCCTGTTAACCTTGTTTCCCCGTCCTGGGCTTCATAAGGGGTACAGTTACTGGGTGATGCAAATAAATGCAATGTTGTGATGTCACACATTTTTACAGAAAGAATAATATAAATACCATAAACAACCGCACATACCAAAAGTGAGGTAACAAGATAGCAGATTTGTGTCATTGTAGTAGCTGCGATAAACATCAACTGTTACAATGTGGGATTATATGGACAAACACAATATTGATTTCAATTACAGGTGTTGGCCATCTACAGATACAAGCTTTCTTTCTTAAAGTGACCCTTGTAGCCCAGCAGAAAGTAAAAACAAATTAAACAATGCTTAGGAGTTATGCATGTAAAATTGATACAAACTCATACACAACTGTAATCAATTTTCAGATCCAAAGTAGTAGCAATCCATAGATACATAATTTATTTTTTAAAGAGACCCATACACCCCACAGATGAAAGCAAACTTAGTCCATACTTAGGTGTTCTACATATCAATACTAGTTCCTACTCATAAAAAGCAGCTATAATCAATTTCAGTATTCAGACCTGAGGGGTGTAAAATATTAAGTAAGAAAATAAGCCTAGTTTCTTTCTGCATGAGGATGTTTTTAGTTTGTTCTACAGGAACCAAATACATCCAAATTACAAAAAAGTCAGGTCCTCATCCGAATGAGATGCTTCAATAAAATGTGGTACAGTACATATTTCAGTCCTGTAGAATGAGCTAAAAACATCCTCATGTTTACACCCCTCAGGTGTAAGACCTGTATAACTGATGAAGCCCAGGACGGCGAAACAAGGTTAATATTCCGGAAATCCTTGTCTTTTGGAATAGGATTCTGTGGAACTGAAACTGCTTGTCATGTGGATTGCTGCGACTTTATGAACTGACGCAGGTGGAACAGACACGTACAAATGTTTAGATCTGATCCATGAACTGATTATAGCAGGCATCCCCAAATTTCGGCCCTCCAGTTGTTTTGGACTACAATTCCCATCTTCCCCGACCACTGGTCCTGTTAGCGAGGGATGATGGGAGTTGTAGGCCAAAACATCAGGAGGGCCGCAGTTTGGGGATGCCTGGATTAGAGGATGAACTGATCCACTGGATCTTCTGCTTTTTCCATTGGATTTTAGGACTCAGTTCTGTTGAAATATATTATATGATACAGTGAATAGTATACTTTATTTTGCAAGAGTGCAGCCGGTTACGTCTTGTGTGGTTATTGAATATATTTCCACGTAACCCAAGGTTTGATGTTGTTTTGCTATCTTAGAAGAAGGTCTTCTTTTTTTTACGTTTGGCTTTTGCGAGAATGCCAAAGGCCCATCCAGTAGTTAACCACATGCCTACAGGAAGCTTGCAAGCAGGACCTGAAAGCAGCAGCACTCTTGCCACTTGCGATTCCCAGCAACTGGGAGGCATACATACCTCCGACAGTGGAGGGAAAGCATAGGGCTTTTATATGCCTCCCCCTGATCTGATTTTAGGACCCAGGCTGGTGCTTTGGAGCAGCTCCATTGCGACCCAGGATGAATCCCTGCATTGCAGGGGGTTGGGCCAGATGGCCCTTGGTGTCCCTCTGCAACACTACAAGTCCATGGTTCTATGCAGTCAGGAAGGGAGGTGACTCTCCTTTGCCCCTCCTTTTAAGAGCCCTAGATCATTCCGGGTGGACTCGATCCCAGTGTGGTGTAGTGGTTAAGAGCGGTAGACTCGTAATCTGGGGAACCGGGTTCGCATCTCCGCTCCTCCACATGCAGCTGCTGGGTGACCTTGGGCTAGTCACACTTCTCTGAAATCTCTCAGCCTCACTCACCTCACAGAGTGATTGTTGTGGGGGAGGAAGGGAAAGGAGATTGTTAGCCACTTTGAGACTCCTTCGGGTAGTGATAAAGCAGGATATCAAATCCAAACTCTTCTTCTTCATCAGAGGGATCCAGGGTTGCCTCAACCGGCTTTGGCTAAATCCTGGGTTGGACCCAAATCAATCTGATTCAGTGTGGGATCCAGCATTTGATTGAAGCATATCCCTGAAATATAGCCATTGTGGCTGGTAGCCAGCAACAGACTTAACATCTTTCACGAATCTTTCTAATTCTCTTTTAAAGTCCTCCGCTGTTTCCACTGGCCTAGCCCATCTGTTTCTAGCATCTCACGGGCCCTCTCTGCCTGTCTCCTTCTCGCAGCTTGCCCAGAAGGTACCTTTGGAAGGAATTGCAGCTCTACCTGCCTCTGCCAAAACGGAGGCACCTGCAACCCAGTGACAGGAGCCTGCCGCTGCCCGCCTGGAGTCAGTGGGGAACTGTGTGAAGATGGTAAGACTCAGACCTCTTTTCTGTTCTCCAGCTAGGAGTTGGAAAGAGGGTTCCACATTTATTATTATTATTACAGTCGTACCTTGGATCCTGAACGCCTTGCGAGTTGAATGTTTTGGCTGCCAAACGCCACAAATCTGGAAGTGAGTGTTCCGGTTTGCAAACGTTATTTGGAACCCAAATGTCCAACGCGGCTTCTGCGGCTTCCAATTGGCTGCAGGAGCTTCCTGCAGCCAATTGGAAGCCGCACCTTCGTTTTTGAACATTTTGGAAGCCAAGCGGACTACCAGAATGGATTCAGTTCGACTTCCAAGGTACCACTGCATTATGATCATTTATTGAATCCCTGTACCTGGAGGTCTCAGGGCAGTTCACAAAATAAAATCAAGATATAGAACCACAAAATACACAATAAAAATAAAAACAAAAACCCAATAACCCTCCCAAGCGCTGGGATACCCCTTTAAACAGTCAGCCCCCCCTCCCCGAATTATGGCAGCTGTAATTGGATAAAGGTGCTGAGAGTTTTATAAAGACCTGATTTCAGTAATCTATCTGCTGGTATGATTTGCGAAGGCTTCTGAGAGTTGTTACAGGTCCTCACAGAGCTACAATTCCCAGAGTTTCCTGTGAAAAGGGATTGTTGGTTAAATCGCTCTGGGAACCGTAGCTCTGGGAGGGAAATAGGGGGTCTCTTAACAACTCTCAGCACCCTTAACAAACTACATCCCCATGAATTTTTTGTGGGAAGCCTTGACTGTTTAAAGAGTTATCAAAGTTCTTTCAATGCATGATGTGAATCTGGCCTCAGCCTCCTCTAGCAGAAAAGGATTGGGACCGTACGAAGCGGGATGGATATATCTGCCACCCCCACCCCACCCCGGTCTTAAGTGGAGCTCTCCACATTTTTGCATGAGTTTCTGATATACATTTTTAAAGTCCTCATGAACATTTTAATGCAATTCAATGCAATGCACCCCCTCTGGTTCCACTTAAGTGTCGCCTCCCGTAAAACATCTGAGAATGATTTCATGCCAGTAATGAAAATATTACACAATTTCATTTAAAAGAACAATTAAAACAAACATTTAAAAGCAGTTTTCACAAGCAGAGAACAATTTCAAATCTAGTCCGGGTACAGACTAGAATAAAGGCCTTTGCTTCAAAAGGCTTGTTGAAAAGGAAGGACTTCAGCAGGCCTCCAGCTACATTTTTGTCATTCCCTAATGTAATGCATATTTATTTTCATTCACGTATGCAGCTTCAAGCACACTTTGCCTAATAGGCACATTTTACATCCATGTTTCGTTTGGGGAACTGAATTGCAAAATTCAGAAAAGTCTGAATTTTTGAAGGCTAGTTCAGGTACGCTTTGCATATCGTTTCAAAAAATGTGAACTAGGAGTTAGCATATAGAGTATTCAGGCTGAGACTTGGTATAAAATCAGAATGCTAATGTGTTATGTACTGAGCTGAATCCTAGAACAATAGGATTCAGAATCAGCAGTCTGATTGGTCCGCAGGAGCTACCCAATCCAACTCCAGGTGGAAGTGAATCCGCAACCTGATTGGCCTGCAGAAGCAGCCAATCAGGCGGCTGGTAGAAGTGAATCTGCAACCTGATTGGCCCGTAGGAGCAGCCAATCAGGCTGCAGGCAGAAGTCAATCCACAACCTGATTGGCCCACAGGTGTAGCCCTGAAGTAGCCAATCACGCAAGGCCCATTGTGTAAATAATGTATATAAGCAGATGGTTTTGGGAAAAGAGCCATTCTTCTCTTCTTCTCCTGGATGACTATGAGCTGAATAAAGAGCATGAAATTCACTCTCGACTCAGAGGATATTTCACTGGCGACGAAGGTGGGATGGGGCAACTGGAATACCTGGTAGTCCGTGATCTCCGTTGAGTTGCCTTGGTGCATGGTGCCGTGTGACCTGGGGCTCCTGGGTCGGTCATCTGATACTTGTCGACGGGTGAGCCGAGCCCAACATTTCATAATGTATATTAAAGAAAGTGTATTCTTTGTAAGAAAAAGTTATATAGCCATAGCTAACTACCTAGTTAGAGAAACAAATCAGCCATACTTGCATCTTTGTTCTCAAAAGATAGATCCAAGATTACCTCTTGCCTTGAGGTCCAGAAAAAGTGTGTAAGGAGGAGGAAGAAGTTGTAAACAGGATGCAACCCAAGACTTATCAGTCTAAACATTAAGGATACAGAGAGGTCAGCATAGAGTTAAAGGTACAGAGATAGTCTAGGAATCTGGAGGTCTGCAACTCTATTGGTCTAAACCCCTCTCAGCAAGCTGAGTTGCACCCGCACTTCCAACATTAGGTAGCTTTGCATTAAAATCAAAATCAAAATTCATTCCCATTCCCTGCATGTGGCAGATGCTTTGATGTGCTCATAGTTGCTTTGGGAATTTCTAAAACTGAAAAGCAGTCTATCAATCTTGTAAACGGCAGAATGCTCTGGCCATGTTTTGTTGATTAATAAAAATTCAAAACAGGGTGTGGCAAACTCCCTAAGTGAAGATGGGAGGTGAGGCAACGTGATTGAAACTGGGGAGATATAAACTTGGCCCCTTCCTGTATAAATCAGATAAGAATCCAGGAGTTCTCTATAAGTGGTGGCCTACACTATTGATCGGCAACCAGGACTCTTAATATTGGGACTCTTAAAGCAACTTATTCCCAGTTCTGGGTATCAATTTAAGCTGAGGCACATTGGAAACAAAACTGGATTTTATTTAATTAAACACTTAGTGAGAAATGATGCTTAATGGTTTCATTAGTAAAAGCACAATTCTAATCAGTCGTAAATGCTGTTACAGGTTTGAATGAAAACTTTACTGATGAGTCTATTCCACAAAACTATTTCTGTTGCTTTCTAGAATAGCTACCAGCCTTACAATGCCAGTCTTCTACCTGATGAATTTACCAGGTTTATTGTACTGTAACTAGACAAACTCCTAAGCCCCTTAGCGACTTCCCTAAATTGTCAAAACCAACTTTTCCCACCCTCTCTCCCTCCTGATTTGACGTTTCCCACTGCAGCCATGATTGGTTAAGGGTCATCAGGAGGTGGATCGAACTGTCCACCCTGTTAAGAGGTGAGAATGCACTATAATATTTTGGGGCATCCATTATCAGGACAATATAGCGATTACCATCAAACTACAGTTTCACATTGTAACCCACATTTCCAGGCCCTTTGTCTCTGATTGCCCCTCATTTCCACACTATTTGTCTCTCATCTCCCATGGGTATTGCAAGTGGGTGGGCTTACAGGGAACAGCCACCCCTCATCAACTCCAGTTCTTCGAACGGCTCTGGCAACAGCGGAGGGGGGGGGACAGGAAATGAGCAGGGCTCAGGCAGCATCAGGGAGCACTGCCTACAGCCTGTGATACCAGCAAGGGAGGAGGGACCAGCAGAGGTTTATAGCGGGGAAACATCAGAGGGGCCCGCAAATGCAGGGGGCGGAGATTTGGGGTCCCCAAACTACTCTGCTGGGGGAGGAGCCGAAAAGCGCCATTGCGAGAATCTGATGATACTGAGTAGACATGTTTTCATGAAGCTCTTGCACTGTAAATAATATGCACAATAAAAGCCTTAAAGACAAGATGGTTTGGAGCGTCGTTGCTCGAGGGTAGCCAGCAACACCCCTGACAGGTACATTGTGTTTTCTGCAGCAAACACATAGCATCAACAAGCCCACGTCCTTAAGCAGCTGTGACCATTCATCAGGGAGCCATGGTCCAATCAGTGTTCCTAGATAGGTGTGCATTGATGCTCAAGGATGCACATCTCTCAATCACACTTTCTTGTGGAATGTATGGGAATGACACCTATGCATGATTGTGAGATTAAAATACAAATTCTGCCTTCAGTGGGGAGAATAGAGGTTGGGAGTCATAGTGACTACAATGTTCCTAAAGCCACCAAAGGCATTTTCATGGCTGAGTAGCAATCGTCACCCGGGTCTCTTCGATCCTGGATCCCCCACTCTTGTCACACAACACCACGTACTGTACCTTTCCCCACCCCGGAGGTTATTTAGGGGGGGGGAGACGGATGTTTTGTCCAAAGCTAAGAAACAAAAATGAAATCCATTAACATGACCTCACAGAAATAGTTAGGAACATATGGAAGCAATTTGCTAGGAAAGGCAACTCAAGAAGAGCAGGCGTGAGCCCAAGAGGCACCTGATATTGCATTAATTTCCCTCCCTCCATGCAAGAAAGATGTGCAGCCGTTTTTGGCATTGAGGGTAATAAGATAAGACTAAGCAAGAAGGTATAAACAAAATTCAAAATCGGTCTGCTGTCCTAGAGGGTCCTCTGACATCAACAGCAAATGGAAAGGACTTGGTTTGAGCTGCCTTTAGTGACTGGGACACTTCAGACATGAGAAGAGAAGAGAAGAGAAGAGAAGAGAAGAGAAGAGAAGAGAAGAGAAGAGAATAGAGCCATACCTCGGTTTAAGTATGCCTCGGTTTGAGTATTTTCAGTTTAAGTACAGTACTCTGCGGACCTGTCTGGAACGGATTAATCCACTTTCCATTACTTTCAGTGGAAAAGTTCGCTTCAGGTTAAGTACGCTTCAGGTTAAGTACGGACTTCCGGAACCAATTACACTCATACTTCGGGTTAAGTACGCTTCAGGTTGAGTACTCCGCGGACCCGTCTAGAACAGATTGATCCACTTTCCATTACTTTCAATGGGAAAGTTCACTTCAGGTTAAGTACGCTTCAGGTTAAGTACAGACTTCCGGAACCAATTGGGTTTGTAAACTGAGGTACCACTGTAGAATAGATCTTTATTGTCCTTGTCCCCTTGCGGAAACAACAAAATTTCTTACTTGCTGTATCAACTCAATTAAGACACTCCACATGAATTAAAATACTAAGAAGCACAACACAATACAGAACAATAAACTAATAAAATAAAATGACTTCAACGTCCAGAATTTCCGTTTAAGGCCAAAATTGCTCTAGGAAAGAAACTGTTCTTGAGATGGCCCATTCTCGCCTTCATTATTCTATATCTCCATCCCAATGGCAGGAGCTCGAAGAAACAATGACCAGGATGCGATGAATCTCTTGATATGTCTAGTGCCTTTCTATGGCACTTGATGGTATAGATACATTCTAAGGTAGAGAGAGAACAACCAATGATACTCTAGGATGTTTTGATAATTCTATCAAATTTGATAATTAAGGATTTAGCCCAGCCTTTCTTAGCCTTGGGTCCCCAGATGTTCTTGAACTACATATCCCATCCTCCCTGAGCACTGGCCACACTGGCCAGGAATGATGGGAGTTGTAGTCCAACCACACCTGGGGACTCAAGTTTGAGAAAGAGGGTAGCCTACATCAGCCTATCATTCTGCTTTGACCATCTTCATTTGTTTGTTTTGTTTCCAGGCTGCCCCAAAGGATTTTTCGGGAAGCATTGCAGGAAGAAATGCAACTGTGCCAACAGAGGGCGCTGCCACCGAATCTACGGGGCCTGCCTATGTGACCCAGGCCTTTATGGGCGATATTGTCATTTAGGTAATCAGCTGGGCAACTTGGAGTGGGGAGATTGAGAGGGCTCTTGGGATCCTCCCCCCATAAGTGTATTTTCCCTCCCTCAGTCCATTTACTTTCCCCCCCTTGATTCTCTCCCCCCTACCCCCCACTCCCGTTCCATGTTAGCTTGTCCAAAGTGGGCCTACGGCACAGGCTGCTCGGAGGAATGTCGGTGCATACAAGCAAACAGCCAGGAGTGCGACAAAAAGGACGGCACTTGCACGTGCAAACCCGGCTACTCCGGTGACAGATGCCAGAAAAGTGAGTTGCTCTTGTCCAGTGGGTGTCAGGTACTCAGGTTCTTGTAGGGGACATAGGAAGCTGCCTTCTGCTAAGTCAGAATATTGGTGCACCTAGCTCAGTGTTGTCCACACTGACTGGCAGCCTCTCTCCTGGGTTTCAGACAAGGCATCTGCCCCACCTCAACATGTGGAGATTAAACCTGGGAGCATTTGCAGGCTCCACACCACTCTGCTATGACCCTTCCACTGTAGATGTTACTGTACTCCAACACCCATTATCAATGGCAGCTTAGTCCAATGGTCATGGATGATGGGCATTGTAGTCCATCCACATCTAGGGGCCCAGGGATGAAGGATACTGCCAGGGGACCTCCGTACAGGGAGCCTCCGCTTCTCCTGTTGACCAGCACTTTGCCCAGTGAGAGAAGCAGCAGCGGGTCAGGTGGGGGGAATGAGGAAGTTTGTGGGTTGGAGGAGTCAGGGCTCGGCTATGCTAGAGAGCCATTGCAACGCCCTGGCCAACAGGTGGAGGGGAACAGGCGCCCAAATTAAGGCACACCACCAAATGTAAGGTCGGGGAGGAGGCGTTTTGGGGTGCCCAAACTCTTATGCTGGGCACGTAACAGGAAACGTCCACTCCCGGATTCTGCGAGTGACTGAGAGGTCATGTTTTCTGCTATCTTTGCACTGTAAATACTATGCGCAATAAAACTCCTAAAGACAGAGCGGACTTGGGCGTCTTTACTCAAGAGTAGCCGCAACAACACCATTACAGATACTGTCTATTCTGACCAGCGTTGGATCTGTATTTTTCTTTCAGTGCAGCCCCCCCTAACCTCGGGGGGTCCTCCAACGTTGTACTCCAGCTCCCATCAGCCCCAGCCTGCATGCCCACAGGTGCTGTCCAACAGGAGCTAAGGTTGGGGAGGACTATTTTTGTGGGGCATCTCGTGCATTAAATCCCATGAACTTTTTGCATGCCAAGGATGTTGTTGCCCCCTCTCTCCTCACTGTCCAGCCTTGCATTAAATGCTTGGTGTTGATATCTCCCTTCTCAGAATGTGATCCAGGCTATTACGGCGCCAGGTGCAGAAGCAAGTGCGATTGCCCCTCTGGTTCGCCCTGTGACCATGTCAGCGGAGAGTGTCAGAATCAGTGCGCAGCGGGCTACCACGGGGAGAACTGCAGCCAGGGTAAGATCTGCTTTGGGGTGTACATAGGAAGAGCCTGCTGGATCAGGCCAATGGCCCATCTCATCCAGCACCCAGTTCTCACAGTGGTCTGTGGTGGACCAGCAAGCGGGATTCGAGCATGAGAGAGCTCTCCTCTTGTGTTTCCCAGAAGAGTTGCTGCCTCCAACAGTGGACGCAGAGTGCAGCCATTCTGCTAGAAGCCATTGATAGCCCTCCCTACCAGGAATTTGCCTAAGATGGGCGGGGTATAAATAATAAATTATTATTATAATATTATTATTATCATCTTTTAAGCTGTCCAACTTGGTGCCATCGTTGCCTGTAGGCAGACAAAAACAGTGCCGTGTTAAGCGCCCCTGGCGCCGTGGTGCGCCCGATCCTTCCGCCGCCCTCCCGCCCCGTTTCCCAGCACGGTGGGTGGGTGGGCGCCGCGCACAGCACGGCTGCCACAGGCGCTGCTGCGTGGCGGGCGGGCAGGTGCAGTGCGGCTGCCGTGGGCGCAGCTGCGCGGCGGACCGGCTGGCCAGTGGGTGGCCGCAGCTCGCGGCGCCCTCCTGGTGGGCCGGCGCCGGGGTGCCCTGCGCCACCCAGCCTGCATGTAGGGCCGGCCCTGGACAAAAACTTTGTTACACAGGTGGGGAACCTGAAGCCTAGATGCGGCCCTCCATAACATTCTCATTGGCCTTTGGCACTCTCCCCAGGCCACACCCCTTCTTCTTAGGTCACACCTCTCCACAGCCCTGCCTTGAGTGTGTTTCTGCCTGGCTGGAATGTTTAATGACCATCCAATAATGCCTTTTAGGAGCGGGTGGCGCTGTGGTCTAAACCACTGAGCCTCTTGGGATTGTCAATCAAAAGGTTGCCGGTTCGAATCCTCGTGACGGGGTGAGCTCCTGTTGCCCTGTCCCAGCTCCTACCAACCTAGCAGTTCAAAAGCACACCACTGCAAGTAGATAAATAGGTACCACTGTGGCAGGAAGGTAAACGGCATTTCCGTACGCTCTGGTTTCCGTCATGGTGTCCTGTTGCACCAGAAGCGGTTTAGTCACGCTGGCCAAATGACCCAAAAAGCTGTCTGTGGACAAACGCCGGCTCCCTCGGCCTGAAAGCGAGATGAGCACCGCACCCCAAAGTCGCCTTTGACTGGACTTAACCATCCAGGGGTCCTTTACCTTTTTAAAATGTCTTTTACTTCCCTGGAGGGAGGGTAGTGTGGGCTGTGTGAGTGTGCTTGGAAATCAGCCTGTTGTACACAGACGAAATTTGCATTCATCCCTCTTTCCACTGGCATGAAAAAGCTCCCTACTGCTTTACTAGACTTTTTTCTTCTTCAGGGTGTGTCTCTAGTTATACAACCTGAGAGGCTCATCTACCTTTCCAGAGTTTAAATAAAAAGAGAGCGCTGTAATTCCTGCATTTTAGGGAGTTAGACTGGATGACCCTTGGGGATCCCTCACAACTGTACAAATCTATGATTAATCAAGCTGATTTATTTAAAGTATTTGCATTTTGTGGAATAAACAAATAAATAGTGTGTGTTCTTTTAATTGGGCAACACCGATATCTGAGCTTTCCTTTCCTTTCCTTCTCCTTTTGGATCCTAGCCTATGCCTGATCAAAGGTTGGATTTTTTGTTTTGCAGAGAATATGTCTTAGTTCCCCAGGAAGAATCTCACTTTTCAGTCGCAGAGAAAGCAGGAATCCTTGCTAAGATCTGTCTGGATCACAAGTGCTATGTTGCAGCAATTTGGGCTGATTGGGGTAGGGGGTAGGCAGTGGTATATAATGATGGACCAGGTGGCTTGAAAGCAACACAAGCACATTGGTGGAAATTTCAAGCCCCCGAGGAAGGAGGGACAGGAAATAATGTAATTTTTTAAAATGGCAATATTGTGCTCTGGACTTCGATACAAAATCTGGAAGCTATTAAAAGGGAAGAGGAACATCTGTCACCTATTAGCTTAGAGGAAAGAATGCACAAAAGTGATGCTGTTGTTGCTTTAGATCCTTAAATCAGAGAGAGAGAGAGAGAGGGTGTGTGTGTGTGTGTGTGTGTGTGTGTGTGTGTGTGTGTGTGTGTGTGTGTGTTTTCACCAATTCCTGCCCCCAATGAACTTTTTTGATTGTGTGTTTGCAGCGCTCAGGGCTTGCATCTGTGCAAGACCAGCATAAACAAGCACCTCGCCGTTGCACATCCACCAGGCTGCTTCTGTAGTCTAGATCATTTTATTCATTCATTGGTTATTTAAAATGTTTTGGGCTGCATCCAACCAAGGCCTACTCAAGAGGGGATCCGCTGCATGGGATTCGGCATAAGGCAATAGTTCTGTCTGCACAAACATTTCTGCTTGCCTGACAGAACAGTGTCCCCTCTCGTCTCCCTCCCCCTTGCACTGTTCTGCAATGGATGTCCCTCCAAGGCAGATTTGGGAAGGAGAGAAGGGTAAAGTCCCGTTGTGCTAGCACAACAACTTAATTGAATCTGGCCTGGTTAATTAATATCAATTAACCATTAATTGATATTAATGGGCCTAAGTTAGTCTGTGATTCCTGTGTTGCCGGGGGATTGGATCTGTCCCAAGTCTATAATTCTGTGGTTAATTTCACTGGGTCTGCTCTGAGGAGGAATAGTACTGGATACAACCCAGTTTATTTATTTATGCTCACGTGTGTTATTTGTTTTAGGTTACTTTTTTTTTATTGTGACATGTGCACTATTGACATGTGTCCTAATCCTGTTTTTAGCTTCCTTGGAGGCTTTTAAGCAGAGTTTGGGTGGCCACTATGATCTAGTCGAGATTCCTGCATTGCAGAGGGTTGGGGTCCCTTCCAACCCTACCATTCTATGAGTCTAATAATTTTTTGAATGTTGGTGTTGAGTTTTTATTACAATAAAGTGGTAGATAAATCCAGGGAAATAAATAAACTAAAGAATGTTGTAGTTGGTAATAGCAGGAGCAATCGGGTCTCTCTTCATCCAAAATGCCTGCTGAAGAAGATGTATCTTAAATAGCCACCTAAAATTATTAAGGTATGGGCCGGGTGTGCATCTGCAGAGAAGCAGTTCCATGTATGAGGAGCCACCACTAAAAAGGTCCTTTTGCTGGAAGGGGGGCATTTTGCTTCTTCTTTTTTGCTGCCACTGTCCGCAAACAACCACATTCATGTTTAGTCAGATTGACCATGGTGACCCCATGTCCTTTTGCTTCTGGGTGTCCACAACATAACCGGCAAATGCCACATGGCCACTCTAACCGATCGGATTAAACATTGTTGAGGACAGTGAAGGCAAAGATGAGAATTGGATGGAAAACATATCTGGGCAGGTAATCTTGGCATCAAGTGTTTTCAGAAAAAATCCCATCCCTAGGGACACATGCTTTGCCTTAATCGCTGCATGTCCTTTGCTTTTCAGAATGCCCAGAAGGCAAGTTTGGCGTGAACTGTTTACAGACCTGTTCCTGTGGTGGTTCGCAGTGTAGCCGCGTCACTGGGCAGTGCCACTGTGTGGCTGGCAAGACTGGTGTGGATTGCAGCCACGGTGAGTAAGGGAGGTCCCATGTCTCCACCTCTGAACCCTTGAACGCTCCCTGCGTCACAGGAAGGAAGAGCTGGAACTTCTCGCAGCTTGAAGATGTAGGGAAAGGTCGTGCCCGTTGATTTCACGCAATGCCGTGTGGCATTTTAACTTAACTAATTCAGCTTAATTCTGAAGAAGTGTGCATGCACATGAAAGCTCATACCAAAATAAAAAGTTGGTCTTTAAGGTGCTACTGAAGGGATTTTTTAATTTTAATTCAGCTTAGTTATGGGCAGAGTAGACCCACAGAGGTTAATGCAACTGAGGTTTATGGAGCCAGCGTGGCGTAATGTTTAGTGCAGGGGTAGGCAACCTAAGGCCTGTGGGCCAGATGCGGCCCAGTAGCCTTCTCAATCCGGCCCGCGGATGGTCCGGGAATCAGTGTGTTTTTACATGAGTAGAATGTGTGCTTTTATTTAAAATGCATCTCTGGGTTATTTGTAGGGCATAGGAATTCGTTCATTTTTTTCTTCAAAATATAGTCCAGCCCACCACATGGTCTGAGGGATGGTGGACCGGCCCACGGCTGAAAAAGGTTGCTGACCCCTGGTTTAGTGTGTCAAACTAGGACCTGGTGGGATGTAAACGCGATTAATGAATAAGTTAATCACGCCCATTAACTTCGGTGGGTCTACTTTGAGTAGGACTAAGCTGGACCCAGGGACCCAGGTGGTGCTGGTGTTAAACCACTGAGCCTAGGGCTTGCTGATCAGAAGGTCGGCGGTTCGAATCCCTGTAACGGGGTGAGCTCCCGTTGCTCAGTCCCAGCTCTTGCCAACCTAGCAGTTCGAAAGCACGTCAAAAATGCAAGTAGATAAATAGGAACCGCTACAGCGGGAAGGTAAACGGCGTTTCCATGTGCTGCTCTGGTTTGCCAGAAGCAGCTTTGTCGTGCTGGCCACATGACCTGGAAGCTGTACACCGGCTCCCTTGGCCAATAATGCGAGATGAGCGCGCAACCCCAGAGTCGGTCATGACTGGACCTAATGCTCAGGGGTCCCTTTACCTTTACCTTTTTTAAGCTGGACACAACCCTTTGGTTTCCCCCTGCCCTTGTTATGCTGTTGGGGGATGGACACATTCAGCATTATAGGTAGTATTTAGGGCTAGTCCTATTCAGAGTAAACCCATTGAAGTTAATGGGCACAATTAACTCATTCATTCATTGCATTTGCAACCCACCTTTTTCTCCAAGGAGCTCATAAATGGCCTTGCGCACCCTCACATGCACCATCACTCAACCATGTCCTTACGACAACATCATCACTCCAGCCACTCTATTGTTCCTTCAGTCAAACCCTGACAATGTGTGATTGTGTGGCTCGCTTCCTCCTGCCTGCTGCTTGGTCAGGAAAGACTCACCCAAATGGCTCTGGTGTCCCCATGTGTGCCACAGGTGCTCAGGACTGCCTCGTGGGGAAGCCACTGTGGGTGCAGGTGACCCTAGTGGCTAGTGCTGCCTAGGGGAGAACCTAGAGTCCATTGCCAATCTGGGTCTTCAACATTCATAGTCTCTCTCTCTTGATACAGATTGCCCTGAAGGCCACTGGGGTAGAGGCTGCCAGGAGCTCTGCCCAGAGTGCAAGAATGGTGCCCGGTGTGATCCTGCCACTGGCATTTGCTTGTGCCTTCCTGGATATACAGGCAGCCATTGTCAAGACGGTAAGCGGCTCTTGTCTTTAGCAGGGTTAGAAGCCAAGGCAAGGACACCTGCTCTGCATGCCAAAGGTCCCAAGGTCGACCACTGACATCTCCAGGTAGGGCCAGGAGAGACTCTTGGCCTTGAACCCCGGAGAGATGCCGCTAATAAGTATAGACATAGAATCATAGAACTGTAGAGCTGGAAGGGACTCCCGAGGGTCAACCAGTCCAACCCCCTGCAATGCCGTAATCTCAATTAAAGCATACATGACAAATGGCCATCCAACCTCTGTTTAAATACCTGCAGTGAAGATAGAAGTGGAAGTTCATGGCGGCTCAGGACCGCAATACCTTAAGGACTGCCTCTTCCCATATGAACCTACCCCGACCCTGAGATCATCTTCTGATGCCCTCCTTTGTGTGCCTCCTCCTTGAGAGGTCTGAAGGGTGGCAACACGAGAACGGGGCCTTCTCTGCAGTGGCTCCCCATCTGTGGAATGCTCTCCCCAGGGAAGTTCACCTGGCGCCTTCATTATACACCTTTAGGCGCCAGGCAAAAACGTTCCTTTTTAACCAGGCCTTGGGTGGATCTTATTGACACCCAACACCCTTTTAGAATGTGACTTTTTTGGGGGGGGGTGTTATTGGGTTATTGCTTTTGGTTTGATTTTATATGTGTGTCTGTGGAAACGGTTGTAAGGAGGATTGAGTAAAATGTTTGATTGCACTGCCCAAACATAATGCCTGTCCTAGAAATAACAATAGCAATAGCAATAAATTTTATTTGTATCCCGCCCTCCCCTGCCAAAGCTGGGCTCAGAGCGGCTAATATCATATAAATAATACAATATACATAAAAACAAGCAATCACCGTGGCGAGGACATTACTAGCCCAAAATTGGAAATCACATGAGTTACCAACAATTGAGGAGTGGCGGACGAAAATGTTTGACTGTGCAGAACTAGCAAAGTTGACCCGTGGGATCCGAAACCAAGGAGATGCAAAGTTACAAGGGGACTGGAGTAAATTTATTGATTACATAGAGAAGAACTGTAGAAGTTTAAAGACACTTGCAGGACTGAAATAAATCCTACGAATTTAATTTGTTTATGTTAGTATAAAATAACTGCGAGATAAGAGGGAACAAGAAAGCCGAATGAAGGGAGGGAGGGAAGTCACAGCTCGGCAGAGCGAAATGGAAATGAGAGGGGAATATAAAATGGAATATATTTTTTTTAAAAAACAACAACTTTATTTTTTGTTTATTTGGAAAATTTAAAAAAAAAATATTTTTTTAAAAAAACAAGCAAGCAAATGATTAAAATGCACCCTAAAATTAATTCAAATAAATTGAAATTAAGATTAGACTGGGCAAATGGCAATTCTCAGATTAAAATTGAAAGCGGTTAATACTCGCCAGGACCAACTATTTCCACTGATATTATAAGGACCTGTGAGTGGGCTGAGAAACCTCATTTGTGTGCGTTCTTATACAAAGAGAAAATGAGTCAGGCTGATCCTTAGCCAAAGGCCTGGCGAAACAGCTCCGTCTTGCTGGCCCTGTGGAAAGATGTCAAATCTCGCAGGGCCCTGGTCTCTTGTGAGAGAGCGTTCCACCAGGCCGTGGCCACGGTCGAAAGGCTCTGCTCGAGAGAGAAAATGCAATCTTCTCTGTGCTTAAAAAAAATGGAAAGATTGAGGAATATCCCAACAAAAGAACAACTGCCTAAACTGATAGAATTTGTAGCCAATTTGACAGCCAAAATTAAGGAATCGGGATGACAAATGGATAAGGTCCGAGTGGGAAAGCTTTGGGGAGGATTTAAAATTGTATGATACCAAAATCCATTTTCAAGTTGGGGTAACTTTATGAGCAACAGTGAACTATAACAAAGAGGTGAAAGAAGGGGGGGGGAAATGGGTGGATAAAGTATCTGGTATATAGCAAAACAAGGTATGTGTGTGTGTGAATGCCTCGGAATGCTGGGTTGGGAAGTCTGTAAATACCGCATGATGGAAAAATAGGATGTCTAAATTGGATATTGGAAAATGCATTAAAAAAATAAAAAGGAAAGAAATTGCAATCTTACCTGGTGTCACAATGTAGGGGAGGGGAGAACAAAGTGCAGAAAAGACTCATTGATTTGCTACCCAGCGAACATGAATTCATATCCTATCAAGCTGCTGTGCCTGCAGTTGTGGCAACGAAAATCCGAGCGAGAATCTCGAAGCAAATCTCAGCGGTTTGCAAAAGTAACTCGTTTAATTGGAGCACACTCGATGTTAAGAGTAACCCCGTGACGTTTCAAAGCTTCTTTTAATTTTAAACTCAAGAGTTTATTTACCTGTTCTACGCCTGTGCTAATAGGCATTTGACTGCATTTGCAATGGACTCTGGCTGCAAGCAATAACTGTTTATTGGATTCCCCCCCTTCCTTTTGTAGTATGTCCACCTGGATGGTTTGGGCAAGATTGCCAAATGCGCTGCAACTGTGGGAACGAAGGATACTGCCACCCTGAGACGGGGAGGTGTAGCTGCCTGCCCGGATGGACGGGCCACAATTGCCGAAGAGGTATAGGTCTACTCTGAGTAGGACTTAAATGCAACCCAATGTCGTAGTTATGATAATAATGAGGCTTCCCCTTCCTCCTCTTCAGCCTGCAACGCTGGCCGCTGGGGTCCCGATTGCACCAACACTTGCAACTGCAGCAACAGTGATGGGAGCTGCAATGCTATGACGGGGCAGTGTCTCTGTGAAGCCGGCTACACCGGGACCCGTTGCGATCAGAGTGAGTGCCGCCTTCCGGTGTTTTCGAGCCTCCTGCTCATTCTTTGTGCATGTGTGAAGGTGTTGCTAATGTCCAGCCAGCAGAGTGTTTGTGTGTGAGTGTGAGACACACACAGAGAGAGAGAGAGACTGGGAGGTGATTGACTGGGAGGTAATTCTGGGATGAGGGCACCACAATGGAGAATGCCCAGTTTCTTGAAGAGGTGTGCTCAGCTCCTAAAACCACCTGTCTCAGGATCCCAGCCAGATGACTTAAACCAGGCTTCCTCAAACTTGGCCCTCCAGATGTTTTGGGACTACAACTCCCATGATCCCTAGCTAGCAGGACTAGTGGTCAGGGATGATGGGAATTGTAGTCTCAAAACATCTGGAGGGCCGAGTTACAGGAAGCCTGACTTAAATACTAGGGGTCAGCACCTTTGTTTCTAAATTGGATTTTTTAAAAAATTAAAATCAATTATTGCCATTCCTAACAATCTTTATTTCCAAATTGAATGGAAAATCCAAAACATGCGTTTCCCCACTAATTCAAAGGAATGTTCCATTTAAAAAACACCATTCCTTTCTCATTTATTTTATTTGTTTCTCATATTTTTTTGTATTGGGACGAAGTATTAATATAACCCAGAACAGTCTGTACTGGTCACAGGAAGGTCACAGAGAGGGGAAGGAGAGAAATTAGGTTGTACATATTTCTTTTCTTTTTTTAAATGCCTATAAGATAGAGACCCTTTGCTCTATTATAGATTTGGCCAGTCTGTCCATTTGAAGGAGTAGTAGAAAGTCTGAGAAGTTCATGCCAATTGGGGCAGAAAACATGGAAGTAATAAGCAGGAGAAGAGCTGGTAGTTCTGTCATGGAAAGCAACAGGTAGTTTATAGGACGTGTGCCTCCTTTAACTGCATCTAAAGCAGCGGACATTACCTGTCTGAAACCAGGCAGATCTGATGCTTTGAAGTAGTAAGAAGCCTGAACATTTCATGCCACATGAATGGGGGAAACACCAACATTACAGTCAGCAGAAAGACCACCTGAGTCTTCCACTGAAAGCAATATAAAACCAAAAGAAGTTGGGGAGTAAGTAAAACAAATATGCTAGTTTTGAGTGAAAAGCAAAACCTTTAAGAATGAACATGACTGGAGCAGCTTGTTGTGAGGAGAGCATGGATTTCGGGCAAGGCAAAGACTGGTTCAGGGAGGCACTCGGACTGTGCTTTGGGAGAGCAGACCTCTGATGTCTGCCTCAGCAGCTATCAAACTGAGACTGAGCCTTATATAGCAGCAGCACCCAACTAACCCCACCCTGCCATATTATTTTTTAGTTAAAGGGTGTCAGCCCATTCCATCAGTCTCCCTGGGGCCAGTGCAATGGAGTCACCCAAGGATAGCAGCACTGCGGCCAGAGACTTGGCCAGTGAAAGTGGTTCTGGGGCTGGCCCTGCATGCCCTTCTGCTTTGGAGTCCTCATCTCCCAAAGCAGGGGAATCAAACATCCAGGATCGTGGCCCCACCAAGCTCCTTTCCCCTCTTGAACATCTGGGTGGTTTTACACACCAGCTCTGCATCCTCTTAAAAAACCCCCCTCTCTCCCTTTCCCCCCCACCCTCCCCATTGTTTTGATGTGTTCTGTTTTTCCCAAGAGTGCCCCGAAGGCTGGTTTGGTCCAAGTTGCCGTCACAGGTGCCAGTGTGACAACGGGGCTGGCTGCGACCACGTCAGCGGGGCCTGCACCTGCACCCCAGGCTGGAGAGGAACCTTCTGTGAACGTTGTAAGTAACCCAAACCTAGGACTTTTGTTGCTCATACTACTACTACTACTACTACTACTACTACTACTACTACTACTATCCTCCCCACCCCTATTCACAGAGGGACCTTTCGATCTGCTTACCTCGCTAGGCTGCCAGTCGCTCTTCAAATGAGGGCTGTGCCAATAGTTCTCCCAGAAATGTTTTCAGCAGGAAGGTTTTGTCCCTGGAGGGGATGTCCATTTAAACTCCAGCTCACTCATTTCTCTGCCTCTCCATTTGCCAAACGACAGCAGACTCTTCATGGTCTAGGAGGGAAAACATTCATTGAAAATGTTAGCTTTTTTCCTTTTCTTTTTAAAGAAAGGAACCTACCTGTTTGTTAAGCCTGGCACCAGAGGTCCTTCTCTTAATATCCCTGTCACTCTGTAGGTTTTCTTTACAGTGGTACCTCGGTTTATGAACACAATTGGTTCCGGAAGTCTGTTCATAAACTGAAGCGTTCATAAACTGAAGCGAACTTTCCCATTGAAAGTAATGGAAAGTGGATTAATCTGTTCCAGACGGTCCGCGGAGTACTTAAACTGAAGCGTTCATAAACTGAAGTGAACTTTCCCATTGAAAGTAATGGAAAGTGGATTAATCCGTTCTAGACGGGTCCGCGGAGTACTCAACCTAAAGCGTACTTAACCCGAAGCATGGGTGTAATTGGTTCCGGAAGTCTGTTCATAAACTGAAGCATTCATAAACTGAAGCAAACTTTCCCATTGAAAGTAATGGAAAGTGAATTAATCCATTCCAGATGGGTCCGCGGCGTTCGTAAACCGAAAATTCGTAAACCGAGGTGTTCATAAACCGAGGTTCCACTGTATTATTGCTGCTGCTGCTGCTGCTGCTGCTGCTGCTGCTGCTGCT
Source organism: Zootoca vivipara (assembly GCF_963506605.1). Classification (NCBI taxonomy): domain Eukaryota; kingdom Metazoa; phylum Chordata; class Lepidosauria; order Squamata; family Lacertidae; genus Zootoca; species Zootoca vivipara. The sequence continues at coordinate 77,834,656 of NC_083281.1, forward strand.
GCTGCTGCTGCTGCTGCTGCTGCTGCTGTTGTTTATAAGTCACCACATGACTGGGTTGCCCAGAGAACCATATTTTAGACATTTTCAAAAAAAAGAAGAAGAAGATTGCCCAGGCAAGACTGCTTTTATAACTACTGCTTTTTTGTATCTTTACTGTTGCTGCAATACAGTGATACCTTGGGTTACAAATGCTTCAGGTTACAAACGCTTCAGGTTACAAACTCTGCTAACCCAGAAATAGTACCTCAGGTTAAGAACTTTGCTTCAGGATGAGAACAGAAATCTTGCTCCGGCGGCCCGGCGGCAGCAGGAGGCCCCATTAGCTAAAGTGGTGCTTCAGGTTAAGAACAGTTTCAGGTTAAGAACAGCCCTCTGGAACGAATTAAGTTCTTAACCAGAGGTACCACTGTGGTTGCTTTTGTCTCGGAGGTTTTTGATCTGTTTTATGGTTTTCTTTTGTAGGCTGTCTTGAAAATCTAGATTAACTGAATTAAAAAGGAAAGAAAGAAGGGAGGGAGGGAGGGAGGGAGGGAGGAAGGGAGGGAGGGAGGGAGGGAGGGAGGGAGGAAGGAAGGAAGGAAGGAAGGAAGGAAGGAAGGAAGGAAGGAAGGAAGGAAGGAAGGAAGGAAGGAAGGAAGGAAGGAAGGAAGGAAGGAATGTGGCTTTGCTCTACCACCCTCTCATATGAATTGGTGCCCAGACTTATCGCGTGGGTTTTTCTTTCCCCAGCTTGCCCTGATGGGTTTTACGGGACGGAGTGTCACAAGGCCTGCCAGTGCCTGAACGGAGCCCGCTGTGATCACGTGACCGGACGCTGCACCTGTCCCGCTGGCTGGATCGGTCCCACTTGCAATCAAAGTAGGTGCCCTGTGCTGGGTGCCAGCCTTGCCAGCTGAGTGTGGGCATGCGTGAAAGTGCTGGCTCTCATTTTCTGCTTCCCTCCCACTACAGCTTGCCCGGCTCACCGCTATGGGGAGAACTGCAGCCAGGAATGCAGCTGCTCCAATGGGGCCACCTGTGATCACATGAGTGGTCGGTGCCTCTGCGCACCTGGATGGATGGGAGAGACCTGCCAGCAAGGTATTGCTCGCTAATAATAAGTAAGGAGGCTTTCTATAGCTACTAGCCATGATAACTGTGTTCGGCTTCCTCTGTTGGAGGCAGTGTTCTCGAATCACAAGTCAGGTGAGTGCTGCTGTCCTCCGGTTTCTAGTTGGCCGCAGAGCTTGACTTCTCCTTTTCTTTCCTTTTCTACTCTTCTTAGCATGCAGGATGTTTTCCTCTATTTCACTTCTCTCCTGCTAGTGGGTTGGTTCTAAGCGATGACCAGCAAAAATTCCATCTGTGGTGGAGTTTTAGGGAACACACACACACAAGCGCATAGACACATTCCTAAACTACCTAACAAAGACTTTGCCCAGTTTAGGGATTCTTGGCACTACAGTTTGTAACAAAGTAGATTGGGAATGTGTGCATGAGAGAGATACCCTGAAGTTTACAGAAGATAATACTAAAAGGGGTGTGTGTGTGTGTGTGTGTTCAAACTATAAGTATTGATCCACAAAAGGGAGAGGCACTTTTGGAAAGATTAAACCCAACTGAAGTATTTTGTGACATTAGCATCACTTGCAGACCATTTTGGCTACGAGTCCTGGAAGGAAGAAGACCTGCTCCCTGCCTTGCAGGCCTTTTCCACCTGATCTGGGAGGGTGGAGCCCTGACTGACTCCTACCACAGAAGCTGAGGCTGCTGAACAGACTCTTCAGCTAGGCTGTTATCTGAAGGGTTTCGTCATGTGTCAATGCATAAACTGTTCAGTCTGGTTGTGTTTTTCGAAATGCTTTTTTAAATTTATTGCTTATGACTACATTTGTTATATTGGGACGCGGGTGGCGCTGTGGTCTAAACCACTGAGCCTAGGGCTTGCCAATCAGAAGGTCAGCAGTTCGAATCCCCGCGACGGGGTGAGCTCCCGTTGCTCGGTCCCAGCTCCTGCCAACCTAGCAGTTTGAAAGCACGTCAAAGTGCAAGTAGATAAATAGGAACCGCTACAGCGGGAAGGTAAACAGCGTTTCCGTGCGCTGCTCTGGTTCCCCAGAAGCGGCTTAGTCATGCTGGCCACATGACCCGGAAGCTGTACACCGGCTCCTTCGGTCGGTAAAGCGAGATGAGCGTCGCAACCCCAGAGTCGGTCATCACTGGACCTAACAGGGGTCCCTTTACCTTTGACATTTGTTATGCTGTAGTTATGTATTGCTTCCATGTTGCGAGCCGCCTAGAGCAAGGTTTGAACTGTGGAAAAGCAGCATACAAATATAATTCTGTATGTGCTGGGGCGAAGAGGCAGGACCTGAAAATGAAGTGGGCATTTCCCACCTCGCAATCCATGGGGGAAAGAGACCTGTTCTGCTCACAGAAAAATACTATTCGCACCTCTCCTCTGTTCAGAATGAAAGGGTGAGTGGCCGTGCGTGTCCAATCCTGGCATCCAATGAAATGCGTCCATGTGTTGTTCAATGTTGGAGAGGCTGAAGGAGTGCAAGCAGGAACTGAGCATGGAGAGCAAGCAGCTTCTTGCGCGTTGCGGATTTCCAAAGGGGCCTTTACCTTTTGTGGGCTTCGTAGGAGCTACTGGTGGGCAAATTCGTTGCCTATGGGCGCCAAGCCTGTGGCTTAAACAATTGGGATTCTGTGTCCCTTTTTGTTGCCACTGGAAATTTATTTCAGCTGTGATCTGATCTGGTTGCTATTCCTTTTTTTTCTCAGTGTGTCCCGATGGCTCCTTTGGAGCAAGCTGCCAACAGCAGTGTCTTTGTCAAAATGGCGGGGCATGTGATGCAGTCACTGGGAGCTGCATGTGTCCCGAAGGCTGGACAGGACTGGCCTGCGAACAGGGTAATCTGCTTCTTTTTTGCAATAATAACAATAATATAATAAATTTCTCTCTCGTTATTCATAAATACAGTCATACCTTTGAAGTTGAACAGAATCAGTTCCGGAAGTCTGTTTGACTTCCAAAACATCCAGAAACCAAAGCCCAGCTTCTGATTGGCTGCAGGAAGCTCCTGCAGCCAATCGGAAGCTGCGGAAGCTCCGTCGGACGTTCAGCTTCCAAAAGTAGTTCGCAAACCGGAAAAGTCACTTCTGGGTTTGCGGCGTTCGGGAGCCAAAACGTTCAAGAACAAAGCTGTTCAAAAACCAAGGTACGACTGTAAGTAACAAAACTACTTAAAACAATTATACATAAAACTGCACAATAAAAAAGCACTATGGGAATGCTTACTATGTTGCTTAGATACGAGGAACGTGTTAAAATGTTAAAAGCAATAAAATAAAGGAGCGGGAATGGAATGTTGTGGCTGAAGGGGATTTCTTATTTACCAGTCGGACTTTTTCTTATGTAAAATAGCAGGAGGAATAAGTTTCATTTGTGGAATATTGATATATAACCAATGATTTTTTGTGGGCTGGCAAAGCGAAGAGTAACCCTGCTTGACATTTTGGGAATATGTTAAAGTTGAATAAAATTCTATGTGGGGATTGAAAAATGTACAGCCAAGGGGAAATGAAGAAGTGATAAAGTGATAAAACGCTAAAATATTTCAAGTATTGAAACAGAATTATGAAATGTACATTACACTGAGCACTGGGTAAGGGAGGGAAGAAAAACATCATGGAAGTGGGGTGAGAAGTCAACTTTTAGATTTGTATTAAATTAGAACTACTGTATAGTAGTTCTATTTGATGTTCATCTGTAAAAAAATTTTTGAAAAGCGATACAAATCAATGGGCCAAAAAAGTAATAAAATAAAAATAGAATAAGTTAAAAACTTATCAGAGGAGCAGCTTGAAGGAGCTGTTCACCGGCCATCCTCTTGCTCCTCCCATATGAAGAGGTTAAAATTGGAACCAGCCTGAAGGAAAATGAAAAATAACAATTGGATATCTATAATTTGAAACAGAAGGTGCCTTCTGAACTTTTGCTGGCAGAGTATGCCACAAGGCCTTGCTCATGATACTAAAGGCTATTTCTTCTTGCTGTTGTCAAACGAGCCTCCCAAATTTGGGGAACGCTCCTTTTTTATTATTGTTTGCAAACCCAACTATCGATCTGGTTGGCTAGACATTTTCAATCAATATAACCCCTCCACAGACACCTGTGGGATGCTGATGGCATTAAAATCTCCTGTTCTTCTTCAATAAGGGAAAAACAGGGAGACCAGATCGTGTCAAAGATATCTTTTTTGGAGATGCCCTTGATTAGTTGCCGATGGTCTGTGCAATGCTCCAGATCTGATTAACCCAAGTCTCTATTGGTATATTACAGGTTTCCTTCCTTTGTTGGGCAATAATTAGTCTAGCTGCTGTGAACTGGAAGGAAATTAATTCTTTAGATTCTTTAAGGGTAGAGTTTAGGGGAAAGCTCCTGAAGGAGATCCCAGTGATTGGGGATAAGGTACCCTGGACCTAAGTTGTTCAGAGTTTTGCAGATGAATACAAGAACCTGGAATATGGCTTGGTAGTAGATGGGCTAGCCAGAACAGATGCTTTAAGGATGGTGCCACCTGTTTAGCCCCCCCCCCCAATAACCCAACGCTCCCATCCATCGGCACCCCACCTGCGGAACTCTCTGGTGCAATAATTTAAGCCGGGGATGGGGAACCTTTTCCAGCATGGAGGCGGCGTTCCCTCACAGGATGGATTTATGGGTGAACAGAATCAGAAGTGATGTGATGCAAACTCTTAAGCCATCCCTAGCTACAGTAAGCCTCCTTGCATGTAGAAAACAGATCTCTAAGGGAGGTTGGGCTACATAACCTCAATACGCTACTTTTCTACTGGCATGGATATTTATCATGTATTTTGCATTGGAGGGGGGAGGCATTCAACTCGCGTTCCCACCCTGCGCACCTGCATTTTGACGGGAAGGCTCATCTGAAAAGGTCTCTTTCCCTTAGAGTGCACCCAAGGGAAATACGGTGTCAATTGCCAGGGGAGCTGCAATTGCCTGAACGAGGGCTTGTGTGACCGGCAGGCTGGGCGCTGCCTTTGCCGCAGCGGCTGGACAGGAGAGAAGTGCCAAAGCCGTAAGTAGAATATTTTATGTTTTCTTTCATTAAAACTTACGAACATCCTTACAATAGGCATCTCCTTCATGAGGCATGGTGCAAAGTAATGACACAACAAACCTAACAATATGTAAGAAACAGAGTTTAAAATCCACATTGCACCCTCTGAAATGAGCAGTAAAGCAACCTTCAATAAATAAGTGGACTTAAAGAATATTTTTATTTCTTTGAGGCCTTTTAATATAATTTGATTATCACAGTTGTACCTTGGTTAATGAACGCCTTGCAACTTGGAACAAATTTGGTTCCCAAATGCTGTAAACCAAGAAGTGAGTGAACAGTTTGCAAACATTCTTTGGAACCTGAACGTCCGACACAGCTTCTGATTGGCTGCAGGAGCTTCCTGCAGCCAATCAGAAGTCGCACCTTGGTTTCTGAACGTTTTGGAAGTCGAATGGACTTCCAGAATGGATTCCGTTCGACTTCTGAGGTATGACTATACTGTACTTGTTATTACTTTAGCCTCTGCAGAATCATGGTAAAATAACCATTTTTATTTCCCCCCACCCTGGGACTGGTGGATTTTGGTGGATATGCCGATTAAATTGTTTCATGGAGTTGCAGAACTGTAGAGATGGAAGTTGCACCTGAGGGTCATTTAGCCCAACCCTGTGCAATGCTAAAGGAATCACAGCTAAAGAATCCATGACAGATGGCCACCCAACCTCTACTTAAAAACATTCCAAGGAAGTAGAGGCCACCACCTTCTGAGGGTGCCCATTCCACTATTGAACAGCTCTTACCATCGGAAAGTTCTTCCTAATGTTCACTTGGAATCTCATTTCTTGTAATTTGAATCCGCTGGTTCAGGTCCTCCCCATACTGGAGCAGCAGCAAAAAACAAGCTTGCTCTATCTTGTGTGTCCTAATGTCCTATCCTCTCTGAGTCTCCTCTTCTCCTGGCTAAACACCCCCATCTTCCTCTTCAGTTCCTCACAATGCTTGGTTCCCAGACCCTTGTGTTGTCCTGCTTGCCCTCCTCTGCCCACATTCATGCATACAGGGCTGCCTCCATAACTATTTCGGCAAAGTGTTTTAACACCAAACAAGCAATTTTAAAAGCAGGTAGAAAACAATTTATTACACTGATCAAAACAATTTATTACATTGATCAAAACAAGCAAATTTCAAATGTAGACTGTGATTTTTTTAAAAAATCCATGTAAAATGCTTGAAAGGCTTTTCCTAAACCGAGACTGGGGTTCCTCTTCACATCCATTTGGAATTTCCCAGTGCAAATTGCAACTGGCATTGCCCGAATCTGGTTTCAATTACGCGCCCGCCTCCCCCAGCCGCCGTGAAAGCACCGGGAACGAGGCTGCGGAAGGTGCCGTTCCAAACGGCCGGCTCGGCGCCGTTCCCGAGCCAGCCTACCTTGCATTTTACCCTTTCTGTGTTTGCCTTGGACCGTGGCCATTTTCGCCTTCTGTCTGAGGCGAGAGCCAGCTCAGGAGGTTTGAGTGGAGTTGGCGTGCCCTTGGGGCAACCTCACGTGTGTTGTAAGGCGAGCTGCCCGACTCGGGTTACCGGCTGCCCTGCTCGGAAACTGGCAAGCACCGGGAGCGCAGCCAAGCTCCTGAGCCTGTGCCCCAGTGTTGATTTTGCTGCGTTTCAGTTCCGTGATGAACGGCTTCCAAGCCGCTCTGTGCCCAGGGCAAGGAAACTGTCCTTTCGCCTGGCAAATGTTTGCTGCATGAAATGGTGAATACCACCAGAATCTATTGATGTGTCTGTTTTGATTCCCCCACCCCCTCCGTCCTCTTGTCTTTCAGTCTTCCTTTCATTCATATAATTTCCAAAGCATGACACCAAGGGGTGGGACAATTCAGGTCTGAGGTCCAACTGTGGCCCTCCAGATCTCTCTGCCTGGCCCTGGAGACTTTCCCTATGGCACACCCCTCACTGGCCCTGCTTTGGATGTTCTCTGGGTGTTTTTGCCTGGCTGGAATGGGCCCTTGAACTCTTATAATGCCTATTTGCTTGTCTGGATGGGGAGAAAGAGATGGGGCTGTCTGTGAATGTGTGTAGAAACCTGTCTGCTGTACAAAAGTACAATTTACACCTGTTGCTCCGCCCTCTTTTGCCATCGGTCCCACCCACGGCTGGCACGTGGTCCCTCATAGGTTGCCCAGAAAGGAACATGGCCTATGGGCTGGGGGAAAAAAAGTTTTGCCAACCCTGTGTTATGGGCCCAAGTCATTCCGTTCAGTTTGTCATTTGTTCCAAGGGGGCAGGACATGCTTCCTTTTGGGAAGCTCAAGCGGGAAAGGGAGTTATAAAATCTTAGAATTGTTGAGTTGGAAGGGACCCCAAGGGCCATCTAGTCCAACCCCCTGAACTGGAGACTATCACTTACTTAGGGACAGCAAGCCCATGCGACTGACATGAGATACTTCTCTTTCCCCTATTTGGGAGCTTTGGAGCAGAATGTTCTCCGCAAAAGAATTCCGCTGGGAATCTTGGCAACCCGAGGAGGGCGCTGACTTGGGCAGAAAGTGAAGAAGCTGCAGAAATTAGAAATCAAAACACACTCCCCCCCCTTCTTATCCGGGTGTGAAAAGCTCTCCCCAAACAGTGCCAAATAAGATTGGAAGTGTTATTTCTGGCTTGAGCCAGCAGAGCTCGGATGCCAGGACAATCTCACCATGATCCAGGGTATTTAGCAAGATCGGCTCCAGTAGTTGGAATTTGCTGTTTTATCTGTCATCGGAAGTTTAACGCAGAACTTTAAAGAAGAGGGTTCTTTTTTAAACCACACACACACACACACACACACACACACACACACACACACACCACAGCTCTTGAGGGGCGCAGGCAGGAATTGGAAACTGAATGTTGAAGTTAAGAGTTGCACAAACACAGCAGCTGCCGCGACGAAAAGTTGCAGCGTAGCAAGTGTGGCTCCTGTTTCGGCATCCTTGACAGCCAACGTTGCTCTTCAAGGATGCTGTAAGCCAGGGGTAGCCAAAGTGGTGCCCTACAGATAGTGCTGGCCGGTGGCTTCGGTCAGCCCCAACCAGCATGCCCAATGGTCAAGGCAGATGGAAGTGGGAGTCCAGCAGTCTCTAGTCTCTGCTTCTCAATTTGAATTGTATTATTTTATGTACTGTGGCTTGCCGTTGTTCTATTGATTATAGTTTAGAAATTATTGTAACTGTTGAGTGGATTTCTGTTTAACTTTTATATGTTGATATTATTATTATTATTATTATTATTATTATTATTATTATTATATACTATTCTAACGATCGTTGAAAGTTACTTTTTTGATATAGGTTGCTTATTTTAAAGTTTTGTTTTATGATCACATTTTTGTATGGCATTAGATTGTTATAAGGTATACATTTTTTGTTTCTCCAGCTTGTAAACCGCCTTTGGTATTGTAAGATAGAAAGATGGTATACAAATGAAAAATGATGATGGTGATGATGATGATGATGATGACAATGCTGGCTGGGGCTGGTGGTAGTTGAACATCCAACTATGTCTGGAACGCCCCGGGTTTCCTGCTCCGGATCTGACCTGTAATGCCACATTGTGGTACGCACCCAGTCAGTACAGTGGTACCTCATGTTGTGTACAGGATCCGTTCCGGAGCCCCGTACGCAACATGAGCAGAACGCAACATGAAGCGTTGTGCCTGCACATGTGCATGGCATGCTTCTGCGCATGGCGTCATTTGTCGCGTCCACGCATGCGTGAACCACCAAACCCGGAAGTAACCCGTTCTGGTACTTCTGGGTTTGGCGCGTACGTATCCCGTGTCGTACGCAACCCGCAGCATTCGTAACAAGAGGTATGACTGTACCTAAATTTGAGATGCTGATAACCTTTGGAACAGCTCTGATAAGCATTCATTTGCTGTCAATCACACCTCCGGACTCATCAGCTGCATTTCATACTTGCTAGATTCCATCCTGGCTCCGCCCTTCTCCCTTGGGGTCCCTTTGAAACTCTACAATTCTATGATTCTATGTTATGAATTTGGCGTGGGGGGCGGGGAGGGATGGTTTAACAGCTTCTTGAAAGTGGGGGGCTTTTGATCAGTATGTTTGTTTTGATCAGATTCTAGATCAGAATGCATTCATGAATGAAGCACCCCAGCCGTTTCTTCTCTTTTGCAGCTTGCCCTGAGGGCACCTACGGGGAACAATGCAAGCAGCGGTGCGACTGCGAGCATGGTGTTGCCTGCCACCACATCACAGGGGCCTGCGATTGCCCGCCAGGGTGGAGAGGACATCACTGTGATAAAGGTGAGGGAGCTGCCAGCTATTATAGTGGCCAGGTAGGTGAGCCCGTATGCAAGCAGCCGAGCAGGTAAACGAGGTTGTGCTCCGTTGCTGCCTGGTGAGTGACCATTTGCTCAAACTTGAGAGATGGGCTGGAGTCAGTGATTTTATAGGACCAGCCAGAACTCGTTTTCCTTAGTATCTGCAGCCCTTCACTGCCCCCACTGGCTGGAGGTGGTATTGCAAGGTAGTTGCAATAACACCTCCAGCCTGTGGAGGCACTGGTGTGCTGCAGAGAATAGGCTAGCGCAGGCATCCCCAAACTTCGGCCCTCCAGATGTTTTGGACTACAATTCCCATCATCCCTGACCACTGGTCCTCTTAGCTAGGGATCATGGGAGTTGTAGGCCAGAACATCTGGAGGGCCAAAGTTTGGGGGTGCCTGGGCTAGCGGATGTCTCCTTTGGCAAACTGCTCTGGGGGCACAGTGCATAAGGCCTCTTGAGCCCCTGTTGTGGCAAGGAACCTCCAGCCCACAGACCTAATGCGGCCCTCTAGCCCTCCCCTTCCGGCCTATGAGGCTGGCTGGGGCCAAGCCACTCCTGATTGCCTGACATAAGACATTAAGTGTTGAGGCACATGACAATGTGGCTGGGCTGAAAGGAGGGAAGGCTTGCAGGCACCACTGATGGCCAGCACCTACAACAATCCTGGACATAGCCCCAGGCACAGCCTTTTGCAAGCTCTAGCATTCAGCACTGTGCCTGCACGGGTTCAATTTCAAGCCATGCAGGGGGGGACTACACTAGGGTTACCAGACGTCCCCAGTTCCTGGGGACAGTCCCCGGATTTGCTAATCTGTTCCTGGACAAATTCCGTCCCCGGAATGTCCCCAGATTTGCAAATCTGTCCCTGGGAAACGTGGCAGCGGCAGCCTCAGCAACCCGGAGCCAGCCTGGTAGCACAGTTGGCTCTGGCTGGCTTCAGGAGCTGCTCGCTGCCGTGGCACCTGCCATTTTTCCTGTGCCACAGCAGCGAGCAGCTCCTGAAGCCAGCCAGAGCCAACTGTACTACCAGGCTGGCCCCTCCTGGGCAACGGCCGCCCGTGACTCCCGAGTCTCCCCTGATCTGTCAAAACAAAGGGGGAAGGAGGAAAGAGATCAGGGAAGGCTTGAAGTCGTGGGCGGGTGGTGCGCCGTTGCCCACTTTTTTTAAAAAAACTGCACATTTATGTTTCACAGGGTGTGAAAGAAGGTCTTTGCACCTTTATACAATATGCATGTGTGCTTGGGCCCAGGTTCTTTTGCCTCACCATCCCCACCCAAAAAAAAGTGTTCCTGGATTCACTGAAAAAATTATGGTAACCATAGACTACATGCCACCTGATAATCAGTTAATTGACACATGGCTGGCCCCTCTTGTTTCCCCACCTACCTGCCATCAATCTACTCCCCTTTTTTTTTCCTCCTTCTGCTCCAGTAGAATTGACTAACCTGCTGCTGTGGTCTTTCTGAATCCTGGTTAAGATGCAAGGATTGAATGACACCATCATAAAATGCTACATTGGTGGTGGTGGTGGGGGTAATATGATGTGGGAGAACAGCCAGGTTTAAGTGGGTATGGGCTTTCCTAGGAAAGACGATTGGCTTGCTAACAGCTTTTCGTTTAGGAGACCACCCAGTTGGGAAAACAAGCATGTTCCAGAAAACAAGCCGATTCCACAGAAAACTGAAGCCCTTTCCCCCCAGAGGCTCCACCCCGCCCCTCAACCCTCTGCTGCTCTGCTTAGTTTCCTTCTTGGATGGCATGAAAAAGGCTGGCTCAGTTTCCATTACCCCTGGCACGGAGCCTACTGCTTTGGGTCCCACCAGCTGCTGGGAACCACAAATGGGGAGAGCCGCTGTTGCACTCAAGGCCCTGCTTGTGGGCTTCCCGCAGGGGTGTCTGGTTGGCCACCCGTGAGGGAAGGATACCAGACTAGATGGGCCTGTGGCTTGATCTGGCAGCCTGGCACTTGCTTCTGCTTCTGTGTCCAGAGCAGAATGCCAGGCGATGGCCACCAACTTCGATGGCTTTAAAAGAAGGCTGGAGAAGTTTGTGGAGGAAAGGGCTGCTAGCCACAACAGCTCTTGCTCCACTGTCAGTGCCATGCTTCCGAACACCAGTTGCTGGCGTCACAAGTAGAGAGGGCGCTGTTGCACTCAAGGCCCTTCTTGTGGGCTTCCCAGAAGCATCTTGGTTGGCTGTTCTGAGAACAAGGTGCTGGTCCAGAATGGTCTTTCGTCTAATCCAGCCACTGGACTGTTATATTTTTATTCTTTGTACAGTGGTACCTCTACTTACGAATTTAATGCATTCTGAACACACATTTGTAAGTCGAAAAAATTTGTAAGTCGAATCCCATAGGAATGCATTGGGAGAAACAATTCGTAAGTCGAAGCAACCCTATCTAAAAATTCGTAAGAAGAAAAAATCCTATCTAAACCGCATTCAAGATGGCGGACGGAGCTCCATTTGTAAGTAGAAAAATTTGTAAGTAGAGTTATTCGTAAGTAGAGGTACCACTGTATTCTATTTGGAGGGCTAGATGATTTCAGGGAGGATGAGGCTATCCATGCCTGCTTGCCACAATGACGGTGTCCTGTTGCCATTGTTGGTTGGAGGTGGCATAGCTCTGGGTACCACAAAGGAGGAGAGTCACTGTTGCCCACAGCTCCCATAGTGAGCATCTGGTTGGCCACTGTGAGAACTGGACTAGATGGGCCCTTTGGCCTGATCCGACAGGGCTTTGTCTTAACGTTCTTATGTGTCCCCCTCACAGCCTGCCTGCCTGGGTCTTTTGGGAAAGACTGCGCTGCCAGCTGCGACTGCCCTCCAGGAATGCCTTGCAACCACATCACGGGCGAGTGCGGCTGCCCCCCAGGAGTTACGGGCCACGGATGCGAGCAATGTATGTCCCCCAAGTTCCCCGGTGGGGCTTGTAGCTTGGGCCAGAGTGGAGGTGTCCGTTCAGCTTTGGATAGTAGATATATAAATGGAGTAAACAAAACGGGTGCCCAGCCAAATCCCGGATCGCATTCTGGCAGGTGCCTCATGCTCTTGTAATCCAAACACAGCGGAGAAAGCCAAGGGGGAAATGGGATCAGCATCCGCTGTCCAAAAAGGATTAGATTAATAAAGCCTCGAGTGGAAGCCAAGGCTTGGCGCAGAGCACTGTGGCTCGCCGCCATGCTTCGTGCACTTGTGTGTTTCGAGGCTCTCCTTCCATGCTTCGAAGGGTTCCTGCTCAGGGCTGCCAACTGACCGGGGAAAGAAACCCTGCTTGCCGCTCCTGTGCCAGTTTCAGCTGTTTTGCTAGGGGAAAGTGCCGGCTGACTTTTCACAGGACGACAAGCATTCTCTCTTTCTAAGAGAAAATGTCAACTGATCGAATAGGGGGGGGGGAGGACCCTGACCTGGGCTGCTGCTCTTCAGCCTTTGATATTAACACATTCTGCAGAAATGTTGGTCACAGCACAGTGATGAGGCCATCAAATGCCCCGTAAGGCTCAGGGGGAGGAGCAGGTGAAAGGAGTTTGCAGACCTTGCCTGGGTTGAGGGCACACTAATCTGGGTCTAAGCCAGGGTGGAGAAACTATTTTCAATCTGAGGGTCACAGTTCCTCCTAGGGAACCTTTGGAAGAGTGGTGGTGGCGGCGGTGGGGCCACAGGCAATAAAAAGCAAATGTTCGCAAATCCTTTCTGTGAAAGTTGCGATTCAGTGCCCTCGCATGTCAAAAAATAAGATACAGCATCTGCTCAGCTTTCAATTCCATTACGGAAGAACAGAAAACAGGAGTCAGCCACCTCATGGAAAACCTTGCTATGGAATCTCTGCACCACCAAATTTGTTGGGCTCCAAAAGAGATCTGGACGCAACCTTCGCCATCCCAGCTCATTCCTACCCTTTCTTCCTCCATGCCCCCTGCCCTTCAGCCTGTCTCCCTGGGACCTTCGGAATGAACTGCGCTCGGATTTGCCAGTGTCCTGGAGTGAACCATGACTGCCACCCAGTGACAGGAGACTGTATCTGCGCACCCGGTTACCACGGCAGCAATTGCCGACAAAGTGAGTTTGCTCTGAATTATTTGCAGCGGGGTTTGCTTACATCGCAGGGAATGGGAGATAACATTGTTTGGTCTGCAGTTTTAAGTAAGCTGATGGAATTCACACCATTCGGGTGACTTCATATAGATTAGAATATCAGTGCCTTTCGGATTTTGGACGTCTCCACATTCTGCGAGATAGGATGTATTGCATTTGTATCTCGCCTCTGCCCCAAGGAGCCCAAGGTGGTATATACATGGTTCTTTCTTTCCCCATTTAATCTTCATAACACCCCTGTGAGGTAGGCTAGGCTGAGAGAGACTAAGTAGCTCAAAGTCACCCAGGGAGCTTTATGGCTGAGTGAGGGATTTGAACTCTGGACTCCCAGGTCCTAACCACTACACCACACTTGCTCTCTAGTACATTTACACACACACACACACACACACACACACAAAGAATGTATAGAGGATGCAGAAGGGAGCAGAGGACAGTTCAACTCAAAAGATTTAGGGTGACGAGTGCACAGCTGATCTCTGAATAGCTGTCACCACAGAGCCTAGGGCTTGCCGATCAGAAGGTCGACTGTTCGAATCCCCACGATGGGTGAGCTCCTGTTGTTCTGTCCCAGCTCCTGCCAACCTAGCAGTTCGAAAGCACCTCAAAGTGCAAGTAGATAAATAGGTACCGCTCCGGCAGGAAGGTAAACGGCATTTCCGTGTGCTGCTCTGGTTCGCCAGAAGCTGCTTAGTCATGCTGGCCACATGACCCGGAAGCTGTCTGCGGACAAACGCCTCCTCCCTTGGCCTATAGAGTGAGATGAGCGCCGCAACCCCAGTCGTCCATGACTGGACTTAATGGTCAGGGGTACCTTTACCTTTACAAGAGCATAGGAACATAGGAAGCTGCCTTATACTAAGATCATTGGTCCCTCCAGCAGTGCCAGATTTAGGGCAGTGCAAGGGGTTCCCCCACACAGGGCACCAATCTGAGGGGGGACCAAATTGAGAAGATCCATTTTGGGGCGCCAAATTTTGGCCCTCTGCAGGGCACCATATTATGAAAGATGACCAAATTTCCACCCCTGCATCTAGCTCAGTATTATCTGCAGGGTTTCAAGCAGGGTTCCCACCCACTACCTGGAGAATGGTGGAATTGAACCTTGGGGGGGGGAATTGGTGTGCAAAACAGGTGCTTTGCAACACAGCCACAACCCCTCCTGGCTGGAATCTCCGGATGCTGTCGATAGAATCGCTGCACGATGGCAAAAACAAGTCAGTCCCCCTTCTGTGGCAATGGAATTTGGTTTGACATGAGCAAAATGTTCTGCTTTGGCAGTGCAAGCCTAAAGGCTTATTTTGAATCTTGTAAACTTTTCATGGTTTGTTTGTTTACCCAGGATGCCCCTCTGGGCATTACGGTCCAAATTGTGAGAGGCAGTGCAAGTGCAAGAACGGGGGGCAATGTGTGACCACCACGGGAACATGCCAATGCCCAGCTGGTTATATTGGTGCCGACTGTGGTACTGGTGAGTGGATTGGAATGGGTTGTATGTAATGCAGCCGCTTCTTATATATTGAGTGGCGAAAGGCTGAGCCGAAAAATCAAATATTTGAAATATCATCATGAAATTTACACAGGCTGTTTTTTTTTAAGGTGACGTAACCCTGAACCAAAATATCACATTTTAAATTTTTTGTCGTAAAAATGACAGAAGCTGGTAAAGTCCTTTGTTTTATAAAAGATCAGAATATAGCACAAGTTTAGCACTCATTTATGTGTTCTTTGCTCCCCCCCAAAAAAAAATCCATTTGACAATAATATGGAAATGAGTACTAAACTTGCACTCTGTTCTGCCATATTTCTTAAAGTGGCTTTTGCATCATGTGCAAGCTCAAATATAATACAGAAGTTAACAGTTAGGGAACCATCAGGAAAATGCAACAAACCTGTCACTTTATTGGAGACAACCCAGTTTTTAAGTGCAGACTGAAAGTTGGTAACATACTAAGGGTTGTTGGAATGAACCCAGCCTGTGCCTTTCTTTTTAATAAAGGCCTAATAAAGGGGTCAGCTTTAATAAAGGCCCCTTTAATAAAGGGGTCAGCTTCTCCTTTCCAGAACTTTCTCTGTATCAGGAAACATCACTGGTGGAAAATAACTTCCCCTCCCCACCTTCCAATCTGTGAAATGGGGTTGCTATTCCTTACCGTAGGGTTGCAGCCTTGATTACGGAGATGTGCTTTTGGGAGTAAACACTAAGAAGACTCTGCTGTAAATGAGACCTTTATTTGTTGCTCTTTCTCCCCCCCCCACCTCCATAGCATGCCCACCCGGTCGCTACGGTGCGGACTGTGCCCTAGTGTGTTCCTGTGGCAACACCGCCACCTGCCATCATGCGACAGGCCTCTGCCTTTGCCCACCGGGAAAAACTGGCCCCAACTGTGAGCATGGTAAGTGTTTGCAGCAGGGGGAGCAGGTGGTTTTCATCCCAGGGCCATGCTCCCTTTCTAGGCAACGTCCTGGGGGCTGCATGCCCATGGTGGGTGGCGCCAGATGCAAATGTGTGGGCGGACGATGGAAGAGAATTTTCTCTTTTGTACGCTAGTTTCACATGCACCTTGCTGTCCTCCACCCAGGCAAGGAAGAAGTGTCATCGGAGTTCAGCGACAAAGTCCAGCCAGGCAAAAACTCTAGTGGTGCAGTGCAGGGCCAGTGACGGGTGCGGTGTAGCTTGGAAGAGTTTTGAGAGCCAGTTAGAAGACAATATTTGCCTCCAGGCCTGAACTTCACCCCCACTGCCTGCCATTAATGTAAAGTGTCATTTTGTCCAAGAGTCCTGTGAGCATAATGCTCCGGATCATGGCCTTCTCTGTGGCAGTCTCTAATCCAGGCATCCCCAAACTGCGGCCCTCCAGATGTTTTGGCCTACAACTCCCATGATCCCTAGCTAACAGGACCAGTGGTCAGGGATGATGGGAATTGTAGTCTAAAACATCTGGAGGGCCGAAGTTTGGGGATGCCTGCTCTAAGCTGTGAATCTCCCATCCAACAAGTTTTGGGCTCATTCATAACATACTCTCCAACATTTCTCCGATGATAATAGGGACATCCCAAGGAAAAGCGGGACATTCCTGGATCAAATCAGAAAGTGGGACAGCTTCTGTAAATCCAGGACTGTTCCTGGAAAATAGGGACACTTCTTTATCCTGTTTTTTGACACTTGAGATGCATATTTTTAGGACCCCATCTTTCTTCTGCAATTTTAATTTGCTTTAAACTGTTTTTGTGCTTTAAACTGGTTTTGAATTTTGTGTTTTAATAGCTGTAACTCACCCTGTGACCTTGGGGTGAAAGGCAGGTAATAATAATAATAATAATAATAATAATAATAATAATAATAATAAATTACTCACTGAAGTTGGTGAGAGTACTGTTGCACACTCATGTCCTGCTTGTGGGCTTCCCAGAGGCACCTGGTTTTGGCCACTGCAAAAAGGATTGTGGACTAGAATGGACTCTTAGTCTGACCCTACCATTTTGGGGAGGGCTGATGCTTTCTATGCTCTGATTGGCCACTGTGGAAAGCAGGATGCTGAACTTTGTCCTTTGGCCCAGTCCCAACAGGGCTGGCTTCATGTCCTGTCATCACACTGCTCCGTCAACAGAAATAGGTGTCTGACCCTGGCTATCCCCAACCACCATCTCTCGCTCTCTTCTTCGCCACCAGGCTGTCCAGGGAACCACCACGGAGCCGGCTGCAAGCAGACGTGTGCCTGCCGAAATGGGGGGATCTGCCTCGCGACCAACGGCTCCTGCCTGTGTGGGCTCGGGTGGATGGGGAAGTTTTGCGAATTGGGTAATTCTGCATATGCGGCTCCTATTCCCTCTTGCTACAAAGGTGCAATTGATCCTTCTGCCTTCCCCCGCAGCTTGGCTGCGGTCCAGACTGCTGGAATTTCACTAGAGCTGCTGTGCTAAAACAAAACAAAACCCACCTTCGTTTTCCAACCACATTTGCAGGTCATGAACGTGGAGGTGGGGGTTTCAAATGTTTTAGAGAGTGAATTTTGATGCACGGAAGTTAAACTCATTGGCACGTCTCCTGACAATTGAGTTTGGTTTAGGTCCTGGTTGGCTGGATTAAATGTGCCTTTGGTCCGATCCAGTAGACCAAACTGTTTTTATTTATCGTAATCTCCTTGGGTGATTTTTAAAAGTGCATTAGACAAATTAATGGAGGCCAGGGCTACAATTGGCCACTAGTCATAATGGCTATGCGCCATCTCCAATGTCTGAGGCTGCATGCTTCTGAATACTGGGCTAGGGGAGAAAGCTTTTGCATTCAGGTCCTGTTTTCAAGCTTTCCACTAGGGCAGCGTATCTCAAGCTGGGTCCCCAGTTGTTGTTGGACTAAAACTCCCACCATCCTTAGCTAACAGGACCAGCGGTCAGGGATGATGGGGGCTGTAGTCCAACAACAGCTGGGGACCCTAGTTTGAATAATAATTTTATTATTTATATCCCACCCATCTGGCTGGGTATAAAGCAATACTTTAGGGTATTTGCTTGGCCACTGAGAGAACTGTACTAAGATGTAGTTACAGGTAGGTAGCCGTGTTGGTCTGAGTCGAAACAAAATAAAAAAATTCCTTCAGCAGCACCTTAAAGACCAACTAAGTTTTTATTTTGGTATGAGCTTTCGTGTGCATGAAGGAATTTTTTTTTATTTTGTACTAAGATGGGTGATGCTCTGAAACAATTTCAAAAGGATATTCTAGAGAGAATCCATTCCATTCTGCCTTGCATGCAGAAGGTCTAGGATTCAATCCACCACATTGCCAGGTATCGTGGAGAGCTGCTGCCAGTCAGTGTAGACAGTACTGAGCTAGATGGCTTAAAGATCTGCATCAGCCAGCTTCCTTTTTTATGAGAGTAAAAGGGGCGGGGAGTAAGCCCATGATGACTGTTTTTCTCCTACCATTAGATATGTGTGATGTCAGTCACAGATGTTCTCCAATTGGCATACTGTTTTCTTAATTGAGATCTTGCGTAATTTCCCCCAGAAAAAAAAAATGCTTATGTTTGAAACAAAGCAGGATCTCTTGGAACCTGCTTGATTATAAATCTTGATTTTGGCCTGCTTGAGCTTGAACGAGACCACCTCTTTACGAGCAGTGTGATAAACTGAGACACCGTCTTCCCCCGCAGGATGTCCGCCAGGGAGATACGGAGCCGACTGTCAGCTGAGCTGCACCTGCCAAAATAACATGACCTGCGACCCGGTGTCGGGAGCCTGCCGCTGCGGGAAAGGGCACTATGGAGATCTTTGCCAACACAGTAAGTGTGGCCACTCCTGTTGCTCCGGAAATCTATTGCAAGGTTAGGCCAAGCTTAGGATGGTTAGACAAGAGCTGCTCTTGTCTCCAGAAATAGGGTGTGGCCGCAGCTCTGTGGCAGAGCATCTGCAGAAGGTCCCAGGTTCAATCAATCAACCCAGTGGCCTCTCCATTTGAAGTTTCAGCCAAGTCAGAAAAGCTAGTCGTGCTCTCAAATTACAATGTGGGATAAATTTCAGCTTGAACTTAGAAGCACAGGGGAGAAAGGGGTTGATGCTGCTGCCCTGGGAAATATTTGTGGATGTCAATGCCCCCTGAAGTCCATCATCACATAGGGGTTTTGAGGAGGAATCCCACCTTTAAATTTCACCCACTCCCTTAAAAATCACCTTGTATGCAACCTCAGTTTTACTGCCCAAAACAGTGGTGGCAAAATGGTGGCATTTGGGGGCTGGGGCGGAAAAACAACAACACCCTTGTTTATTTTGATAATGGCAGGCTGAACATGTGAAATTGATGGACCTGAACGATGGTGAGTTGGCAAAGGGCAATGCAATGAATCCAAATCCAAGGGCTGTTTAGTGCTCTTTGGTTAAGTGGGTCGCCAGCTGCAAGAAGCCAAATGGAATCCCCCGTCCCCAAATATCTCTTGGTACTCTTTTTATGTGGATGTTTCCAATTAGATTCCCAATGGCTTTCCATTTCCCTTAGCTTGCCCAGCTGGATTTCATGGAGTTGGTTGCCAGGAGATATGCGACTGTCAGAACGGAGCCACGTGTGACCCGACGACAGGGGAATGTGTATGCGCCCCAGGTTTCTACGGCAACCAGTGTCAGAAAGGTATGGAACTTTCCGGAAAGGAAAAGTGGCTGCAGAAAGCAGGATTGAGTTTCCTTCATATCAGCTGATGTTGAGGGGGGATTGCAGACCTGTTTGGGCAGTGTCTCTGCCCAACTGCATAGGGCAACTTTGACAGGACGTCGGGGAAAACCCACCTGCCAAGTTGGGCTGTGGGAGAGAGAAATATCTGGCCCACTTGGCCAAAAAGGTTCTCAACTCCTGCTATATATACTATTTAGGAGGATAGTGAGCCATTCCACCCAGGTCTGAGCCATTCCATCT
The DNA here is from genome assembly GCF_963506605.1 of Zootoca vivipara. Taxonomy (NCBI): domain Eukaryota; kingdom Metazoa; phylum Chordata; class Lepidosauria; order Squamata; family Lacertidae; genus Zootoca; species Zootoca vivipara. Next base: position 77,854,564 of record NC_083281.1, read on the forward strand.
GTTTCTTTAACTGTCAGTGGGGCGGTACTCTCATTTTAATTTTGACTTCCTTGGCTTGAAGGGAAGCTCTTGTTGAAAGGATATCATTCTCTTGCCCTATGGCTGTAACAGTGATGTGGCAGAGATTTGGTTCGGTCCGCACTTTAGCACACTGCCTGAAGCAGTATTCATACTGAAACTTGGGCTGTCCTTCGAAATTCGATGCCTCTGAATTTTGTGATGCTCTTCTTCAACTAAGCAAGGTGTACAAAACTCTGCGTTAGGAGAAAGTGTGTAAAGAAATGCGTGCATTAGTGAAAATGACATTATTTTAGGGGAAGCTGCTCGAAAGGATGTGTATGTTTGGGGAAATGTACGCTGAAATTTGGATTAATTTTTGTGAGATTACATCAGAGCCAGTAAAGTAAATAAATACATATACCCATAACACCATAAAATTAGAACAAGTTGAAAGCAGCACAAGGTTCAACAGGATCATTAAAATTACTATTCAGAAACATTACGAAGGAAACCCATTTCCCCAAGAACCTATTAGGTTGGTATATGTGTATTAAGATAATTTGATTACTATAGACCAGATTTTTTCAAACCATTCTCGTTTAGTAGGAGATACATACACCCCCTGCCCCAGTTTTAAGTTATAATAATCTTTACAGCAGTTAAATGGTTGATTACTTATGTCTTGCTCATCTTCCAGGATAAACATCCTTCAGATAGCATAGCAGCAGTAATTTACATTCTAAGGGCGCATAATATCCTTACATGTCAGAAACATAGTTTGCGTTTGAAAGCAACTCCGGAAAATGCGTATGTTGTCTGCTCTATTTAAAACATCCCGGGGGGGGGGGGGGGAGACTGTAAAGAAGGATTTGAAAAATAATAATAATAATTGAAAACTGCTGCAGAAATATGGAGAACTGAGCATACTGGAAAGATGAGAAATGGGGGCGGAGGCGGGGAATGAAACGGACCAATTTGCCTACCCTTAGTAAGAATGGATATCTCTTTCGTGGCCACAGCGTGTGACGTGGGGACATATGGAGACAAGTGTCGACATCGGTGCGACTGTGAGGGGAACGCTCCGTGCGAGGCGACCAGCGGCCGCTGCCTCTGTCCTCCTGGGAAAACGGGTGCCAAGTGCGACGTGGGTGAGTACGTGGCTGTGTATAATCTTTACAAAGAAACAAGTCACACCGTGTCGAGGGCAGGAGTGGACTGGCTTCCATCCGGCTGGGCCAGCAATGCAAATAGGCCCCTTTCAGTTGCAGCAAGTTGGAGACTCTGAGCTGCCTGCTAGTCTTCCACACCTGAACACTTCGTGGCCTTCAGGGACGCAGGTGCACTAGGCCAGGCATGTCCAACAGGTAGATCGCGATCTACCGGTAGATCACAGGACGTCTGTAGTAGATCAGTGGCTCCCCCCAAAGCAGCTCAACAACTATGGCTCCCCTAAAAAAAGCTCAACAACTTTGACCTGAACCCCAAAAAGGGGGTAGATCACTGCCAGTTTTAAACTCTGTGAGTAGATCGCAATCTTTTGGGAGTTGGCCACCCTTGCACTAGGCGATCCGATACCTGCCGGCCTCTAGGAGCTTTTTGTACATGGAAGTGTACCTGGAAATTGCCCCTGCAGCCCCGAAGTTATATTAATCAGCAGCTTGCAGGAGTAACCAGCTGTTTTGGCTGTTGCAGCAGTGCTCGCTTTTCTGCACTAGTAAGAGTGTGAAGGTGGGGGACTTAGGAAGCCACCTGAGTCAGAGCATCGGGTCTATCTAGCTCAGTAATGTCTGCACTGATTGGCAGTGGCACTCCAGAATTTCAGGCAGGAGCTTTCCCTGAATCTACCTGGAGCCACCAGGGATTGAACATGGGGCCTTTTCTGCATGCAAAGCAGATGCTCTACCACTGAGCTATGGCCCTTTTGGTTGCTTTTAAAAAAATTCTTGGCTCATCAGTCATGAGGTTCTCAGAGAGACAGTGCCTGACCCCATCCCCTAAGGCCCTGAAATTTCTTCCATTTCTATGGGACTGCACAGCTTTAGCTCTTCCTCTTTACCACTAAGAGATGCTCCCAGTCCAACCCCCTGCAATGCAGCTGTCCCATAAGGGAATTGAACCTGAAGCCTTGGCATTACCAGCATCATGCTCTAACCAACCGAGCTATTCAGGATCCCCCCCCCAAGGTTAACCACCAGGTTCTGCTCCCTTAAGTGTCTTGCCTTGGACTGATGGAAATCTGCCCATCTTATGCTAAGGGCGGGGAGCCAGCTTTAGCAAGTGGGTCAAATGTGACCCTCTAGGCCACATGCGGTCCTGGGTTCCTCACCTCTGCCATACATTGCACTTAAGATTCCAGGGGACCCTGTTGCTATGGGATTACCTCCTCTGCTGAGTCAAGGCCTCCCAGTCTCGGGACATTTTTGTGTTTTAAATGTGTGCGGCAGAAGCTTAGCTCCCCCCGGGTGAGATGCCTTCCTAGCATTGCACCATCTGTGATTTGACTTGTTCCTCTTGTTAACTCAGATTGCCCACTGAAGAAATTTGGCCCCGATTGTGCTCTGACGTGCGAGTGCTCCATGACCAACGCTTACTGCAATGCCCAGAACGGCCGCTGCGTTTGCCTGAATGGTTACATGGGGGCAATGTGTCGAGAAGGTAAGGGGGCCAAATTGGCCACTGTCTTAAGAAATCCTGGACTATTTTGAGTTTATCTATGTGCAGCAGCCTGCTTTGGCCTCCATCATTCCACTGTTCAGCTGCTAGTAGGGAATGACCTGCTTCCATAATACTGTTCCTCAACCAGGTGAGGGAAATGAGGGAGAATCTTTACAACTGACAATGTGGGTTTGTTTTTTTTTACTTTCAGTGTGATGTGTGTGTGTGATTATATATACAGTGGTACCTCGCAAGACGAGTTTTTCGCAAGACAAATTCGTCTTGCGATCTGATGGTGACTTGCAAGACGAATTCGTTTTGTGAAAAAATTGTCTTGCGAATCGCGGTTTCCCATAGGAATGCATTGAAATTTAATTAATGCGTTCCTATGGGCAATAAAAGAAATTTCAATGCATTCCTATGGGAAACCGCAATTCGCAAGACGAATTTTTTGCAAAGCGAATAGACTCATGGAACGAGTCTTGTGAGGCACCACTGTATAAGCACACGGTAGGGGGGAATGGCCAGTGTTGGTTGTAAGAAACTAAAAGTATCATTGAGGTTTTGAAAGGTTTAAGTCTGGCAAATACAAAATGGCATCCAATTCTATCCAAACAAAGGTGAAAATGTGTTTCTTGATATATCATGCAATATTTGGTTACAATAAACAACTTTCCAAAATATATAGTACACAGCTACATATAAAATCAGACACACACACACAAATATACCCATGTTAGGTGGTCATATTCAAGGAGATCATTTCCTCACCAGCATTTCCTCACCACCTGCAGAATAAAGTAGTCAAGTCCAAAAAAGGCTGCAGCACTTGCACTTTATACAAATCCATTGTGTGCATACATAGAAAGACGGAGACAAGTTTGTGTAGGTATCCCTCTCTCTATAATAATTGTACTGGTCTGTCATTACATGTAATGGTTGTCTGAGCCCCTAGGGAGTGCAAAACACACAGACGTGAGCTGAGTTTTGAAAGCCAGCCCCTGTAGGAATCCACCTCGGACCCCAAATGGGGAGAAGGAGGTGCTGCCATGACATGCTGAGAGGCTTGCCCTCCCTCAATTTCTCTCTCACTTACTGGAAAAGGCTTCTCTTGGTACCAGAGATAGAAAGAAAGAAAATGTGGGGGTTGTTTTGTGTGTGAGAGAGAGGGAGAGCAGGGCTTTTTAAAGGGGAAACTCACAGGAACTCAGTTCCATCACCTCTGTGTGAAAATAATAATAATAATAATTTTGAGGTTGATACCAAATTTTGTCCTCACTCAGGGTGCCATATTATGAAAGTCCCTCCCTTGTTCTTTTCATGGGAAGATTTGGGAGGGAAACAGAGGCAGGGAGATAGTGGCCTCCTTTCTACTCAGCAGTGCCACCCCTAAGAGCCGCCTCCCACCTGGGATGCTTTTCAACCAAGACAAGTGATGAATCAAGGCAGTGAAACAGAGGAGCATTGTTTGTTTCACCCAAATAAGCTGTGATCCATCTTAACCTAGTGGTTTTTTGGGGGAGGGATACTCAAGGGTACCAGCACCTTTCCCCCCCCCAGAAGAAAAGCACTGTCTAGTCTCTATAGGCTTAGCTTTTACTCGTTTTGTTTGGGTGGGTGGAAATCAGGATCCCTGGTTGTGCTTTCTTACCATAGTCATGGAAGGAAGGAGCAAACTGGGAGTCCTCAGGCATCATCCCAGTATGATTTAAGACCTAGGTCATGCCCACACTTACAAGTGTCAGACTAGGACCTGGGGGACCAGGGTTTAAATCCCAACTAGAGCACAGTGTTGTCCTGGGGATCAAATATGAGAGGCATGCACACCACCCTGAGCTCCGAGCAGAAAAAAGGTGAGATAGAAATGCGATGAAATGAATATGACAGATAGATGAAGGGACACAGCAAAACTAACACGTCTTCACTTTTAGGTGGCCTACCACAGCTGCTAACCCACACGAGACGACAACCGGAACAATGTGAGTTGTTTTATATATAGATATATGTGAGCTCAGAGCTGGCTGATGTGGGGAGAGAGGGGCATCAGAGCTAGGAACATAGGATGCAGCCTTGGACCAAATCAGACCATGGGCCCACCTAGTTCCATATGGTCTACATCAGGCATCCCCAAACTGCGGCCCGCCAGATGTTTTGGCCTACAACTCCCATGATCCCCAGCTACTAGGACCAGTGGTCGGGGAAGATGGGAATTGTAGTCCAAAACATCTGGAGGGCCGAAGTTTGGGGATGCCTGGTCTACATCAACCTTGGGTTCCCAGATGATGATAGGCTACAACACCCACCACCCTTGGCTAGCAGGGTCAGTGCTGAGGGATAATGAGAACTGTAGTCCAACAGCAACTGAAGACCCAAAGAAAGGCTGGTCTGCAGGGTTTCAGGCTAAGAGATCTCTTCCATCTATACTTGGTAGGCCTGGGTGATACTGAATTTTTCGCTCCATAGGACGCATTTTGTCCTCCCAGAAAGCAAGGGAAAATGTCCCTGCGTCCTATGGAGCGAAGGGTGCCCACTGCACTTGGCTCTCGCTCAAGCAAAGTGGGAGCTGTGCGCAGTGGGTATGGTACCCAAGCGACTCTCTGTCCTCTCGCTTCACAGCTGTAAAGTGGGCTGACCCAGAGCCACTTATCCACTGCTTACAGCCCTCCAAGCCAGAGCTGCACGCAGCAAGAAACCGGCTGTGGGGGGGCAGCAGCGTGATTACCCCTGCCAGAGTCAGCAACAGCATCAGCGCGCACCCTTCAGAGCGCTGATGCCACCGCCGGCTCTCGCTAGAACGGTGGGCAGCGTGGTTGCCCCTGTCAGAGCCGGCAGCAGCATCAGCGCGCTCCCTTCGGGGTGCTGATGCCACCGCCGGCAAGACGGGGGCAGCGTGGTTTTCGCCGGTGTCTGCAGGGTTGGGGGAGGCAGGAAAAGCCCGGTAGCATCGCTACCAGGCTGCCCCTCCTCCCCTGCTCCCTTCGCTGGATTGGTCCCTCCGCGGCTGCTGCCTCCTCCGCTTCCCCTCCAGCGCCCCCCTCCCAGCCTTTTAGAGGAGGAAAACCAGAAATCTGGTTTTCCTCCTGTAAAAACGAAGTGTGCCCTATGGTCCGGTGCACCCTATAGAGTGAAAAATATGGTATATCGATACATCACCCAGGACTGGTCCTCATTGAGCCGGCAGGCAGCTTCTTTAAACTGCTCCACTGAGGAGGCATCACTGTCTGCGCCTCTGGGGAGCAGTTTAACAAAGCCCCCAGCATGCAGGAGGGGAAGGCTTGATCAACTGAGCAGGTGGCCAGTTAAAGGAAGCCTGCTTCTTGGCTGGTCAAGCCCCCACAGAACCGGTGGGGGCTTCATTCATCTGCTCACTGAGGGGCACGGGCAGCTGCAAACCCTTCAGCAGAGTGGTATAAAGATTCCACCCACCTGTACAGTGGTGGTGCCCGAGGCTGCTGTGCAAACAGAGTGTTTGCGCAGCTCTCAGCTGCCCTGCCGACTTTCTCTCAGGAGAAAGAGGTTGCCCACCCATGGGAAGGCGGAGGGGAGCCCTGTGAATAGAGCCCAACAGGTTCCGTGGGCTTGAGCGCCATTGGACAGGCTGCATCTTTCCTCCCCTGAGCAAAAGCAGGCAGGTGCCTTTGAGGGAGCCCCTGCTCCCGCTTGCCTTAGTACAGTAGCTTGTTCCCTCCACACGCTGGGTGCTGGGAACAAGCTGCATCAACCCTGGCCTCCCACAAGCAAGCAAAGGGAGCGACCAGTCTTTCCTTCAAAGTGCCCAACTGGGAGGGAAAAGACCGGCTGCTCAGCTGGGAGGTGGGCACCTTCCTGCCCCTCCTCACAGCTTGTGAGAGCCAGAGCTATATGATAAAGGGGCTTCTTCAGCCAAAGGGCTGGGTGCTGTATCTGGCTGCTTCTTCCTCCCCTAAGGCGGGAAGGAAAAAGTAGCCAGATACAGTGGTGCCTCGCTAGACGAAATTAATTCGTTCCAGGACTCAATTCGTCCTACGAAAATTTTGTGTAGCGAGGCACCGTTTCCCATAGGAATGCATTAAAAGTCAATTAATGCATTCCTATGGGCTTCGGGGGCCTGGCGGCGGCAGCGGTACTTGCTCTCTTGGCTCGGGGAAGGCAGGCAGGCGCTTGTTCTCTTGCCTGCCTGCCTCCCCCGAGCCAAGAGAGGTGTGTGCCACTGCCTCCCCCGACAGAGCCGGCATTTGACAGGGCTTCGGAACACCCGTCAGATGCGGGCTCTGTTGGGGGGGGGAAGAGGAACGAAGGAAGAGAAAGCAGCCCTTTCTCCCCCTGCCGCCGACAGCTTCCCCCCGCCCGACACAGCGTGGATCGGAGGAGAATCCTCCTCTGATCTGCGCTGTGTCGGGCGGGGTGAGGGGAAAGCGGGGCTTTCGGCAGCCGGCAAAAAGTCCCCACACCGGCGCGCTTCTGCTCCGGGTGACGGGGCCGATGCGGGGGTGTTTTGCCGGCTGCCTTCCCCTTGGCTTCGGGAAGGCAGCCAGCGAAAACGTTCCCGCACTGGCGCGCTTCTGCTCCGGATCACGGGTGCTTCAGCTCGGGGAAGCAGGCAGGGAGATGGCAACAGCCCCGGAGCTTCCACGGGCTGTTGCCATGTGCCTGCCTGCCTTCCTCAAGCAGCACCCGCTGATCCTCCGCTCCCCCCCATCCCGCCTGTCAAACAGAGGGGATCGTAGGGGGCTTCTCCTGCTGCCGCCTGGCACACAGACGGCGGCTGCCGAGGCAAGCAGCTGTGTGCCAGGCGGCGGCGGGAGAAGCGGCTCCTCCACTTCTCCCACCGCCGCCTGGCACACAGCCGACATCGGACGGGGCTTCAGAGAGGCGCAGCGCTTCTCCAAAGCCCCATCCTCAGCTCCCGGGTGTGCGTGGCGGTGGGGGGAGAAGTGGGGGAACGGATCCGTTACTTCTCCCCCCCTTCTTCCTGCACTCCCCCCCTTCTTCCCGCACTACAGCCCTTTGTGTTCCGCTGGTCTCTACCGGTTGCCCCTCACCGGCAGAGATCAGCGGAACACAAAGGGGAACCAGCTGCAGTGCAAGAAGGAGGCAAAGGAAGATCAGCTGAGAGGCGGTGACAGCTGTCAGTGCCTCTCAGCTGATCTCCCTTTGCCTTCTTCCCTTGCTACAGCTGGTTCCCCTTTTGCTAGACGAATGCCCCTTTCGCTAGGTTTTGCGATCAGAGGTTTTTATGGCCACACTTCGCAAGACGAAGTGGCGGCCATAGAAAACCTCATCGTCTTGCGAGGCAACCTCCAATCGCAAAACCTATTTCATATAGCATAAAATTCGTCTTACAGGGCATTCATCTAGCGAGGCACCACTGTATCGTGATATATTAGTATACTTAGATGCTGAAAACCGTACACTGCCCAGCCCTAGTACCTGGAAATGTTGGGGATTGAACCCCCCCCCCAGGGACTCTACCACTGAACTATATAGCCCTGTTGCTGAGGCCATGCCTGCCAGCACAGAAAACCATGGTGTTGCTCCTCTAACACATTATAATTTTCTCTTATAGCTGCACAGTCTCGGACTTTTTACCGGGCTCCCTCCAGGGTGGTTGCCCCATCTTTGAAGCACTAGTTTCTGGACTCATCACTTCCAGCGCAGACTTGTGCAGAAGCTACAAGGGTTGGCTGCCAAGTATGGAACTGGCTCACCTGACTCGCGACACACCAGCTTGCAGATCCGACCCCTCAAGAGCGCAACAAATCCAAGATTGTGTCCAGAGGAATTGTCATCCTGCACAGACAGAGTGCAAACAACTCAAAACAAGCACATATCCACTTCAAACCAACAAGGCGGTGTGGAGCACCCCCCCCCCCAAAAAAACCCGCCATCTCATCCACTCACAAAATCTGGAAACCATTTTTTAAGCATAGCCATTTTGTCTCTGAGCTTCCAGACTTAAAAAGAGCAAAAGCTTGTAATTACGAGTTATTCTTGTTTGCCTGGAATTATTAATAGCAGGATTCTGTATTTATGTAAAGGTATTATTTATGGGCAGGTGTATCAAAAGTTGCATCTTCATACATGCTATGCAAAAGGCCCTATGGGTCTGTGTAGCCTCTGGAAAGTGTGGGAGACAGAGGGTGGAAGTGTGTGTGTTTGAAACACAACATCACTGGCACTTGAGATAGAATGATCTCCACAGCCCCCATACTAGCTAGCCAAGAGCTTGAGAGTGGCAAGCTGCTGGGAGAGAAGAGGATAGCTCCCTTTAACTCCCAGAAGGCCCCAGGTGCAAAAACATGGCACTACAAAGGTGCAGGCTGTTTTGCTGCCTTTCCATGATCCGGCCTAAGGGATTTGTAGAAGAATCATAGCCTGGCACCTCATTTGTCAAGCTCTGCCACTCCGGAGTCTGCAGATGCACCAGCCAGCCTGAGATGGTCTGTTGGGTTGCTTACTTTAGGCTGCCTTTTGCGTATACAAAGGAGCTATGAAGCCTGAAATCTAAAGCCTAAACACATCAGACTTGGGGAAGTTTGTTTTAACTGCCTGGCTTTGCATAAGCTGAATTGATGCTCATTGCTCCATGAGGGGCGAGAGCTAATCCACCTTTCGCCAACCTGGTGCTCTCCTGCCGTTTTGGACTACAACACCCATCAGCCCTCACCAATATATCATCAGAGAGAGATTGCAAGAGGCAAGAGCTTGTGAAATGCTATAGGGACATCTCTTCTGCTGCAATCCTTGTTTTCCCATCATGGAAGATGGAAAAGACTATGGAACTTGTTCAGAGCAAGAGCTAAAAAGCTTGTTAGATTAATTCATGCAGCCCTATGGTTGTTGGTTTGTTTTTTAAAGTGCTTTTTCCTCCTTGTTTTAGAGACTTTATAAGCTTTTTTTGCCTGGCCTTTCCCTATACAGCCATGAGGGAAAGCTACTTGCTGTTTTTAAACAGAAACTTGGAACTCTGCCGATTCTGAAACATGCTTGGTGGCCCACAAACTTTCTGCTGCGTGTCCGACAGCCTACATTGTACTTGCAATGAAGTACTTTGGTGAAGACTCTGCTTAAAAATAAATTTGGGAACCAAGACAGGATGAAAAGGACAGGATTTTATCAGCCTGCATGGAGGGGTTAGATCCTGAAGGCTGAACACCTAGAGAAGTTTTCCTTTTTAAAGTAGCGATTAACCACAGAAATTGGTTAATCACAGGAGAGCAACAACCAAACAATTCAGGAATTTCACCCCCAAACACACACCTTCACCCTTTCCCTCAATCTTTTATCTTGTGAAAGGCGAGGTAGGTTTACAGCAAAGGCATCAACTTACCTTGACCATCCATTGCCAATCTGGAAAACAGAAGTTCCTAGTGCCTCCGATAAGGAACTCCACTGAGCCAGGAGACATGGGAAATGCTCACTGCCCAAGCTCCTTTTTACAAGGGCTAAGTCTTGGGAAATAAAAAGAGAGCAAGTTAAAAACTGAGCTACTGTAGCAGAGAGAGAGAGAGAGAGAGAGAGAGAGAGAGAGAGAGAGAGAGAGAGAGAGAGAGAGAGAGAGAGAGAGAGAGAGAGAGAGAGAAAGAACTCACCATCACCACTGAGATTTTATCGTGTGTCATGCATAAGAACTTGAACCCGGCTTTAGAAAGTAATCAGAAACTGTGGAGCTGTACAGTGTTTTATATGTGAAGGTTTTAGCTTTCATATTTGTGTCTGGGGACAACCCACCAGAAACTTCCCCCAGCTAAAATTTAATAGAGCAGAGTTTTGCCTGTTCAGCTTAATGGAAGTTGTTATTTGCAAGATTAGTGCTCCTTTGTCCATAATGCCATAGCCTGTTTTCAAAAGCGGCACCTACCTGCTATCAACCCTCTTTCCTGTTCCCTCAGAGTTGTGTTTTACCCCCAAGCAGATCCGTGGAAAATAATGGACTTAAGCCAGTCATGCCCATTACATTGACTTTGTGTTGGACTAAGATTTGGACACAACCCATGACCTCTGACTTGATCCTGCCACCGGTTTACAGATCTTTGGGTTTTTTTCCAGCTGCAAATACTGCAGAACATATTGCCATATGTCTGACAAAATTATAATGTTGTTACTTGCTTCTATTAAAAATATATATATTTATATTTATATACACACTTTATGCTATCCTCCGTGAAGGATTTTTGGGCCACACAGTATTATGTCCAACACAAAAATAAAAAATTATTTGGGGTTCCCCCCCCCACCGCCCAAAATAACAATAATCACGTTGCATACACAGATGGCCTCTCTGTCCTCCCTAGTTCTAGAATTCCGATTACCACCAACCTGAATGGCTCTAATAAAGGATGAGACAAATTCACCGAAAGCAAGGCGAATGATGGCTGCTAAGCTCTGTCTCTGCGACCAGAGGCAGTGCATGCTTCTGCATACAGTGTTTCTCCAAAAATAAGACACCGTCTTATATTTATTTTTCCTCAAAAAAAAACACGGTGGCTTATTTTCAGGGGATGTCTTATTTTTTTTTAGAAAATTAAGTATGGTACAGTTTAACCTACAAGGTTAAACTGCCTATCACTATGGCTTATTTTTGGGGTATGGCTTATTTTCGGAGTGTGGCTTATTTTGGGGATATGGCGTATTTTTGGAGAAACACAGTACCAGCAGTTGCTGGAAACCACAGGTGGGGAGGTTGCACTTGCAATCAGGTTCCACTTGCAAACTTCCCACAGGGATCTGGGACAGCGAATGTGAGAACAAGAATCTGGATTGGATGGGCCATTGGCCTGATCCAGCAGTCTCTTCTTATGTTCTCATGTCATTGCCCACATCTTTATCAGGAGAATTCTAACGTACCTCCTCCCCATCACCAGTTCTGGCCTTGAGCTGATTTTATGATTAAAAATCATCAAGTGCAAAGTGACTAACACACGGTCTTATTCACATCTACTCAATAATAATAATAATAATAATAATAATAATAATAATAATAATAATTTATTATTATTATTATTATTTCTACCCCACCCATCTGGCTGGGTTTCCCCAGCCACTCTGGGCGGCTTCCAACAGAAGCTTAAAAATAAATCAAAACATCAGTCATTAAAAACTTCCCTAAACAGGGCTGCCTTCAGATGTCTTCTAAATGTCATACGGTTGTTTATTTCTTTGACATCTGATGGGAGGGCGTTCCACAGGGCACCGCCACCAAGAAGGCCCTCTGCCTGGTTCCCTGCAACCTCACTTCTCACAGTGAGGAAACCGCCAGAAGGCCTTCGGCGCTGGACCTCAGTGTCCAGGTAATATAGTGTTCAGGTATACTCAGAAGGCAGCCCTGCAGAATTCAGTGGACCTTACTTCCCAGCTGCAGGGAATAGGAAAGTGGCCTAAGAAACTGAGCTTGCACAGCAGGATGTCCCTGTTACAAATTCTTCATGTGCTGCAAGTTTGCTGGGTAGCGTTAAGGAAGCTGTTCTCTCAGCTTCAACCTGCTCCCCGCCCTGCAATAATCTGCAATATGGGGTGTGTGTGTCATGGTAATACTGACTTACCTTACAGGGTTCTTGCGAAGACTGCATTCGGGGCCTGAATACGAACTGCTCTGAATACTTGACAGTGCTATACAGATGTTTTAAGTAATATCATTTTAAAAAAGGATACAAATATGTTAGATCATTTTAAAAATCAGTCGGCAAGGTTTTTAAAAACACATTTTAGAAGCTTGCAAAAATAAAGTTCTGTCCTGGTGCTTAAATTTAGGAGCTTTAGGGCAGGCATCCCCAAACATCGGCCCTCCAGATGTTTTGGACTACAATTCCCATCATCCCTGACCACTGGTCCTGTTAGCTAGGGATCATAGGAGTTGTAGGCCAAAACATCTGGAGGGCCGCAGTTTGGGGATGCCTGCTTTAGGGCATTGCCCCTAAGCACACACAGACAGCTTTTTACAACAGATTATTTGCAGATTTATGAACCGCTTCCCAACCGTACGTCCCGACAGCTAATTACAAATAAGATGCAAGAAAGATAAAAATGTTAAAGATTACAAGCTCAAGTCAGCTAAGCCCATTTCCACAACTGTACCATACAGTGGAATGGGGGCTGTCTCATGGCGAGGATCTCTTCTTTGCTAGAGGTTTTTCAACAGAGGTTGGATGGGTGCCTGTCAGGGGTTATTTAGCTATGATGACTGCACTGCAGCGGGCTGGACTCGATGACCCTTGGAATCCCTTCCAACTCTATAATTATGGTAGTGTTTTTCCACAAAGTGACCGGGCCACACTTTAGGGAAAGCCTCCTTGAAACAAAAACTGCAGGGCAAACGATGTAAGAAACACCGCTTTAGTTTCAAACATTTGTATGTGAAATCTAACCAAGACAGCATTTTGTTCCATTTCCTTACCTGAGCCATTTCACATCTTGTGTGTTCTTTCACGTGGCATAAAGGCCCCTTTTGGAAATCTAGTGGAAGTTCTGTGTTAATTGCTTCCACAAAATATCCGTTTGCAACTCTGTCAACCTGGAAAACGGCAAGAGTTTTTTGCGCTGTAATTTCCTGCAGTAGAAAAGGAAGATTAGAAACTGAGACAGAAATGTCATTGCTATGACCAATACAATCCACACCACATCTCAATGCACCCCAGGTCTGAACAACTTCTTGGGTACCCTACCCCTTAAAGCAAAAGCTTCAGATCCTGGGTTGAAGTAGGAAGGTTCAGTGGTGAGAGCACCTGCTTGGCATGCAGAAGGTCTCAGGTTCAATCCCCAACATCTCTGGGCAGGGCTGGGAGAGGGATACCTTCCTGAAACTGCGGAGAGCTGCTGCCAGTCAGTGTAGACAATACTGAGCTAGATGGACCAATGGTTTTCCTGTGTAGAAATAACAAATCCTCCGCACCTCGTTCCAAATCATACAAGAGTTTAATCAGCTTAAATAGATATACAGCAAGACACACCACTCATTTTCTAAAACTACCCTCCGAGCTCACAGGAACTGCAAGAAACAGGGTTACTATAGCAATGCAATTTGTCCCAATCAAAACCACTCCGGTCCACTTGCTAAACTCATGTAGATCCAGAACGCGCAGGATAATTACAGCGGTCAGACACAGGAAAACAAACTACTTGGAGGGGGTGTTTGTTAACTATGAAGTTTAAAAAAAGAGTTACACATACTGTATAAAAGGCAGGAGCACTTTTTAAGATGCCCCGAACAAAAATGATTTAAAAACCAGTACACCCAAGAGTCAGCATTAGATACTAAACCCAAATTCATTGTAGCTCACAAGCTAGACATGTGTCAAAAGGCAGCCAAGATAAATAAGGCTACAAGCCCATGCACACTTGCCTAAAAGTAAGCCTCACTGAACTCAGCGGGGGCTTACTTTTGTGCAAGACATGTTTAGGGTTGCACCGTAAAGGTCACACTGGAAACCAACATGCTAAAAAGAATAAAATGGTGCTAGCGCAAAGTATTCAGACTAGGAGGAGTCCATTCAAAAGTTTTCAAAGGCATTGTTCTTCCAACTATAAGCATCGCACAGCACTACCGAGGTGCAATGGCTTAATGGCTCATGAACGTATATTGGATTCGCCACATCTGTGCAAATTGGCAAAGGAGGGTGGAGGGAGGTGTGAGGCTCTGCAAACATTGAACTGATTGCACAGGAATGTGTCCTCGTGGCTGTGGGTTTGGGGGTGGGGGCAAAATTAAAAGCCAGCTTCTACAATTGGTGGGAGGGTCACATAACCCCATTTTCCCTGAGCGTTGCAGCTTCCACAACACACACACATACACATCATTATGAGATGCTGACATGAATCTGGAAAGAACATCTTAACAACCAACAACAGACCACAGAAGATAATACCCAAGGAGGACCTCTAGGGCAGGGGCGAAGAACGACAGCGAAATGCCATCTTCAGACACCCGGGTGAACAACGGTGTCCTTTTTTTGGAGGGGGAGGGAAGGGGGGGAAATGCCTCAACCCAGATGGTCTCCCAACAAAGGTGCGTCCATTGCGCGGCACGGCTGGAAGGTCATTCATCTTTTTGGACGGCAACCACCTTACGAGGCAGGCAAGAGCTCACTTCCGACCCAGGAGGGACACTGAGAGGCAGGTCTGCCTTCCCAGGCCCTACCGCTGGCTTTGTGTCCCAAGTGCTCCAGCGGACTAATGTTCGACATGCTCCAGCTTTCACACATCTGTCTCTATGCGCAACCGTTCCATGCGCTGAACATTGCGCTCCACGGTGCTGCGGTTGGTGATCTCCTGGGCACAGGCTTGCGGGAACCAGCCCTTCTCGCCATCACGTAGACGCTCACCTAAGTACCAGCCTGCGAGGAGGAGGAGAGAGAAGGGGGATTTGATCCACTGCTCCTAGCCTGGCATCACATTCGTTATTGCCTCCACTTCAAAGGAGCAAAGTTAAGCTAAAACATTCAGCTGCAGCTTCTGCAAACATAAATACAAACCTTTAATTTTCCACATAGGCTACAAAACATTTTTTAAAAAATAAAAATCATTCCTATATTCTGCTTGTAAATCAAACGGCTCCTTGGACAGATGTGTTTCAATGTGAAGTCTATTTCAGCAGCCAAACATTTGCAGTCCTAGGCCTTGGTATAAAAACATCGTAACTGGAGTAGTTCTAAAAGTTTCCAACACAAGATATTTATATCTCTTGTAGTACAAACATGATTATTCTCAAGACACCTTTAAGAAGCCACACAGCAGCGTTAACTGTACGGACTTGCAATTTTTAAAAATCTATTATGCTGTATATAGATATGGAGGCTATCAATCATAGTTTTCTTAACTCAGTCTTTCTGAAGTGGCATTTTGTTAAGAGAGAAAAACCTTCTGTTTTCAATTATATTCACTGCACAGGTGGTGGTGATTTCTCTCTCTCCCCAAGTCCTGAGGGCCACATTCCCTCATTAGTAATCTTCCAGGGGCCAGCAGCTGGCAGGGCCAGAGGCAACAAATAGGGCATAGATTCCAGCCATTAAAAAGTCTCTACACCCATCCAGGCAAAATCACAGTTGAAGGACATGTTTCAGCTGGGCAAGGACACTTGAGAAGAGTGTAGATATAGCGTCCGGGGAGGTTCCTCACATACACACCCCACAATCACACCTACAGACTGGGCGTAAATCCCTGGCAGATCTTACTCCAGGTCCTCTCAAACCAGGGCCCGTAAATCTACCTCTGGAAACCGATCTCTTTCCAGAGCACACTTACCTTCCTCCCTGGTCAGGACAAGGACAACATCGCCTTGCTGGAGGGAAATCTCATCCGTCTGCTTGGCCAAGTAAGCCCGTACAATCTCCACCTGCTTGAGATCTTGGAGAAACAGAGGGACACAGAGTGAGTGGCAATGTAGGGATAAAAGGGCAAAGAGAGAGATAGAAGAAAAAGAACAATGCAAGCATTCCTATCTCCCTCCTCTCCTTTTAGAAAAAAAAACCCTTTAAAAGCATGAAGTTCAAAATCAGTTTAATGATAAGAATATAAGTGGGAGATGCAAAGAAAAATAAATGCTGCAGTATGCACTCATGTCCTAGTAGAATTTCTCTCATTCTAGGTTCTTGCCAGTCATGCCCTTCGCAAAGATACTACAAGGCACAGGTGGAGAACCTTTATCTGGCTAGCAGATTATCTCCCCACGCCTGCCAGGCCAAAGCACACCATCACCTGATGTCACAGTGTCATTTAGTGGAAGATGGGTGGGACTGCTCACCTGTCACCCACCCAACAATGTGATAACTTCAGGTGATGCTTTGCTTTGAAGCCCCATTAGTCAGGACTTCAAAGCAAAGTGCAAACAACCCCGTGCTGCTCTTTGAACCTCTGAGAAGTGGAGGTTCAAGGAGCAAAACCGGGAAGGAGAAGCGGTCCTCATTCAGTGGAAACTGCTTCCCTTTCCTGCAGTAAGGCATGCTCCCACTGCTGATATTAGTAAAAAAATTATTAATTTATGCACTGTGACTTGCCATTGTTTTACAGATTATAGTTTAGAAATTATTTATTATTGTTGTTAAGAGTGGATTTCTGTTTAATTTTCATATGCTGATATTTAATATTCTATACCATTCTAATGGATTGTTGAATATTACTTTATTTGATATAAGTTGCTTATTTTAAAGTTATGTTCTATTATCATATTTTTGCATTGGATTAGATTGTTTTAAGGCATACAATCTTTGTTTCTCTTCAGCTTGTAAACTGCCTTGGGTATTGTAAAATAGAAATATGGTATACAAATTAAAACTGAAATGAAAACCAGTCATTGGGTGGTAGGAATGTGCCATTCTCCAGCAAAGGAACAATCAAGAGAGCTCATTTTAAGCTCCTGGTTGCTCCTTCGGAGGCCTGCACTTACCTGACATCAGGCGCAAGACAGGTGGGACTTGAGAGCCTTGACCCACGGACCCAAGATTCCCTACTCCTAGTCTACGGAGCTGAAGTAGGTCAAAACTGCCTCCCACCACATCAACGTCCTGTTTTCCTTTCTCCGCTCAACGGGCAACATTCAGTGGCTATTCATAATGCTCAATCCTCATTGGACCTTTCCTTTAAGAGCGTGTGTTTGTACTTCTGCAGACCTTGAGATTATTCCAAGCTCTGCCAATATCTCCCCTCACATCTCTCAGTGGCACCATTTTTGTCGGCAGGGCAGGGGCCACCTGCGTTTGTTATTAGAGGAGCATCAAATGTGTGGGGATTGAACCTGGGGACTGATGCCTGCAAGGCAGGTCCCCAGCTCCCGAGTTGTGGGGGGCCCTCCTTCATCCGGTTGAAATGCATTGAACCAAAGACACGTGGGAAATATTAGGCAAAGATATAGGGAATGCTTCTGTCAAAGTCCCCCTCTCCCTCTCTTCCATTCCAAAAGCACAATTTTCAGTTTGGCAGGCAAAAGACTTTCAAGAGAGATAGTTATTCCCACACTGCATTAACATTCAGCTTTTGGCCGTCTTCTGGGGAGCAGGCATCCCTTTGGCTAGCCTGCCTGTAGAGATTTGGGGAAGCTGGTCAAGCAGGGAGGCTTTGAGACATTAGGGAATCAATTACATAAGGAGACTCCGGCTGCTGAATCAGGCCAATGGCTCATTTAATCCAATGGCCAAGCAGATGCTCATTATGCCCACAAGCAGGGCCTGAGTGAAACAGCAGCTCTCCCCGCCTGAGATTCACAGCGACTGGTAGTCAGAAGATACTGCCTTAAATAGAGGAGGGAGAACACAACTTTTGAGTTTAGATCCAAAGATTGCATTGACATGAATTTCGATGCAACTTGCTTTCTATTTTGATGCTATGGTTTATGTTTTCTGCTTTGATGCTATGCTATGGTTTTGTTATATTGACTTTTCATTCCAATACTTTCCATTAACTGAACCGTTTCCTGGTTTGCTCATCAAACACTTTGGGTTTCCCTTGGAAAGCAAACCAACCTATTAAAATGGGGGGGGGGGATGCCGGTCTGTACAACCTGTCGGCTTCCTGCCTGGCCTGCTGCCAACAAAGGGAGGGGTTGCATCTCAGTGACAGAGCAGATGCTTTGCATGCAGAAGGTCCCAGGTTCAATTCCTAAGCAAGTCCAGGCAGGCTTGTAACCCTGAAGTGCCACACTGCACGTAATAGAATCATAGAACTGTGGAGTTGGAAGGCACCCTGAGGGTCATCTAGTCCAACCCCCTGCAACACAGGACCTTCTGCCCGACTGGGGCTCGAACCCATGACCCTGAAAGTCTCATGCTCCACCAACTGAGCTATGAGCTAGATGGACCAAAGGACAGACTCAGCATAAGGCGGCGGAATGAAAACACGAAAGTGCTCAATTTCCTGCAAACACTGAACATTTGCAACAGCAGAAAGTCAACTTGCTATATTCTCTCAAATTGAGCTCTCCCCTAGACAGCCAAACTCTGCTTGAACCACCAGAGGGAGCACTAATCTCAGTTCCTTTTTGGATTTTTGCTCTCTGCACTCAAGGGTGGAAAAAAGTCACATTCCTTATTTAGCACTGTCCTCCCCCCCCTCCTCTCCCCCTCGGGGAGAACAGAGGGCAAGGCACCTCTTAAAGGGGCAGAGCCAAGACCAGGGGTCAGCAAACTTTTTCAGCAGGGGGCCGGTTCACTGTCCCTCAGACCTTGTGGGGGGCCAGACTATATTTTGAAAAAAATATATGAATGAACGAATTCCTATGCCCCACAAATAACCCAGAAATGCATTTTAAATAAAAGGACACATTCTACTCATGCAAAAAAATGCTGATTCCCGGACCGTCTGCGGGCCGATCTAGAAGGCGATTGGGCCGCAGCCAGCCCCCGGGCCTTATTTTGGGGACCCCTGGCCAAGACCAACACCCCACCCCCTTGCAGAGAACCTGACCTGCCTGAATGGCTCCCCTCTTTCAGGTAAGGGGTTGGAATACGCCCAGATTTTTTTGATCCTTTGCAGTGAGAAGCACCTTCAGGCTGGCTTCAAAAGTAGAACAGCACATTCGGGCCTGCTCTTTGAGGAAGCAGATGGGAACATCTGTAACTTGAAACATCATCTATGTTTAGATGCCAGGCAAAAAACTTTTATTTTAATCCATGATGTGGGCCCTTCCTCTGGAGGACAATAGGCTCCCTTTTTTTAATCTTCCAGTGGGGTGGGGGCTCTGTATTTGACCTGCCTTTTATATATAAAATGGACAGGTGGTTTTAGGTTTTCATTTGGTTCTGGTTTTTATACACCGGGCTTAATATTTGCACCATTTTGTAAGCTGCTTTGGGTCACCTCTTGTGGAAAAAGCAACCGATAAATGCTAACACTGCTAACAACAAGAATGCTAATAATAATTATGATGCTGATGCTGATAGCTTGCAACAGGCATGGCCAAGGTGCTGCCCTCCAGACATCATGAGACTACATCTCCCATCATGGTCAATGGTTAGGGATGATGGGAGTTGTAGTCCACCAAAAACATCCAGAGGGCAGCATGTTGGCTACCCCTGGGCTTAGGGCCTCAGGATGGGCTATTCCCAGTGATCTCCATCCACTAGAACAAGGGCTTTAGCAGTCGCAGATAAGGCAAGTTTTAATACTGCACAACAGAGGAATCCAAAGGAAGGCACAGGAGCTTGTTGTGCACTCTAGAAACCTGCTTAAATGTTCTCTTGGGCAACAACATTCCGCAGTTGCAAAGGATTTTGCCAGTGGAACCAGCGTACCATTAAATAGAACGGACGCCCTTGGAAAGTGCACTCTCCTTCACTGGAGGTTTTTAAACAGAAGTTGGATGGTAATCTGTCGGGGATTCTTTGGTTGAGATTCCTGCATTCTAGGGGGTTGGACTAGATCAGGCATCCCCAAACTTTGGCTCTCCAGATGTTTTGGACTACAATTCCCATCTTCCCCGACCACTGGTCCTGTTAGCTAGGGATCATGGGAGTTGTAGGCCAAAACATCTGGAGGGCCGCAGTTTGGGGATGCCTGGACTAGATGACCCCCCAGGGTCCCTTCCAACTCTACAGTTCTGTGATTCTATAAGCACAGCACTGGATGCAACCACTTAATCCAGCCCTGGAGGGGGACAATGACAACTTTAGAGCCCAACAACAAGGGGGTGGAGGGAAGGAGCTCCAGCCCTGTTTTAGAGCCACTATTCAAGACTCAGTTCAGCTCTCCATAAATACAGCAAGCTCTTTTTAAGTGAAGCGCAAGATTTTCAAATAATAATAATAAGTTGTACCTCCTTTGCTGGCAGTGTCCTTCTCCTTGTCTTCCCTGTGCATCAAAGCCCTGATCCATCGGGCCCGGTCGCTCCTGCCAAAAGCACAGAATTCAAAGCATTTCCAAAGCAAATATATTGTTGTGATTTTGGGGAGTGTGGGGTCAAGTCTGGATAATACCCCCCAAGTCCCTTCCAATTATTGAAGGGGTAGAATGTATCTGTTGGGGTAGAATGCAGAAGAGCAAGCTTGCCAAACCAGTTCCTTCATCAAGTCAATACCTTTGGCTGTTAAGTACCGTGATTTAGCATGGCAAAAGAAGTTGCTATTTTACCATAGAGGAAAAACAGGTGGGCTGCCACACTGGAGAACTATAGGCCAGAGTTGTGGCAAAGGAACCCGAAGCAGTCTGGAAGCTGGAGACACAGAGACTTAACTTGCTCCATGCTGGACTTTGGGACTTCCCAAAGGAAACCTAATAGAGAAGCAATATCTGTTGGGGAGTTAATGCTGTGAGCCCTTCCATCCTATGCTCAGGTTGTAGGTACAAATAAACAATATATTCTAAAGGCATCATCTCCAGTGACCTTCATTCCAAGGAAATTGAACCCTGGAAAAAGCCCTTTTGAACCCTGGAGTCTCTCACTCCTCAGAGACTGGGGTGGCATGTAACAAAATAAGCATTATGGGCTATATTCTGTGTTAATCCTACTCAAAGCAGACCCACTAAAAGCAATGGACCCAAGTTAGGCATGGTTGTTAATTTCAGTGGGTCAATTCTGAAAATTTGTTTGTTTGTTTGTTGCCCATCTGACTGGGTTGCCTGAGCCACTCTGGGCGGCTTCCAACAGATTAAAACATCAAGCGCAGTAAAACACAGTTAGAAGGACTAAGGTTAGCTACAACCCTATATATTTAATGCATTTTATCCCACTGGGAATAGGTTCCCAAGGTGTCTTGCAAATATAAACTCCGCTACCTTCAGGCTTATGGGACGCAGGTGGCGCTGTGGGTTAAACCACAGAGCCTAGGGCTGGCTGATCAGAAAGTCAGCAGTTCGAATCCCTGCGACGGGGTGAGCTCCCGTTGCTCGGTCCCTGCTCCTGCCAACCTAGCAGTTCGAAAGCACGTCAAAGTGCAAGTAGATAAATAGGAACCGCTACAGCGGGGAGGTAAACGCCGTTTCCGTGTGCTGCTCTGGTTCGCCAGAAGCGGCTTTGTCATGCTGGCGACATGACCCGGAAGCTGTACACCGGCTCCCTCGGCCAATAACGCGAGATGAGCGCCACAACCCCAGAGTCGGTCACGGCTGGACCTAATGGTCAGGGATCCCTTTACCTTTACCTTCAGGCTTAGACACAGATACAGGAATGAGGGATGGAAGCGAAGAGGAAGAAAGCAAACTCAAGATCAGGAATGAGGAACTTGTGTCCCCCAGATGTTGTTGGACAATGCCCATACTGCCTGGCCATTGGTCATGCTGGCAGGGAACGATGGGAGTTGTAATCCAACAACTTCTCCACCCCTGCACTAGCTCTTAGTTACACAGTTCTTGGATTGGTGGAGCATCTGCTTTGCATGCAGAAGGTCTGAGGTTCAATCATTGACGTCTGCAGGTAGGGGCTGAGAATGTCCACCATCTGAAACCCCGGAGAGCCACTGCCAGTCAGTGTAGATGATACTGAGCTGGATGGACACAAGGCTTCATCCCATGAAGGCACAGAGGGCTGAAGGGTAGGGAAAGTCAGGTGCAAACAGCCACCCCCCAACAGCAAGCACAGAAATCTCTCCAGTGCCCAC
Organism: Zootoca vivipara; assembly: GCF_963506605.1. NCBI lineage: Eukaryota > Metazoa > Chordata > Lepidosauria > Squamata > Lacertidae > Zootoca > Zootoca vivipara. The sequence continues at coordinate 77,876,715 of NC_083281.1, forward strand.
CCTCCCCATCACAACTGCCCCGGAAGGTGACACCAACCCTCTGCACCCATCAAACCAATACTCACAGGGATTCTGTGGCCAGCACTATCGCCTCCCGCTTGCCTTCGCTGTCCTTGTTCATGGTCACACGGAACAAGTGGCCAAAGCGGAATGCACCACTCGAACCCGGCTTGGCGGGGGGAGAAGAGGGAGTATCCGGGTTTTCAATTTTGTCCACCGAAAGCTGGTCAAGCATGGCGTAGTTGAGAACCATGTAGCTCTCCTCGCTGCAAGAAATAAAAGAGAGCTGGTGAAAGGGACCGGGCAAGAGCCAAGAGCCAGGAAGATCGAAACAGAATTGTGTACAGCGGAATTGCACTAACGTTTTACTTGCTACAAAATTGTTTTGCGAACAATGAAAGCGTCCCCAAGGCAACTGTCATCATTATCTTCCTTCTATAATGGCGGCCGTAGAACCTCCAGATGTCGCTGGACTACAACTCCCATAATCCCCCAACAACTGGGCATGCTGGGTGGGGCTGATGGGATTTGGAGTCCAGCATATTCTGGAAGGCAGGAGGCTGGGGAAGGCTGTAAATAGATTAATCTACTGGCTGTGTTGTTTTCGACAGCTTGTGACAAAGCATCCTAAAATATCCCAGAGCTCCTCCAAAGTTCCCTTATCGTTATCATCATCATTTATTTGTATTCTGCCTCGGCAGTGGCGCCCTCCCTGTGGAACGCCCTCCCATCAGATGTCAAGGAGATAAAGCTACACAACTTCTACAAGACATCTGAAGGCAGCCCTGTATTGGGAGGTTTTTCATGATTGACACTTTATTGTGTTTTTATATGTGTTCAAAGCTGCCCAGAGCGGCTGGGGCAACCCAGCCAGATGGGCAGGGCATAAATAATAAAATCATCATTATTATTCCATAATAATATTCCACTCTCAAGGCGGCTTACAACTTGAAAAGATTTACATGATTACAACAATATACAGGTGAAACTCGGAAAATTAGAATATCGTCGAAAAGTGTATTTATTTCAGTAATGCAACTTAAAAGGCGAAACCAATATATGAGATAGATGCATGACAACCAAAGCAAGATATGTCAAGCCTTTATTTGTTGTAATTGTAATTATTTGTCATTAGGCGGGTCAATTATAAATAGTATGCAATTAATGAAATGTAATAGCGATGTTTATTTTTGTATTATTGTAACTATTTGTTTTATTACTGTGGAATTTCCAAAAGAAAGCATTTATAAAAATTAAAATTAAAACAAAAAATAATACATTGCATTACTGAAATAAATGCACTTTTCGATGATATTCTAATTTTCCGAGTTTCACCTGTAACAAAAGCAGTTGCGAGCAAAAAAACACACAAAAAAACATATCAAAATGTGTGCCACAAAGTTAGACAATAGCCACACAAGTCGTAATAAGATCTAAAAATAAAGATACCAATTTTTTTATAAAGATCAAAATTAACAGCTCCAAAATTAAATATTGACCTCAACAAACACCCCTAATCAATACCCCACCCCAAGAGTTTGCAAGCATCCCAGGAAGCAGGTTGTGAAGGACTCTCAGCCAAGACGGTCTCTGGCCTCTTCGCCAGCCTCAACTTTTGTAGCTGGAGTCAGTCAGTCAGTCAGTGCCCCTCCCTCCCAACCAGGCAGAAAGAGGCCAGCAAGGAAGGGAGCTGGTCTTGCAGGATTCACATGGAAGAGCAAGATGGTCCTTCCTTGGGGAAATTCTTCGTTCAAGGCTCTTTGCTTGCTGTACGACAGGGCTGGAGAACCTGCGGGACCTCCAAGCCTGGATGGACTCCAACTCCCATCAACCCCAGCCAGCACAACCCCAGCCAGTCAGGGATGATGGGAGTTGGAGTCCAGCAACCATCTGGAAGACTGCAGGCCTCACAGCCCCTGCTACGGAATGATTTAAAAAAATAATAATGAAATGAAATGAAAAATCAGTTGCTCTGGCATTCCGCAGCCAATTCCATAGAGAGTGACTGAAGCCTGATGTGTGAGAGAGGAAGAGTTTTCCCATGACAGACAGAAGCCTGGCTCCTCTCTTCGCCAAGAATTCCCATTAAAGAATCACTTGGGAATGGGCAGGCCACGAACCACATCCCCCTCGGCAGGCTCTTCCCACATAAATCAGCCGCTCGCCATTCCACAGCAAGCAGGCAAGAGACATTGGGGGGGGAGAGAGAGTTTCCCCCAAATGACATTAAAAAAAGAATGAGGGAAGGAAAAAACTAGGGAAAGAGAGTCTTCGCCAGGACGACGAATCTCAGAGAAGGAATGTAGGGACAGGGCTACAGTCCCACAATCTTGCAAAAAACCAATGACTTCACATTCCACAGGGAATTCCTCGGCTCCCTCCTTATCGCAAAAGACGGTTCTTAAGTGTTTCTGCACACCAGCGCCTGGCCAGAAACAGCCTCGCCACCCGACCCCAAGTGACCAAAAACATCCCAAAACTTCAAAACATCAAATATTAACCCACTGAAGGGGCAATGGTTATAATCGGGAGGTTGGTAAACCCTCAAGCATGACACAGACTCTTTTGGGGTTTTACCTCAGTCGCTGGGAAGCGGGCCTTAAAGGCACCCAGAAACTCAACCCTTCTTAAAAGGAATCTACCTAATTTTCTATTTTCTTTTTTTGTATCACAGAACATATCAAGAGTGAGACTAAGAGAGAATTAAACCAGGTTGACCAGGGAGACCTGGGTTCAAATCCCTGTTCAGCCCTTTTTCATGTGCCCTGTAGGTGTGGAGGGTGGAAACATAAGAACAGGCCTTTTTAGTGGTGGCTCCCAGGTTTGTGGGATGTTCTGTCCAAAAAGCACACCTGGCATGATCACTTCAATCCTGGAAGGATAAGCAACCAGTGCCTGTTAATGCAATGGTTTGAGGACTTACAATACCCTTGCTACATTTAAACATATTTCTTATAAACATCAGTTTCATGTGGAAAGCTATCTGGACATTTGGATGGCTAATATAGATTTGCATATTTTATATTAAGATGGTTGGACAGTGTTCTCGAAGCTACGAACATGAGTTTGACCAAACTACGGGAGGCAGTGGAGGACAGGAGTGCCTGGCGTGCTATGGTCCATGGGGTCACGAAGAGTCGGACACGACTAAACGACTAAACAACAACAAATATTAAGATGGATGTGTCGATGGCTATTGTATTTTCAGTGTGAGATGATGAGGGTTTCGTTTATTTCCCATTTCCCCCTCTGTTTTTCTTTCTGTGTTAAATTTGCTAGAAATATTAATTTAAAAAGAGGCACCATCAGAGATTGAGGTGGCATTTGCCAAATGAATGAGGCAGAGCCTTGATGAAGTGCATTGCGAGCAACTTCATGAGGATATATATATATATATATATATATATATATATATATATATATATATATATATATATATCAGCACAAAATAAAATTCCTCACACGTGAGGTGAAGTTTGTTCCACAAAAAATGGCCTCTCACACACCTCTTTTTCTTGGTGATGATCAAGACATCATTGAACACAAAGAGATAGCAGTTCCCACGTCCAGAGCCCTTCCGGAAAATTCCACCTTCTTCCACCAGAGGCATGGAGAGTTCTCCCCTTTTCAGCAGCCACCGGGAAGCAGAAATCAGCGGGAAGTTCTGGGGGAAGACCCAGGGTGACATTGGTCAATATAGCAAATTCAACCAAATGGTTATAACATCATGGAACCAGACACATTCAGAGTTAGCCAGGGGCAAATCCAAAATGGCACTGTCCCCCAGACCGCTCCCAACTTAAAACACAGCCCCTCCTCAAAATACTCCCTTTCTTTTGTCTCCAAAAGGGAGTTAAGACACAACAACCCTGCGAGGTAGATTAGGTAGAAGGACAGCAGTTGGCCCAAAGTCACCAAGGGAGGCTGAGTGAGGATTTGCAGCCCCCCCCCCGAGTCCAAACAGTACACCACAACTTGCCATCAAGCCTAAGGGGCAGAGCCGCGCTAGGGAAAAAAAGATTTACACCTTCCAAATCTCACACCTTGATCTTTCCAAACTCCAGCTGCTTCTGCAACGTGTACATCTGCTCGGTTCTCTCCATGGTGTGGGCCCCCTCGTTGCACCTCTTCACGAGCTGGGGCATAAAGGAGAGGCAGAAACATACTTTTGTAAATGCAACACCGTCTCTATCGTCATCTCCTGCACAAGTGGGAGCTGCAGGAAAAATAATAATGGGGCAACACGGGGGTGCTCCTGTGCACCTCTCCAGCCTGCCATTCCTAACCCTCCTTGGTGACACTCCATTCCATGCCTTTGGCTCCATTCTATTTCCCATCCCACCTGGTTTTCTGGGTCCCCCCCTCCAGTCCATCAGTCAGCATTCCATGCTCACTTAACATGCTTAATCCTCACTGGGCTGCTTCCCTCTTCCCCCTTTTTTTTTGGGGGGGGGACACACAGGTTGGGTACATCTGCAAAGTCTCTTACCTTACTGATGGCCTTCAAAGCCTGAGTCGCTGCTTCGTAAGCTCTGCTATGCAACTGGGTTTTCTGGCAGACAGTCTGAAATGGAAGAGAACATCCACACAACTTTTTTTTTTTCCTTCCAAAACTATTGGCTGCCCATACCTGCAACCTGTTCTTGACAGTCCACTCAGCTAAGGAAGGGGAAAATCTGAGAATTTTAGTTTATTGGTTTTGTGTTTTTTTTCCATCCTGAGGTCAGTTTGCCACAGTTCTACATCAGTATGCAATTTAAAAAATAATTCTCATGAAAATGCATATTATTTTCCTCCTTACTTCCTCGAATATACATGTTTTGGAATGCATTTTTTTGCCAAACAGAAAGCATTTTTTAAATATGTTGTTTTCATGAATAAATGCATCCTGATGCACAATTTATCCCACCATATGAATTTCTGGACATATTGCTTGGATGAAGAACTGCAAATTTTGAAGGATGACTGTGTTTCAGTTTGCGCTTAGTTTTGGGAAATGCCTAAACCAAGTAGAATAGGTCTGATCAGAACACAGAGAATATTACTATTAGAATTGCAGGGTTTAAGGTATATTATTCAGTCTTCTCAGTAACATGAAGCCATCTTAAAGAACATGCAGATCAGTGAGGGGCCCAGGAAATCTGGGGTCAGGTACAAATGAATGAGAAGCATAAACAGCTTCCTCACCAGGGTCTAGCAGCATGGCCTTTTAATGAGGTTTGAAGGTCAGAGGAAAGAACCCCAGCTTTCAGCCTGATGAATGGTAGACATTAATATTGTGTTTTAATGCTGCAACCCTACCCCTGGTACTTTAGGATGATAGGCAGGTAAACAACAAACAAACAAACAAACAACAACAACAACAGATGGGCATATATATTTCCATGTGCCCCTCCGCTTGCTCTTACATCCATCAGAAGAGGCAAGCGAGTAACTCTCTGCATGGGGTTGATAAGGAAGGAAATCAAGGGAAGGCTGCCACACTCTGGTTTCTGCTCAATGTGTTTCAGGGTCTCTTTAAAGGCAGGATTCGTGGTTCTGCAACGGAACAGAAAACACCACTTCAGCTTCTTGTGATTGATGCAATGCACACTTTTTACACTTTAAACGGATAACCTGAACACACACACAGTCACCTCCTGGTGCAAGAAAGAGTAGAGTATCAAATTGGGTGTTTCAATGAATTCAGCTGCTACCTACCTTGAATTAAGGGTTGAATCCAAATTAGTCCTGCTCAGAGCTGACCTACTGAAGTCAATGGGCATGACTAACTTAGGGCCATTAATTTCAGTGGGTCTATTCTGAGTAGGATTAAGTTGGCATTCAGTAGCACTTACTTAGAACCATACAGTTATAGAGCTGCCAGGCATGCTTGTGTTATTATTCCCATATCGCAGATGGGGGAGGCTGAAGGCTGAGGCCACTTGGGTTCATAGCAGGGGCAAGATTCTAAGTCTCTACACCAAGCCACATGGGTTGGACTTTAATACACTAAAGCTTATAAATAATCCTTTAAGTTTGGGGGGCGGAGGATGACTGGAGTCACTTACAACAGCTTCTGAAGGGTCCTCTGTTGGTAGACTTCATTCGAACAATAGATGACATATGGATTAAAATTATTAGTTGCGTGAGCCTCTACGATGTCGCTGATGTCCGGGATCAGGACGTTCTCCTGATGTCTTTTCTCCAAGTCCTCAAAAAAGCTAGAGGCACAATAAATAAAAGGGAGGTTTCGTGGTCAGCCTCCTCTGCATATTTCAGCTTGTCAATATCCTTCTTAAACTGTGGTGCCCAGAACAGTTAAGCCGATCCAAAGGTGAACAGTCCTTCTAGCTGACGGTGTTGATGGTTTTTGGCTGCTACCAATAAGTGGCCCCGGGAATTCTTTGTGTTTTGATTCTACATCTAAATCTCTGTATAGGCTGAGCAGTGCCAACCGTGAGGAGAGATGAGCCATCTGCTCAGTGATGGGGCTGATTTTAATCCTATACCCTTCCCCTCCAAGGATCTCGGTAGGAATCCTCACAACCACCTTGCCAGGTAGGTCAAAAAGGCCAGCTCAAGGTCACCCAGTGTTGCTTTCTAGCTGAGCAGGGATATGAATTTGGTTGTCACCAAGTCCAACACTCTAACTCAGGGATGGGGAGCCTGTTATAACTGCTACACCACACAGGCAGCTGCCTGAGGTTCAAGATTTACCTCTTGCTGGCAGCCAGGATATCCCCAATGTTGGAGAAGAGGTGGTGGTGATCTGTCTGATTCATGGTGTCCTTCAGTGCCTCCGATTTCATGAAGTGGTTCACCAGTATCTCCAAGCTGCGCATGTAGGAATACTCGGAGGTAATGATCTCAAAGATCGCCTGCAGGGGAAAAGGATGGAGAGAGAGAAAGGTGAACACGAGGGGACAGCCCTTCATAGCTGATCATGGAACTGTAGAGGCAGAAGGAACACGAAGGGTCATCTAGTCCAACCCCCTGCAACGCAGGAATCTTTTGCCCAACGTGTAAGTAAGACCCACAACACTGAGGTTAAGAGTCCCATGCTCTTCCAACTGAGCTGTTCATCCAGCTATGTGGAGGGGGTGCATTTTCAGATGCTGGCAAGTGAAATGTTGGTCTGCAGCCACCAACATTGGCACCATCTGGATGGAAGTGTGGGCAAAAAGTCTGGGGCTCCATTCTCCAGAATGATGAGTCGGATTTCCCCCCCCCTCCCCCAAAACCCCCCAGCAACCCGCTTTAGCAATCTGACATTTATTGTTTATGCTCTGGCAATGCGTTCTACGTCAGGCTGCCTTTGAAGATGATTTGGAAACCACAGTTAATACACAATTCAGCAGCCAGATTGTTGACTAGGCAGCATGGTCAGAACACACAACACTAGTTTTGCCATGAATGCATTTGTTTCCGGGCTCCATTCAAAATAATAGTTTTGACCTATAAAGCCTGATGTGGCTCAGGACACCAATAGCTCAAGGGCTGCCTCCTGCCACATGAACTGAGCCAGACCCTGTGATCATAATCTGAGGCTGTTCTTCTCATGTGCCTCTCCTCCATGGGAGGTTCAGAGGGTGGCAACACAAGACGGGGACTTTCCAGTGGTGGCTCCCTGCACTTGTGGAATGCTCTCCCCTCAGGGAGGCACGCCTGGAGCGCCAAGCAGGAACCTTGTTTGAGCCTCCTGGCTTCCCTTACCTCCTGCCGTTTGCGCTCTTCCGGGGAGATCTGCTCCAGGATGCCAGCTTCCTGCACCTGCAGAAGACAAATTCTGAGTGACTTGCAGACTCACTGCTAGTTTCCAGGCATCCCTTCTGTGGAGCCACATGACCAAGGACCCCACAGGTGGCCATGGGGGTGCAGGAACGGCACTTTTTTTAAAAAAAAAAAACAAACCCTGCAAGTCACATAGAATTCAATGGGGTTTTCTCCCTGGTAAGTGGTTATAGGATTACAGGGTGACCATTTTTAGGTTTAGAACTCATTTTATGAAGAATAAAAATCCATCTTTTGTTTTTAGAACATGGGGAAAAAAGTTACAGGAGTGAAACTACGAAGCATTTCCCATGAAGACGATACAACTCTGCCCCTCTTCACTGCCACTACATATTATCCCAGAACTAAAGTCACTCACACTGAACAAGCCAGATTGATTTTTCCATTATTCTTGTTATTTATTTATATAACAATCAAAAACATCAGGTGGGGAACACCAGGCTTAGGGGCTGGATGTGGCCCTCTAGGCAGCTCTGTCCAGCCCCTGGAACTCTCCCCAGGCCACACCCCTAGTTGCCCTTGCTTCACCCCCTCCTTAGGTGTTTTTGCCTGGCTGGAATGTGCCCTTGAACTCTGATCATGCCTCTTGCTTAGCTGGATGGAGGAGGGAGACGGGTTGTGTGTAGAAATCAGCCTACTGTACAAAGGTAAAATTAGCATCAGTTGCTCCTCCTACTTTAGCCTCTGGCCCCACCCACCTCAGGACATTGTTCAGAAGGGTATGTGGCCCTCAGGCTGAAAAAGCTCCCCCTACTTTTACTGGTTTACATAAAACAATGTAACGTATTCCTTCCAAAATGCCAATTATATCAAATGTTAAAAGCAAGCCAACATAGAATATAATCAAAATGCAAATGAAATCAGAAAAGTTAAAACATACAAAGTACATGTTAGAGAAAAGCATGCCTGGGGAGGTTAGAAAGTGTTTGGGCAGGTGCAGAAATAAATCTAGCCTAACAACAATGGGCAGGGAGTCCAGGAGGGTACCTGGTGCCACACTAATGGATCGATTCCTTGCAAATGCAGAACAAACATTACGTGGCACTTGCAGAGTTGCTAGGGAGCTCCTTGCTCAGGGAGTTTCCACTCTCACCTGCAACGCCCCCAGGCAAAGCTTGAGAAGAAAAGGGGGAAACATCAGAGCTGCGTTTCAGCAAACTCCATAAATCCTGCCAGGTGAAGCAGATGAACTTTGGAACCATCTCAGGAGGAAATGTTTAGTTGTTTTTTTTTAAAAAAAAGTGGAGGATACCAGGTGAGATAAGAAAAGGCAGGTGAGCCTCCGGGGCAAAGCCACTCCTTCGGGTCACATCACCCCAGCTGAATGTTGCACCATCCATTTCTCCAAGGCAATTCTGTCTACCGCAGGGGAACTTCTACAGAGAGTCCCACAGTGGCCAAAACACACATGTTGGGAAGGGTGCAGGAGACAGATGTGCAAATATTGACTGAAGCAGAAGTAATCCACCTGAAGTACATTACTAGAATATAGGACGCTCCCTAATCCAGAGTTAGAGCACTGCGCCCATCTAGCCAAGTGCAGTGGCCCTCCAGGATGTCAGGCAGGGATCTCTCCCAGCCTGACTTGGAGATGCTGGGGATTGAACCTGGGACCTTCTGCATACCACGAAGTTATGCCTCCTCCTGCTCAACTTCTGAGAATTCAGTGATGGTGTGTGCCAGTATAGCAGTATGCGGCTTGAGCACATATAGTTCCCACATCAAACTGCCCATGTGCCGAGGCCATCAGAGTCAAGGAAGGGGGCAAACCAGCAAGAGGGTCTTTCCCAGTTGTAGTACACTCCCCGACAAGTCTTGCCTGGCATCCACACTGCTCTATTTTCAGAATTAGGGAAGGATCCCAGAGACCCACTGTCAGAACGAACTCATTTGAGGGAGCGGCAGCTCATTTATGAACCCGCCCGGTCCCTTAAATCGTTTGCACTGCATTTATATCCAGTGGGTTATGTTGCAAAACAGCTCTGCGGAAGCTGGGAAAGTTGGGGGTTAATAAATGCAAACAAGTCCTGAGCTTCACCGACCAGTGGCGCAAAAAGTATTTCTATAAGGGACCCAAAATGAAATGGAAGAAACTGACTGTCCTTCAAAACAGAAGAACCCCCCTTGTGGACCACAGACCACAGATGGGTGGGGCCAGTGGCCTTTCAATCACCTGATGTCACTGGTACATCATGTGCCCATGTACTAAATCGTCAGTGATCAGCTAGTGCTTTTCATCTTTGCTGTGCCTTTACCTGCTCTATAGCTGACATCACGTGTAGGTCAGGTGGGCATGTTCTGGCCAAAATGGACCAACTGGGAAGGCCTACTGGGCCTGATTAAAGGAGGTTCCCAGCTGCTGTTCTCAAAGACGGGGTCCCTCACCCTCTAGCAATCTCCCTTTCCTACCTCTGGCAGCTGGCTCCAGTTGATGTGAGCAGGCCTGTAGTTCTTCACCACAATGGTGGAGGAATCTGTGGCAGGAGGTTCCTCGGGGATGGTGTCCACCTCTAGGAGGTCATCATCTGACTCGTGGCTGATGGAGTTGAGACCTTTCTCGCGAATCTCTTGATACAGGCGGGGATCTGGGATAGAGAAGTGGTACGGATCAGCGATGCTGAGAAAACCTCAGGCTGCCCAAAGGTAACTCTCTGCTCCCCAAAGACACACACATTTTCCCTACCAATGTGCTAATGCTATGGAAGCGCATTACCAATATGAATCTTATATACCAAGAGTGGATGATGCGAGGCCCTAGACATTCCTGAACAACATCTCCCACCATCTCTGACCATTTGGGGCTGATGGGAGCTGGGATTCCCCAAAACATCTGTGGGTTTCACAGTACACTGGCTTTCCCTGCTATGCAGTAATAGTGAACTCGTTCTTCTGCATTTATATATTTTATGCAGCAAACATCAGAAGGATTTGGAGAAAACAAGGTTTGCTCAAGTATATTAAACAATATATTTTAGGGGAAAGAAAGCTTTCAAGGGGAATCAAGAGTCTCAGCTATGCATGCAGAAGTTCCCAGGTTCAATCCCCAGCATCTCTGGGTAGGTCTGGGGATGTCCCCTTGCCTAAAACCCCAAAGAGCTGTTGCCAGTCAATGTAACTAACCCTGAGCTGGATGGAACAGCGGTCTGACTCAGGAAAAGGCAGCTACCCATGTTAACAAGCTAAAGGGTGTGTGTGTGTGTGTGTGTGTGTGTGTGTGTGTGTGTGTGAGAGAGAGAGAGAGAGAGAGAGAGAGAGAGAGAGAGAGAGAGAGAGAGAGAGAGAGAGAGAGAGAGAGAGTGCAAATAGCCCAAACAACACTTGAAAATGGAGCCCGGAATGCTGCCTGACTGAAAGGGGTGGTTTGGGGGATGGAATGGAGTGTCCTGGAAGAGGGTTCAGTTGCCTGGCACCTTTAACAAAATCACTCCACACTGCAACATTTTGTTGCAGCTTCCACTTGTAATTCCCATCAAGAACTCACATGTTCCTAGGCATGGGGAGCGAGAGGGTTGCAGACAACCAAATTTTACTCCAGGTAGACCCATTGAATTTAATGGACCCAAGTTAGCCGTTCCTGTCAACGGTCCATTCATTTCAACGGGTTTACTCTTGAGTAGGGGGCTAGCACAAGACACAGCCCTGAGGATCCCTAGCTGAACTGACGTAAGAGTAGCCAGGCTGCCACTTCCTGTTGCCAAAAATTTTGGCACCTTGGGTTGACCGCCTGTTTTGAAACTGCTCCCAAAGGAACCAGGTTTTTTTTTTTAAGAGGTCCTATTGTGGAATGGATGCAAAGGGAAGACTCCCAGGATCAATCCAAAGTCCGACTAGGGGTGCCCTGGAATATCCTGGTCCATCTACTTACCATCTTTGAAGGAACCTCCATGCCAATTCATGCGCTTCCGACCAAAGTTTCTCTGTCAAACAGAGAGAGAAAATGAGGGGGGGGGGCGATCATAAGCAGCTATACAGACACTCCATTAAAAATAATAATAATCATATTGCAGACAGTGGTGGCTGGTGCCCATTTGTACTGGTGGGCTGGAAGGCAGGGAGACTAACAGTAGGTGGCGCTGGAGCCAATAACAGGCAGGCTCAGAACCAACGACATGCGGAGCCAACTATTTCTAGTTTTGTCCCCATCCTCTCCCTCTTGAGAGACAGACGGGGGTGGGTGGGAAACAAGTTTACTGTAGTATTATTATTATTATTATTATTATTATTATTATTATTATTAGTTTATTCAATTTATATACCGCCCTTTATCAAAAGATCCCAGGGTAAAGAGGAATGTTTTTGCCTGGTGCCTAAAGACATGCAATGATGGTGCCAGATGAGGCTCTCTGGGGAGAGCACTCCACAGTACAAAAGTAAAGTCTACTCTCACCCTACCCACCATTTCCATATGGCCCCCAGAAGGCTGCCTGGGAGGGAATGCGGCCCTCAATCTGAAAAAAAAAGTTTCCTGCCCCGAAGCACTATGAAATGCTAGACATTAGCAATGATTGAACCTTGCCAATCATTCAACGTTTTTGAGCAGAGATCGGAAGGCCATCGGCGACGTATGATCTAGTTGAGATTCCTGCATTGCACGGGGTTGGACTAGATGACCCTTGGGATCCCTCCCAACTCTACAGTTCTGTGATCTTGCTCCTTTTGTTTGAACAACTCTTGCTCCCGGACTCCCAGAAGTCTGAGTAAACTGAGAGCCAAGCCCCTTCGTATATTCAGCTGCTGCTGCTGCTGCTTCTCCCCCAAGTGTTTCTCAACCCCGCGGCCGGCTCAGACCTGTGTACAAACAACGTCCTAAGAGGATCATCCGGATTTGAGCTGAGGAAAACAATTGCCAGTCAGAGAATTATGTTGCAACCTCAGTTATGTATGCGGTCAAATTTGCAGCCCCAGATTGAAAACAAAAACAACCACCCAAAAAATCAGGCTTTTCTCTGGAAATACTGGGCGACGTTTTACAATGCAAGAAGGTGGTGCAGTGTCCAGAGGAAAAGGGGGCCTGCGATGAATAAGCACCACAAAGATTTGAGTTCAGCATTAAGGAGTTTCTAGCCTAGGCTTGCAGCCTAATAGACGTGAAACATAGGAAGCTTCTGTATGCAGAGTCATACCACTGGGTCCACCTAGCTCTGTTCTGCCAGCCCTGCCTGTCAGCAGCTCTCCAGCATTTCAGAAAGGGAGCCTTTCCCAGCCCTTCTTGGAGATGCTGGGGACTGAATTGGGGATGTTCTGCAAGCCAGAAACATGCTCTACCACTGCAATACAGCCCCTTCCCTAAATGTACAAAAGCCACTTTATATAGTTATATCTTTGGTCCCATCTAGGTCTGGTTTGTGAACACCAGTGTTTCCCAAAGTTGGGTCTCCAGCTGGTTTTGGACTACAATTCCCATCATCCCTAACCACTGGTTCTGCTAGCTGGGGATGATGAGAGTTGTAGTCCCAAAACAGCTGGAGACCCAACTTTGCGAAACACTGGCGTACACTGACCAGCAACAGTTCCCCAAGATTTCAGCCGAGACTCTCTCCAAATCCTACTTAGCGATGCCAGGAATTGAACCTTCTGCATGCAAAGCAGATGATCTACCATTAATGCATCAGCCACGCCCCCCAAAAGGGGTGGGGAAAGATGACGCTCATTTGCACATGCTAATATGTACGTGCATGAAATTGTACAATTGCAGATGCAATGTATATGCAGGTGCAGAGATAGTTCCTATAACTGAAATAGAAATACAATATATCTCACCCGAGTGGGAAAGAAGAGCCTGACCTCAGTGTCTGATCAATCTGCTGCCAGGGTGCTAACTGTAGATAGGCAGCTCTGAGCCCCCCCCCCCCGGCGCTCTCCCTTCTTGGGGTTCTTTTGTCCAAAGAGGTGATTGGTTTAAAGACAGAAAGAGGGCGGTCCTCTTTAAAGTAGACCACTTGGTCACCCAAAGCTGAATCTGGGGATTAGGCAAATGCATGGAGGACAACATCAATGGCAGCTAACCCTGACGGCTTTGTGCCTCGGAATGCCAGGTGCTGGGAACTGTAGGACACGAGACCACTGCTTGTGGGCTTCCCGTCACGGGTTATCTGGTTGGCCGCTGTCAAATGAGATGGGCCGCTGGCTTGACGCAGCAGACTCTTCTTATGTTCCTAATTTTCAGAAGCCACTGGGGTGGCTAAATATAGTACATGCAATTCACTCAAGCGGTTGCAGCCTTGCACACTTCCATCCATCCATCGATACATAGAGGGTGAGATAATGGGGGAGGGGGAACAATAAGAAATGTCCATGCAGGATGTGAGGGACAGGGGATATCGCGAAGTCCCTCCCCTCCTGAGTTCCAGCCCATCCCCGAGCGCAGGGGAAAGCAGGGAGAGTTCCGACTCAAGTGGGGAAGCAGGAAGTGGTGTCCGAGGCTCAGGCAGGGTAGAGGAGCCATCGTCCCAGGTGGGACAGGAAGGGGGAAGCAAGGGGGGCAGACCTATCCCCCCAACTCCGGAATTGCGCAGAAAACGTAGGGGGAAGAGGCTGGGTCTCCCCAAGTTGTTATGTTGGAGAAAAACGCGCCAAACGCCATTCGGAGGTTCTGACTCAAGCGGATAAGATGTGTCTCTGTAAATAGTACTGCCTTTAGCACTGTAAATACGCAGCACCAATAAAAAGATAAAATGCAGAGCCGTGTGGAGTCGTTACTCTGAAGTAGCCCACCCAGGCCACTGTGGCACAAGATCTCACAAGAGTCTCCACAACCCTCATGCAACCCTCCCAGAGGCTGGAAAGCAACGCTCACTCTGGGCAGGTAGGGAACTCTGGGCAGGTAGGGAACTCTGGGCAGGTAGGGAACTCTGGGCAGGTAGGGATGGTCATGTTTTTCGGGAGGAGTGGCAGTTCCACGGGGGTCTTCCTGTTTTATAAGATCTTGCCTTTATGTGTAGACACCCTGCCCCCTGAATGTAACATCCATGTAATTTGCGGGCCTAGTGTAAAATTCTTGCTATTCAAGAAAAAGGAAAAGGAAAAGGAAAAAAGTCCTTTCCTTTCCTCTCCTCTCCTCTCCTCCCCAAACCCAAACAGAAAACCAATTCTTGCAGCTTTGCACCATTGCATACAGGTGTGCTGAACACCTGGGCACAAAATCCTGTTTGTTTTCTACACAGCTGTGTGTAGCAAAATGCCAAGAGGCACTCCAAGGGTCCCTATTTTCCAGCGACATCTCCTGGATTTACAGAAGCCAACCTGGTTTCTGATTTGGTCCCAGAATGTCCCACTTTTTTCTTAGGACATGCCTATTCTCATCAGAAAAATGTTGGTGGGTAAAGGTAAAGGGACCCCTGACCATTAGGTCCAGTCGTGAACGACTCTGGGGTTGCAGCACTCATCTCGCTTTACTGGCCGAGGGAGCTGGCGTACAGCTTCCAGGTCATGTGGCCAGCATGACAAAGCCGCTTCTGGCGAACCAGAGCAGCGCACGGAAACGCCGTTTACCTTCCCATCGGAGCGGTACCTATTTATCTACTAGCAGTTTGACGTACTTTCGAACTGTTAGGTTGGCAGGAGCAGGGACCGAGCAACGGGAGCTCACCCCTTCGCGGGGATTCGAACTGCCGACCTTCCGATTGGCAAGCCCTAGGCTCAGTGGTTTAACCCATAGCACCACCCGCGTCCGGTGGGTATGGTAGGATGTCCCTATTTTCATAGGAGAAATGTTGGAGGGTATGGAGTTATCCAAACCCCAAGCCATTTGAAGGCAGCCCTGTATACGGAAGGGTTTTAAATGTTTAATGCTTTATTGTGCTTTTCTATATGTTCGAAGCCGCCCAGAGTAGCAGGGGAAACCCAGTCAGATGAGTGAGGCATAAATAGAACAACAACAACAAAACAACAACAACAACAACAACAACAACAACAACAACAACAACAACAACAATGGAATAGGATGTCCCTATTTTCATCAGAGAAATGTTGTACCATATGCAAAAAAGGATCCCTTGCCTTGCTTCTTAAGCCTTAAGAGGAAGTCACACAACCAAGGCCTTTCCCACAGGGCCTTAACCACTTGGTCAATGTGTGTGTCTCTCTCACATACACACCTTGCAACTTTGGTGTGTGCTCTTCTTTGCCTTATTTCAGTTTCACTTTCTCAACGTGAGTGATGGGGTGGGGGGAATCCAAGTTCCAAAGTGACTCAAGCTTTTGTTTAGTTTTCCAGTGACCTTTGCCCCCAACAGCCCTAACATTATCACTGAAGCAGGTCCCCATACTAGACTCCCACCCGCCTTGGGTCTTGTTGCAACACGTAGCCGATGAGCAAGCCTTGGTCTACTTGCTGCTGCCTCTTGTGGTGAGAGACAGAACTGCAGCTGCAGAACCTACCTACGGTACCTAGGCCAGAGGTGGTGAACCTCAGGCCCAGCGGGTGAAAGTGATCCTCCAAGCCTCTCCCTGCCCCCCCACTCTGATCTTCGGGAGTACCCTCAGGACATACCTTCCAAGCCCTACTTTGTGCCCTCAGATGGATCGCCATCACCTCTTCCACATTATGGACATTCCTGGCTGGGTGCAAGAGGTAAATCTCAAGGGAGCAGAAAGGGCCAGGCAGTGTATAATTGCAAGCGCCAGAGCCAGCTCATCTCCCAGGATTATTTCAGAAGCCAGGATGACTTCTGTAATTCCGGGAATATCCCAAGCAAACAGGGATGGTTGGAGGGTATGCCATACTGGGGGTCCCAGTTTACCAAACATAGAGCAAGGGTTGCTAACATGATGCCCTGCAGAGGTCTTTGGGACTCCTGCCTCTCAACAGCTCCTCCTACATCTGTTTGTTTGTTTGTTTCAAGTCTTTATATACCCTTTTCCCAAGTGCAGGACCCAAAGTGATTCGCAGCATACATCAAAACAGATTCAGCTACAAATGCACAAAACATTTAAAAAGCAATTAACAGTTAAATACAAGTGACCCCATTTAAACAACAGCCAGCAATGAAAACCATTTAAAAGCACAACACACATATCCAACCCCCCAACCCCCCAAAAATATACAACCCTCCCTTCAGAAGACCCTGCCACAACAGTCAGTTACTGGCCAAAGACCTGTCTGAACAAATAAAGTATTTGCTTTTTCCTGAAAGGAAAGCAGAGAGGAGACTGCACTAGCCTCCTGTAGAAGGGAGTTTCACTATCTGGGAGCAGCCACCAAGAAGTCCCTGTCTCATGCCTCCCCCGAAGATTTCAAAGCCTGGGCAGGCTAATATAAGGAGGGTCATAACCAATGCTGTGAATTGCACTGAAGCCAGCACTTTCCATTAAAAAAAATGAATCACAAATTGGCCACCCTTGCATCCATTTTCTGATTCAAGCCACATCTGCTGCTTGTGGTCCTTCGAAAATCTAAGCGGAGCGCATGAACTCTGCCATAGATCCATGGCAAGGTTCCCCTCTCCTTCCAAGTTTCCAGGAGAGGAAAGCTCAGTTGCGTGGACTCTTGTGCTGAAAAGGTCCATCCCTGTGCTTCACCCTCCCCTTTCCAATTCACTCCAAATCTCCCTGGAAAAGTTGATAGAAACCCCAAAGTCATCTTCAAATAGAGAGCGTGATTAACTCCCCAGTTCCCGGGGATCTATCAAAGGCAGCACCATATCCTGAATCCAGATGGCACTGGATTTGCTTTGCTCACTTCTGGAACAGACAGAGTTAACTTGTTTTGTTTTAAAATGCAAGTGTGACCTCTGACCCTCCGCTGGCCAGGCCTCAGCTAATCAGGGCAGTAATTCAGGCCAGCTGCGGCTAAACTGGAGCTCCGCATGCATTTGTCCAATCCGGAATAAAAGCATTTGGGACGAGGATGCAAGCTTGAACACTTTGGAAACAAAGTACAATTTCATTACGTGGGATCCTAGAGTTGGAAGGGAGCTCCCTTCCCTAAGGGTCATATCTCCCTTTTGGTTTGTTTTTCTTTTTTCTTTTTCTTTTTCTATTATGTTATTTCTTATACAATATTATACACACATACATTGTTGCTACTACATCATTAAACATTTGTTGCATTTTCAAAGTACTTGCTTCTTCTTCCCTTCTTTCTGTGTTATTTGTGTTAAATCAAATACAGATACATAAATCAAATTTCGTCAAATATCCTTAGTCAAACCTAACAAATTAAATCAAAAATATTGACTTCCCGTCACCTCCCGAAGTGCACCACATCTATATTACTAATGTACATACTTTCCTCTTCGTTTTCTTATTGTCTCTTTTGTACATCAAAGATCCAATCATACCGACATATCTTATAAGTTATAAGTTTGCGTTATAAGACAGTCATTCCAAGGCTACCATGGAAATTACATTATTGTTATTATTTTCTTGCAGATATCTTTTAAACATTTTTTCACAAACGCCTGTTTAGTGTTTCCCCTTAAATTATCTGTTAATTGAGCCAATTCCACAAAGTCTAGCAGTTTGTTTTGCCACTCTGTTACTGTTGGGATTTTGTCCCCTTTCCAGTTTGCAGCTATTAGCAAACAGGCTGCAGCTGTCGCATATAGGAAGATCTCTCTGTTACTTACAGGTATATCTTTACTCAGGATTCCCAGAAGAAATGCCTCTGGTCTTTTTATAAAAGTTACTCTAAAGATCTTTTTCATTTCTTCATATACAAAATTCTAAAAAATTTCAGCACCCCCACCACACCTAAGGGCAGGGGCCCCAAACTAAGGCCCGGGGGCCGGATGCGGCCCAATCGCCTTTTAAATCCAGTCCGCGGACGGTCCGGGAATCAGCATGTTTTTACTGAGTAGAATGTGGCCTTTATTTAAAATGCATCTCTGGGTTATTCGTGGGGCATAGGAATTCGTTCATTTCCCCCCCCCCCAAAAAAATATAGTACGGCCCCCCACAAGGTCTGAGGGACAGTGGACCGGCCCCCTGCTGAAAAAGTTTGCTGACCCTTGCCTAAGGGTCATATCTTCCAACCCCCTGCAATGCAGAGATCACTGCGAATCATGAGTACTTCTCGAGTTTCAGAATCCAAACTGTGGTCTGAGTGAACAATTGCACCTGCAAGCCATGGTTTGGAGTCCCTCAACATCTGGAGGGCACCAGGTTGGGGAAGGTGGCACTGTCAGGTCTACGGCAGCTTAGCTTTCCCCTTTCCTGAGGTAGGGTGGAAGGCACTACGGGGCTTTTGGAGTGCCCACCTGAAACACTCCTGAAATCTCAAGCATCTTCTGGGTGAATGCTGGCTAGGGCCATGCTGGCTAGGGACTGATGGGAATTATGAGTCCAACAACAACTGAAGACACATTGCCGGCTTCCCTGCAAAATGAGAGCCAGCAGACCAGGAGAGACCAGGTTCGAATCCTGCCCCCCTCAGCCATGAAGCTCATTGGGTGACCTTGGGCCAGTCGCTGCCTCTTGGCTTAACCCACCTCACAGGGATGTGGTGGAGATTAAAAGAGCAGGCTACCTGCTTCAACAGCTGGTTGAGTTGCAAAACAATGAAGCTTGGAACGGTGCAATGGAGAACTTATGAAACGGCACTGGAATACTAGCTCTGCCTAAGGTATGGTGGAGAACAGCAACAACTGACAAAAAGTAGACATAATACAGTACAAGGACAGGAAGAAACATCATGGACAGAATAATAGCCACACACAAAGAACAACAAAGAGAGAGTTTGAATGCTTCATCTGGAAGACTGTAAATTATTTGATGTGTTAATGCGAATGGAAGTCGTTAAAATTGCAGCTGCAGTATAAGTGCTTGTTATTCTGACTGGGGTGCAATTGGGATTTATACGTTTTTGGAACGCAGAGTTAAAGTGAATTATCAAGCCATCAATTCTAGCACGCGGGCGGGGGGGGGGGGATGGGACAAAATAACATAATTTGGCATCTGAACAATTGGCATTATTGATTGTATTATAATTTGGTATTGTGACAATGAGGCTTTTATTGGGTCATTGTACCTGAAAACTAATATAAAATTATTACACATAAAAGAGCGGGTCACCTTGAGCTCCGCCCATGGAGAAAAAAGGTGGAATAGAAATGCAATAAACAACAACAACAACAGTGGATTATAGGCTATTCTAGAGGGCACAGTGGCGGTATGAAGGACCTACCTTCTGCCTTCCAGGGCTACGGGCTCCTTGGCCATTGGTTTCTTCACACAGTGGCTTCAGGCTGCCCCCGACAATTTTTGAGGGCTCTGTGGGCTCGCCGTTCCCTAGGCCCTTCATGGCGGCCCGGTATGACATGCTGCGGAGGTTGCGCTTGAGCGTCCCTCCATCCAGCTCTGCTTCCTCGGGGTCGTCAAACGAAATGCTGGGGGCCGACATGCGCTTGGGGTCCAATCGGGCGGCTTCCTTGCTCAAGACGACCGCCGAGAAGCTCTGGTGCCGAGAGGGGACCTTGGGCTTGGGTCCCTCCGCCAGGCCCTTGGGGATGAGCTGCTGGGTGCCCACCTTGAGGGCGGCTGGGCTTTGGGTGCTGAGGATGATCCGGCGGGCCCCAGTGGGCGACGGGGAACGCTCGGCCAAGAAGGCAGGGCCGTCCAGCGGGCCCAGGGAGCTGCGCTTGCCATTTGGGGACACATTATTGGCGCTGAGGCGCAAATCCGAGCCGACCTGGTGCTCCAGCAAAACGGCCTTGTCTCCCAAGGAGCCAGTCGAATGGCGCTGAGACATGGCGCCGGCGTCTGCAGATTTGTGGGGCCTGGAGAAAGGAAGAAAAACCATCAGGGATGGAGTTTTCCAGCACAGGAAGCAAATAAAATATGGGAGTCTCTAGGGATCTGAATCTGCCAAAGCCATGACATAATAAACATGTGAAGACCATTTGGGTGGTTTCATTCAGAATCCCTGAGGAAAATATATTTATTACTCATTTTGGAGTAGGTAGTAACACTTAAATGAAAAAATTGTTTTAAAATACAGTGGTATCTGTATTTTTGGCAGGGGGTTGGACTGGATGGCCCTTGTGGTCTCTTCCAATTCTATGATTCTATGATCTCGGATGTCGAACGTTATCCTTTCCGGAAGGATGTTCAACTTCTGAAACATTTGATTTCCGAGGCGTGGCTTCTGATTGGCTCTTGCAACCGGAAGAGCCAATCGGAAGCCGCTTGTCCGCCACGTCGGATGTTCAGCTTCCAAAAAAATGTTCAGAAACCGGATCACTTACTTCTGAGTTTTTGACGTTCAGGAGCTGAAATGTTCAGCAACGGAGACGATCGAAAACTTGAGGTTTGACTGTACCAGGATATTGTCTTATGATATTCTCAGTTGGAGCTAAATTTACTAAGCATTCCAAATTGTAACATTATTTCACAGGTGGCAATTTTTTGCCCTGCAGTTGAAAATGAATATTTTTGTTTGTTTGTTCTGTAATCTAACATCATGGGGTGAGTTAATTTTTCAACAATAATTACGCCCCAGACTTAACTATGCCAGAAATCCTTATTTAATTTGTCTAAATATTTCCTTTTCTTGTGACAACCATAAGAAGGCCATCTGTCACGTACAATCTAGTTGAGATGTCTGCATTGCAGAAGGTTGAACTAGATGACCCTTGGGGTCACTTCCAAGTCTACAGTTGTATGATTCTATGAATAAATATACTCAATTCTTTCCAAGCCACTTTCCATTTGGCCCACCCCATATCGCCAAGAGAGGAACCACCATAAATTCTTGCTTTCTTCTTAAATTAATTTCTAGGAACAACATCTTCCCGAAAGCTGCTGCTGAGTGACATTCCTACAGTAAGTGGAAATATGTACCTTCATGGGGCGTGTTTTTTAAAAAAAACAATTGGGGTGGTTAATAGGTCATAAAATCACCTGTGCATAGTACCACATAAACATTAGCTTAGCATAGTATTAAATCTTTGCTGAGGTTGATTTCATAGGCACCTTGTTGCTTATTCATTCCCATCGAAGCGGTCAATTTCTTAACAAGACTGTTCGAGGCCGCAGAAATCTTTCAGCTTGCAAAGACTAGGGGGAACAAAGGCTGTCCAACAAAGGCTGTCCAACCTGTTGGGTTAGTTTTTAAGCTGACTTCCAACTACTGTAGTATTCTCTTCCAGTTTTCTATAGCGGGTTGGGGCACAAAAAGGTACAGTATTCTTAATTCAGCTGTCTCTGTAAAAGGGCGGGGAGCTCCTCTTCCAGATACCTTACATGCAACTCCTAGATATTTGGGGGTCCCAGGACAGAGTTGTTTTCATACTAGCTTGGATGCAGTAAGTTTTCCCCTCCGTTCCTTCTTCCTTTGGAAGGATTCTGGAGGCATGCTACAGGATTCTGGAGCATGTTCAGGCATGCTACAACACCCCTATTTATATCCCTCCAAGGAGCGCACGGTTCTCCCTGCCCCCACTTTATCCTCACAACAACCCTGTGAGGTAGGTTAGGCTGAGAGATGTTGACTGGCACAAGATAGCCAGGGAAATTCATGACTACTAGGCACAATGGCTGTTTCCTGCCTCCACTGCTGGGGGCGGAATGCCTCTGAATGACAGCTGCTGGGCATCCAGAGAAAAGAGAGCAGCTGTGCTTCAGTTCTGCTTGTAGCCTTCCCTGGGTGGCATCTGGGCAGCCTATGTGGGGACAAGATTCTGGGCTAGATGGGCCACTGGCTTTTCTTAACAGCTGAGAGGGCAATCTGAACCCTGGTCTCCCAGGTTTGACGCTCTTAATTGCTACACCCAGAAACCACAGACACCCCCCCCCCTGATTATTTAATACGAATGAGGGCATGCAAAAGAGGAAATAATGGATGCAAGAAATGTAGGAGCTGATTTTGTGTTTAATTCACAAATCTCACTCATCACTGTTCCTGAAACGCACCATTGAAAATTGTTCTCGGAGAAAAGCCACAATTGGATATTCGCACATATCCTAGCACAGATTTTAATCAGGCTGCTCTGCCTTTCCATGCCTGCAGGCAGGTGAGTTTGGGAAAGCGGGCACCAGGTTAAGCAGAGGCTGAATTCTTAAGGGCTCTACAGATGAAACAAAGTACCTTTAACTCCTAGGAATAATGATATTGATGATGGTGGTGGTTGTGGTGGAGCTATGCACTGCAGCTAATTGCTGCAATGCCTGGACATTTCTTTATTTACAACCCGCACCTGTTGAGACATGTTATCTAGTGTGCAAGGTAAGATTGCATTATTTACTCCACCAGCATTCCTTCCAACCCTTAAGGAGCGGAAACTCCCTTTGATTTCTCGGTTGGCAGGTTGGGGCACGGCCGGAGCAGGCAGCGAAAGAGAACGCACAGGTGAAGAAAACAAAAAGCAGCGAGACTCAAATTTGGGAAACCCTGGACTAGATGATCCTCAGGGTCCCTCCCAACTCCATGATTCTATGATGTCAAGGCCAAGATCGGGATATGGATAAGGTGGGGAAATGCAAAAAAAGAGGAACAGGGTGGGGTGTGCCCCTGCATCTAATAGTTATGTAGAAGAACAAATCGGCTCTAGGTAACAAGCTACACCTGCAGAAACTCCATCTTCTGCCCAACTATTAAAGACACAGGAGGCCTCTATCCTCTACAGTTCCTATCTGACCCTAGTTGCACATATTTTCAACCATGGTGGTGGGGCCACACAGAGCAATGCTGGAACAATTAGCTTCCTCAATGAGAGCTAGTGCCACGTGCTGGCTGAACAAACAAGCAGGAATGTTCCCGGTTCAAATTTCTCATTGGCTATGAACCTGCTGGCAGTTCTGTTGGTATTATTATTATTATTATTATTTCTTCTGAGGATCATACTGTTGACTCCTCCTGCAGGGCTCTCATTAAAAAATTACTTAAGTCATGTATACAAAGGGCTTTCAACATTCTAAGTGCTACACTGTGCTGTTCATAACAATTTGTCTTGTTGGATTTACAAGTACTGGGCCACAGTCAAAAGCACAGGAGCCAGGTTGGTAAAAAAACATGCAGGCAAAACTGGCTAGCATCAACTGCTGAGGCAGGGGGTAATAAATAAAAAGGGAATCAGAGAATCATAAAATTGTAGAGATGGAAGGGACCCAAAGGGCCATCTAGCCCCAGCTCCCTGCAATGCAGGAATCACAGCTAGCCATACAGGACTAGCAGTCAGGTGTGATTCAATAACCACATTCAGATGAAAATTAAAGCCTGTTTATATGGGGAGTGCATCTGCTTTGGATGCAGAAAGTCACAGGTTCAATTCCCACCATCTCCAGGCAGGACTGAAAATGTTCCCTTTTCTGAAACCATGGAGAGCTGCTGCCAGTTAGTGTAGAAAATACTGAGCTAGCTGGTGGATCAAAGGCCTATGGTTCTCTCCCAGGACACTTTCAGATTCACCATTTCCAGGTGTGATTCCATCATGTACCAGCAAATTAGGGTTGCACAATTCAAGTTAATTTGGCTCTCTCAACAAACCTGCTTCCCTGCAAAATTTGGACTTTTTGCGGTAAGAGAAGCGAGGTGGAAATGCACCAGAAAGTGTGAAATAGCACTGGGCTTGACTCAGTGTCATATAACCTCCTTGCAAAAGAAACAGAATGAGTACTCAACAAATAGCCGCTGCTATCTAACCTCCCCACAAATTTTCTGCAAAGGAATCAGGACGGATGCTCAGTAAATAGGTCACCTGGAACCAATCCGAGTTTCCAGGAAGGAGGTAAACTTTAGGGTTATAGCTCCTATCCAATGTTACCCTACTCACTGTAGAGCCATTGAAATTAATGGACATAGCTAACTTAGGCCCATTGATTTCAGTGAGTCTGCTCTAAGTAGGACCAACCTTGGAAACAACCTGATATGACTAGTTTCACTTTCAAGCCTTTCCGTGAACCCAGGAGAATGCCAGCAAGCCTAAGCAGCTTGTAAGCTTTTACTTAGTCAACCCGTTCCCAGCCAAAGCACTTTAAATACTGAAAAGCTTGATCCTAACAGTGCCCCCCCCCAGCAGTGTCTATGGCTTTCAAACAGATCCCTTTTATTCAGACCTTGATTTCCCCAAACTATTCTCTGCAGGCTGACCCTATCCAGGTTCACTCTTAAATCAGTGTGACTTAATTTACTCCCAGAGAGGCAGCATGGTGCTAGACATTTTTACTTGGGAGTAAGTGCCAGCATATTCATTGGGCCTGCACAGGATTTCACCATGGGCACCTGCAATCCTTTTGGGGAGCGGTGGGGGGGGGAAGAAACAGAGCACCTAAAGCGAGGGGGGAATAATTACACACACACAGAGAGAGAGAGAGAGAGGGGGGGGGAGAGAGAGAGAGTAGCGTCTACACATTTTGCTTCATTTCACAGATTCTACAAACTTACTCTTTGTTTCTGTTTGGGATATCTGGGATTTTTTGGGGGGAGGGGAAGGAAGGGGCACAGTTGCGCCCACCCACCGTGCAGTGGATACACATGTATTACACGCAGGAAAGCTACACTCATCAATTACTAAAACAAAACAAAATATTACAACCCTCTATTATGCTTACTCGAGTAAATCCGATTGCACTCAGCTGGGTCATCACGCACAAGAAGCCCGCCCCCCTCCACGCCAAGCGCGCGCCACAATCCAGTGTGGACTGAGACTCAGGAGTAAGTTCCACTTCGACGATGCACCGCTTACGTCAGAGTAAAAGGTGCCTGTTGCAATTTTCCAGCCAATCTCCTTTTAACCCTTTGTACACCGTGCGCCACGGATGCGATCCTCGGGCCGCCTTCCACAGAAGGAAGTCCTCTTATAAACAACAGGGGCCTGTATCCTGCGGGAGCCCTGCTCAGAGTAGACCCGCTGAAATTAGAAGATCCAGGCCTGGGAAATGATCGGACCCCTGCTAGCCTAGATTTCGCCCCCCAGGATTTGCAAGGGGGTCGGACACTGATTTGTTCCTTTAGTGCACAATGGATCGTGCGGAGCAGCTTTGCTTTATTAACTGCTGGGGCGCCCTTTTCTAAGCGGGATACATACGACCCGCGGAGGTGACTGCCTGAACGCCCACGATTTGAAACGGAGCCACGCAACTCCAAATCACAGCTCCCCAAAATCAAGGCGCGCGCGGGGTGGGGGAGAGGTGCGAAGAGCCTCCCTCCCAGGAAGCAAGTGGGCAAACTATGCCTTGTCCTCCTTTGATCAGCGAGCTAACTTTCCCACGCGCGCGCGCACACACCCAAAACAAACCCCCGCGCGCTCACCCTCCAAACGCGCTCACCTTCTTTACGTCTCCATTGGGGCTCAGTCTCCAGCGTCAACGGGGCGCCATAGTCCTCGGCCTGGGACAAAAAAGAAAAAAAGCAAAGCACAGGTGTCGCCTGAGAAGGGGGACTCCACCCTCCGAGGAGGAGCCTGAGATCGAAGTGCACCTGGGCAAGTCCTCCCACTTCGCTCTCTTTCTCCAGATGCGGCGCAAGAGCCGACGGGTCTCTCTTGCAGCCAGCCAGCCAGCCTTGCCAATTCGGGGCTTCGGCGTCCCAAACACTTCCTCTGAACTTCCTTTAACTCTTCCAGGCCGGGCAGATTCCCACGCGGGCGTCAAGTTACAAAAGGTTCAACCCTCTGCCGCGTTAACCAGCAAAACGCAACGCAGGGAGTTGCATTTTTTATATATATATATAAAAGTCATTTCTTGTGTTTTTTACAGTGTCCTAACCTACATAGCTTCGCCTCCGGACATTTGTCTTATACTGAGTCTATCTAGGTGCTGCTGGAAGGATTTTTTTTTTTTAGCTCAGTAATGTCCTCACTGACTACCGGTCAGTGCAGCGGCTCTCCAAGATTTCGGAGCCCAGTGCCATCTTTTGCATATTATTTATTTATTTTTCATCCTTCACCGGCAGGCCCCATGGTGGGTTGCGAACATTTCAAATTCAGAATTAAAAAAAGTTAAAACAGGTTACCTGTCCCAGGAATAGGGTGGGTCCTGAAAAACACACACCACAAGGGTCAAAATGCAAAGGTAAAGAGGTGTGCCTTCAGCATTCACGAAAAGCTGCATAGTGAATAAGGTAGATGGTTATTTGAGTTTATGGCAGAGGAGAAATTTAAACCCAGAACCTCATGATCCACACCTCAGCCTTTTAGTGAACAGGCTACTTCAGACAGTGACTAGTTCCTATGTCTTGTTCCTCTCTAAGGAATCAAGTTCAGCCTTCATGGTATTTAACCATGGCTCAGCATCCTCTGAGGTTAAACTTTGGACCTCTTGGAAGCTTGAAGGTTCCCAAACCTTCTCTGAGTTACTAACAACAGCTGTATCTGCTATGACTGTTTTAGCAAACTCTTCAGCATACCTTTTGGGTGCTTTACCCTTTGTGGCCCCTTCAGATCTGCATACTATAGACAAGTCTTTCATGCTAGGCCTGTGGGCCTGTGGGCTGCCCAGCATTTCATGCTAGGCCTTTGGGCTGCCCAGCATTGTCCTAAAGACAATGAGCTCCCATTGCTTGGTCCCAGCTCCTGCCAACCTAGCAGTTCGAAAGCACCTCAAAGTGCAAGTAGATAAATAGGAACCGCTACAGCGGGAAGGTGGCGCTGTGGTTAAACCACTGAGCCTAGGGCTTGCTGATCAGAAGGTCGGCGGTTCGAATCCCTGTGATGGGGTGAGCTCCCGTTGCTCGGTCCCGGCTCCTGCCAACCTAGCAGTTCGAAAGCACGTCAAAGTGCAAGTAGATAAATAGGAACCGCTACAGCGGGAAGGTAAACGGCGTTTCCATGTGCTGCTCTGGTTTGCCAGAAGCGGCTTTGTCATGCTGGCCACATGACCGGAAGCTGTACGCCGGCTCCCTCGGCCAATAATGCGAGATGAGCGCGCAACCCCAGAGTCGGTCACGACTGGACCTAATGGTCAGGGGTCCCTTTACCTTTACAGCGGGAAGGTAAACGGAGTTTCCATGTGCTGCTCTGGTTTGCCAGAAGCGGCTTTGTCATGCTGGCCACATGACCTGGAAGCTATACGCCGGCTCCCTCGGCCAATAATGCGAGATGAACGCGCAACCCCAGAGTCGGTCACGACTGGACCTAATGGTCAGGGGTCCCTTTACCTTTACCTTCAGCATACCTTTTGGGTGGTTTACCCTTTGTGGCCCCTTCAGATCTGCATACTATAGACAAGTCTTTCATGCTAGGCCTGTGGGCTGCCCAGCATTGTCCTAAAGAAGAGAAGCCTAGCATGGAAGACTTGTCTATAGTATGCAGATCTGAAAGGGCCAACCAGAATTTAAAAGTAGAAATAAAACAGAGTAACTTTGGGTATCTAAGGCTTTTGATACCAGTTTTGGGGAATTGCAGGTGGCAGGGCCGGTGCTAGGGGTTTTTTGCGCCCTAGGCGAGATCACCTTCTAGCACACACACCCCGGGCATCTGCGGGCCTGGCCCAGCCTTCACCCCTTCCCTTCCCAGCGCCCCTCCCGCTTACCTGTGACGTCCACGGCTGAGTTGCTCTGGCCGCCCTCGGGCTTCAGCCACAGCCCCCTGGGTGCAACAGCAGCTGCTCCCGCCTGCCCGAGAAGTAGAGCACGGCGACACCGCCTGGAGCCGAAGGACTGGCTCTGGCGCATGCGTGCCGCAGGAAGGGGCTGCTCTCGCCCCACGTGTCCTCCACATGCTGCTGCCCTCGGCGCTCCGGGCACGCCTGGGCTGCACTGGTGCTGCTGCCGCTGCCCGCCCTGGACGCGGGTAGGTGGTGTCGGGGCACAGCAGCCATGCGGCAGAGTGAGTCCTGCGAAGCCAGCAGCACTCCTAGTCGTCCCAGCGCCCCCTCCATTTTGACACCCTATGCAACTGCCTAGTTCACCTTAATGGACGCACCGGCCCTGGCAGGTGGGGATAGATGCTGCTGGGCTCAGGTCCTGCTTGCTGGGGGCATCTAGTTGGTCACTGGGAGAACAGGATGTTGCACCCAATGGTCCATTGGCCTCATTCAGCAGAGCTCTTCTTACACTCTTATGAAAAAGAAAATGTCCTTGGGAGTTCAAATCGCAGAACTCTTAACATTGCATGGAATTTGGGCTCCCGTGTATCAAATAGCTTGGGAACGCTGCTGCAAAGTCCAGATTCTGCAGCTGCAGCTCGCCCTCTGCTGGGTGATGCTGCTCATTGCCTTGAATACACTTGCAACTTACATGCATTTAACTTATGGGCATTCAGCTTTACAAACTTGACAATTAAAATACCAAATAAATTGAAAGGGTACAGAAAGGGGCGGGGAGGTGGGAAGAGGACTATGTCAATCCCACTTGCCATTGCACCCAATGTGTCTTGACTATACTCAGTTTTGGTTTTAGACTCGTGATCCCCGAAATGGAACTCCCACGTAAATTGCAGGCATACTGTACTGTATTGAGAGGCAGCGATTCGGGTGGTGGGAGAGCCTGCAAACATTTGCAGTCACAATTACGAGCACGCTGCAAATGCAATCGCTGCCTAAATGGTGCTTTGGCACCCGGGCACACAGCTAGTGCTTATGCATATAAGGGTATATGCATCCTTTCAAGAGCTACAAAGTTCTGCAAAAAGCGTTTGTTTGTTTTTCCAAGTGGAGCGGGAGTTAAATGTGGAACTTACTGCAGCAATATAAGTGCAAGTGCCCCTGGCAAATGCAGTTTCCCCAGGGTGCATGCCATCTGTTTCCAGGCACCCCTGCTAACAGTGCACTGTAGTGCTTAGAGTCAGACTTCAGCCACAAAATGTTTGGAGTGACCTTGTGCCAGTCACTGTCTCTCAAGCTAACCTACCTCACAGGGTTGTTATGAGGATTAAGAGGGTGAGAGGGCATTCTCTTAGAAGCCACCCCCCCCCCGGTTCCTTGTAGGACAGGCATCCCCAAACTTCGGCCCTCCCGATGTTTTGGACTACAATCCCCATCATCCCCGACCACTGGCCCTGTTAGCTAGGGATCATGGGAGTTGTAGGCCAAAACATCTGGAGGGCCGCAGTTTGGGGATGCCTGTTGTAGGAAAAGTAGGATAAAACTTTGATAGGTAGGCAGCTAACATGCAAAGGCGACCTATGTGCTCCTAAGCATGGTTTTCCCCTGTGTCAGAGAACCATGGCTACTTCTAAAACAAAGTATAGAGAACAACAACCCTGCATATTGCCTTCACCAGGGGTGGGTAACTTGGGGCCCACAAACTGCCACTGGACTCCCAACTGGTATGGCCAAGGATTATGTAAGTCCAGCAACTTCTGCGGTGCGGGGACAGGCAGAATTGCAGAACATGCAGACAAATTTTCACCCACTGCCTCCAAATTAATTTCCTCTTATGTGTCATCAACAAGGGGAGGGCTTTTTTGAAGAGGGGGATAAACCTTGGTTACTAGGCTCTGTCTGGTCACATGATTGATTTATGGTATTTTCCCCCAGCCGGGATGCAAATGAACTACATGCGGACATTCTCATCCTTCCAACAACAGACCTTTTCTTTACGGGCCTTCTGAGTTGGGCAGATGGCTCGAGCACTGTCCATAACAGCTGCGCTCATTTTTGTTACCAGAACAAAAGTCCAAAACGCTGCCCCTCCTTGGCAAATGGAGAGGGATAATAGGTGGAAAAGTTAAAAAAGGTATATTCAAAGCTGCAACAAGTGAGTCTTGGTTTGGATCTCTCCAAAGGAACCGAACCTCGAACAAAGGAGGCACAAAGCTTTTCTATAATTGTAGGAAATACAAACATAGGATGCCATCTGTCACAGTAGAGATCAGCGTGGGTGGGCAGAAGTGAACCATTATCCTAACAAAAATATCAAGGGATAGGGAAATGTGTACAGAAAAGAAATCTAGACAGAGGAGTCCAGCGATGAGGAGAGATTCTAAATCCTAGAACTGTTTCCCTTCAGGTACCCATTCACAGAGCATTTTGGTACCCGCTGCCATTGTAAGTATGATATAACCAGGGCTGCCTTCACAGTCACAGACTATTTAACAATATATAATGGTGGCAAAAAGAAAGGTTGCTTGACTGTTGTTCCAACTGTACAGAGACCAGGACCCCCCCCCCAATGCAAAAACCAAGGACCCAGACCTAGTGCCCAATAAATAGTATTCATTATGCATTCAACTTATTTTCACCACTTTGTACACATCCCAAGAAAATGCAGAGGAGCATCCTTTAAAAAAGCACACAGGTTTATTGCATATCAATCTCATGTATAAATCCGTTGTAGCATTGGAAAGATTACATTTGGTATACATTCCTATTCTACAGCATTAACCTCAAAATCAGCGCTTTCTATTCATTATTTTTTTTTAAAGGAATTTCTCTACACAAGTACATTGTTTGTTTTTCATCTTTTTTATCACAAGCATCAAAGTGAAATTTTTGCAAAAAAAAATCGCCTTTTATTTTAATCATATTCTACACATCACCTCTTTTTTATTTATTTTTTAACTTTATTTATTCTCCCAACAAAGCGATTTTGTATTAATTAATAACTGCCACTTATTTAAAATTTTCCTTGGCAGTTCAAGGCTTCTAGCCCCAACTCAAAAAAAGAGGAACAAATAATAATAATAATAATAACCCCCAAACGAAACAACAACGGAGGGGGGGGGATGAAACAAAACCCCTAATCACATATACATAAGTGCATCTACTGAATTTTTTTTTCCTTTTTAATAAAAATTTCACAAACGGACACAATAATGACTGCTAAACACAAGTCATGCACAGTTTTGTTTTGTTTTTTTACTTATAAACAGAATAGAAGCAATATACACTCCAGAATGCTAAGGAACTAGCACCTTCCTCTTTCGCAGTGTTTTAAAAACATTATTTGAAAAAAAACAGACATTTACAATTGATTTTAAAAAAAAAGCAAAGGGGGGGGGAGAGACTATACAGTTCTAAAAGAAATAAAATATCCTAGATCAAACGTGTATACTGTAACAACGGCAGGAGGATGCGATAAGAACAGGAAGATGAGGACAGATACACAAATCAAAATCCTTGCTACCATTTATATATATAAGGTTCTTTTTAAAAAAAAACATGAAAAAATTACATCTTTTTGTAGGTAGGCAGTGGGCTTTTTTTTGGAAAAAAAAGCTTGTATTCTGAAGATGCAGAGAAAGACAAGCTAAGACGAGGCATATCTACACTAGAAACATGTGCCAGTTTTTAATTGCAATGGCTGCCCCCCAAAAATCTTAGGAACGCTAGTTTACCTTGAACGCTGAGACTTTCTGGTTAGAGACTCTCAGCCTTTGCAGACTACAGTTCCCAAGGATCTCTGGGGAGATGGAACGGCTAGTGTTAAGCCACTAAAAGTGCAATTCTGTCCAATTCAGTAATAAGCCCCATTGATTTCAACCAGAGTTATTCCAAGGTAAACCACATACAGCAGAGGTGGGCAGATTTCAGGTCCGATGAATCCATTTTCTTTCCCTAGCACTTTTTATTTATTAGTTGCATTCACACACCACCTTTCCTTCGAGGAGCTCCAGACAACATATGTGGTTCTCCTCCATATTTTATCCTCACAACAAACCTGTGAGGGAGGTTTGGCTAAGAGAGAGTGTCTGGATCAAAGTCTCCCAGTGAGGACCTTCATGGCTGAATAGGGATTTTTTACCCTATTCTCCCAGGTCCTCATCCAACAATCTTTAACCATTGCACCATACTGCTGCTCCTGAGATCCACTAACCATGGCCAGTTGCAAAATGGCGGTGCTTTTAAGGACTTGGATGGCTCTTGTCACAGGCTCAGTCTGAGGATATATTTCCAGGACCAACTAGGGCTGTCCATAAGAGTCATAGGACTGTAAGGTTGAAAGGGACCCAACGGTCATCTAGTCTGACCCCCTGCAATGCAGGAATCTTTTGATACACAAATGCACTACTAGTTTTCTCAACAACAAAAAATTAGTTCATTTCAGCAAATTAATTAAAAGCACCTTGCGTGTTTTTACTTTTCCTGTGTTAACACTGATTTACCATTTGCCCGCCACTGGTGTAAAGGATTGCAGCCTTACAGCGCCATCCGAGGCATGTTTACTTGGAGATACATTCCACTGTGTTTAATGGGGCTTACTCCCAGGTAAGTGGGTTGCAGAACTGCAGTTTCAGTCTCTGGTGTAGATATTGCCCTCTAAGAAATGGCTTTAGAATATTTTGATCTTCTGTGAATTGCCTGTTAGAGAGGAAGAAGCAAAGCTGCCGTTTTTTTTAAATTTTTCCTTACAAAAAAAAATTAAAAATAAATCATACATCGTTCTGAAAGTGGTATCAATGACTGAGGAATCAGAGACAGCGAGGGA
Organism: Zootoca vivipara; assembly: GCF_963506605.1. Lineage (NCBI taxonomy): Eukaryota > Metazoa > Chordata > Lepidosauria > Squamata > Lacertidae > Zootoca > Zootoca vivipara. The sequence goes on from NC_083281.1 coordinate 77,909,731, forward strand.
AAAAAGTTGAAAAAGAAAATAAAATACACTTCGATTAAGGCGAAACAAAACCTTTTAATCACAGTATCTGTTAAATATACAGGGAAACAGTTTGACGAGCTTGTGAAGGACACCTACTGACCATTACGGAAGGAAATGTTTCGAGCCCACATTCTCATTGGCAAAGCGGCGGAAGTAGATCGCGCCATTCCTTCATTTATTTATTTTTTTTGTGAGTTTCTACACCATGAAGCATCATCCCCCTCCCCTCCCTCCCTCCCCGCTCCCTCAGACCACGACACACACAAAAAAATTACAGCATATTAAAATAATGAATGTTTTAAGTCAGTAGCTTGCAGTACGACGGAGAGAAACTCAATCCAGTGCTTTTTCTGCGGTTCATTATAGTATTTATTGGTGCCTAAATTTGTACATGGGTACAGCCCATCAGAAACGGTTCCTTGCAGAAGTTGCCCCGTAGTTCATTTGCCATGAGACTTTGGGCAAGAGACCCTCCTTGGGGAGTCGGGGGGTTCTTCCCACTGAGCAAGTGCTTTTCATAATTTGTCACCCTAAACACAAGGATGGGGGAACTCGAAGGCTTCTCCACACACAGAGAAAATAATCTTGCGAAATTCTAACACGATGCTGCCTCATACCGAGTCAGACCGTTGGTCCATCTACCTCTCAGGGATGCCAACTTTCCAGGGTTTCACCAGGCAGGAGCCTTCCCTAGCCCTACCTGGAGATATCAGGGATTTAACTGCATTCCAAGCAGGTGCGCTACCCATTGAGCCACAGCCTCTCCTTAAGTGCTGGTTTTATATAGGCCGGGGGGGGGGAGGGAGGGTTGTGTTTGCAACATAAAATGCGCCTTGCCAATCACAGTGCTTTCTTGCTGCTGAGCTTCACAACATAGCCATCTAATCCCGTTTCAACTTCCCTGCCTTGTTTGCTGGCCCCTTTACTGGCTTGAAAGAGCAAGGGGTCTAATTTTGGTTACAAAGGAAGGCAGATGCTTTGACCCACACTTTTCACCCCACCTCAACCACATTTTTCAGGTTCCGCTGACTCACTTCAAGGACATTCCCCTGCCCCCCCCCTTCCCCCAGATCATTGATATTATAGACAGTATCTTTTAGCAGGTGTCGGGCGCTGCTTGAACCAATTTTGAGCGCCTTAGGGAAATCACCAAGCCGTTGCAGTCCGAGATATACGCTCTTGCAGCACACGTTTGTGGAACAATCCAGAAAAATAGCCAACCAGGTTTTTTGAGGGGCACACTAACAGAGAGGCAACAATGGTGAAATAGACAGGGGATGGAAATCAGTATTATTATAGACACTGAGATCTAGAGCCTGAGGAATGGGGCTTATTCACTCCGTCCAGAATTCCCTGCTCTCTAGGATCAGCCCTGATTCACACTCAGGTTGCGTAAAAAGTGCCAGTAAACATGAGTAAACAATATCCTCCTTAGATATTCCATTAGCAAGATCATTCTGGTCTTCCAGCGTTACAAGCTTAGCACCTGCCCTCTCTCTCCTATATTCAAACTGCACAGGTGGAGCTGGGCAGGATACATCAACATCTAAGGAGTCCTGTCTAGACACCACAACACCCAGTTCGCACCTTCCCATGGAAGCATGTCTATAACAGCATTGCGGGGTGGGAGGGAAGAAAGATAGGGCAATTACATGTCCCACATCTGTCAGATTTAAACCTACAGTGGTACTTTGGTTCTCGAACATGAGCCGTTCCAGAAGACCGTTTGACTTCCAAAACGTTGGAAAACTGAGGCGCAAAAGGCTGGGCTGCAAGTACAATTGGGGGGGGGAATGGAAAACACGCAGCGGAAGCCGTTCGACTTCCAAGGCGCGTTCGAAAACAGAAGCAATTACTTCTGGCGTTTGGGCATTCGGAAACCGAAACGTTCGGCTTCTGAGATGCTAGAAAACCGAGGTACCACTGTAAAAACTTACAAAAGAATCTCCGACGTTTCACAGGGTTTGATTACTGGTGTCAAAGTTCAGAAAGCTTATGGCAACAGCAACGGCTCGTCTGCTAGAATTCGGCACTCAGTGCACCTGCCCAAGCAGCAGTAGCCTGCATGTCTAGAGACCCGTGGGAAACATCACTTCCTGGACACAGCACAGTATGACTTGTGGGGAACTTTGGAGGACAGCTGAAGACTGCTCAGATCAGGCCAAAAATATAAGCAGGACTTTGGTGGCGAGGAGGGGAGGGGAGGACTTCCTAAAACAATAATAATTATTGGTAGCTTGAAATAAATGCCACCTGACTCTAATATGGAACACCTCAAGGACTGTTGTTAGGCATTTGCAGTTTGGGTGCTTAGGAGTGGGGGTGTCAGAAGAAGCCATGATTTCCACCTAGCTGCAATCATCGCTATCTCTGTTCTGCTGCAGTTTGGCTTCCACTAAGTCCTACATTACTCATCTCGCTATGGCCAAAACATACATGATTATTCACACGATTAATTTCGATGCATTTCAGTAAAAAGGAAACAAACAAACAAACAAATGCAGAAAAGAACGTAATTATTTACCCAAGGTTTGTAGAGAAAAGAAAAGAGAAGAGAAGAGAAGAGAAGAAAAGCCCTGTTAGTGAATACTGCTCATAATTGCTGGCGTGATTTCTGTTTCGGGTGGCATTCTCTGACGCAGAACTCACACATGTGTGATTGTGCGGTTTTTTTTAATAAAAAAATATAGATATTTATAATTGCAATTTTCTTCTGCCCCCCACCTTCTTTTGCCAAACCAAACTACCCTAGAAAATAAATAGAACACTTAATTCTAAATGCAAATATGATAGAAATGATTATTTTTAAGAAACCAAATTAGATGCAGCATATGATTGTCTGGGAAGCTGGCTGTCAGATTAGCGCTTTCATTACTTATGGGTCATTTGGCACATTGACAATGATAAGAACAATTAATTAATAATGGAAAACAATTCACCCTTCTACGTCCTACTTATTGGTCATATGACGTAATAGCCTTTAATTATACACCATTTTGGTCCTTCACTAGTTACTTATATTAACATTGTTATTATTTCCACAATAATGATATCTAACGCCAAATATATATATATGTATATGTATATATAATATAATAATAAAATACTGTTAAGGAAGAAATAAAATAAAAGTGTGTGTGTGTGTGTGTGTGTGTGTGTGTGTGTGTGTGTTTTCCTCTCTCTCTCTTTTTTAAAAAATTACAAGTTATATACAGATTAAAGAAAAATCTACCATCCCATAGAATACCCCAATAGTCTTTTATTTTTCTATATATAAAAATTTGGCCCCTGTTTGAACACACAGCCCCACGTGAATGGGATGATTTGCTTTGTAGAAGCTTAAGGAGAAGGAATGGAATGTTAAGAGTGGCTTCTCGCAACCTGTTCACGGACAACAATTCCCAGATTCGGATGCTATCTCCCAGACTTCTTGGCCAGGGCCTGACATGCAAAAGCAGGAATGCCGGATGCGTCCCAGGGGAGGGTTTGCAACCCCCCAACACCGCTATACTCAGTGGTGGCCGATGCCCCACTGGGTGGGTGGGTAGAAGGCACAGGGAGTGTTGTCCCCTGGGCTGGTTGTTAAGTAAGGAGGCAGGTAGGTGAGGGCTGGCTGGGATCAGACTGAGGTTTGTGGGCCAGCTGCCTCTTTGCCTGCATTGACCAGCCTCCACCGGTTACGCTCAACACTGCTTGGCAAAAGAGGAAGCTAGGTGTAAGGGGGAAGGCTTATAGGGAACAGCCCCCCCCCCATCAGGTTGAGTTCCTCGCAGAGCAGTAACTCCAGCAGCGGATCAGATTACAGGAGTCAGGAAGCAGAGGGGGGGGGAGACAAGGCTCTAGCAGGGTCAGACAGCCTCTCCACCGAGTGGAGGGGGAGAAAGGTGGGGAGGAAGGGACCGGAGAGCAGTCAGAAGGACAGACCTTCCCCCCAACACCTGAATTGAGACGGACGGCTCCCCATAGGACAAGGGGGAGGCGCTACCAAGCTGTTATGTTGGGCGCGAAACAAAAAGAAGCCATTGCGAGGTTCTGACTCAGACTAAGCAGACATGATTTGCAGACACTTTGCACTGTAAATAGTATGCACAATAAAAACATCTTCAAGACAAGCAGATGTGGAGAGTCGTTACTCAAGAGTAGCCACAAGAACCCCTGACACTAGGCATCCACTCTAAATGGCTCCGCGTCTTCTGTGAAGAGAAAGCCTGTGATTCTCACCTGTAGGGAGGTGCGCTAGGGTTGGTGGCACTCAAATTCCCCAAAAGTAAGCACAAGAATCTGTTTATGTTTTGCACCACAGCTGACACCAGATTTCAGCCAGGTTGACTAATAGTCCTGGGGGCCAGAAGCCTCACCGAGCCATCAGCACCTTCCAGCTTTCCTTCAAAGCTCAGCACAAAAGGAGAGAATTTGCCCGGTCTCTTCATTCCTCTTAGAGGAAGGAGGTGCCTTACAGGGAAAGGTTTTCCCCTTGGTTTGTATGATCCCGGCCGTTGCTCAACAATTAAGGGTGTCCATTGGTGGGTCTTGCATGGTGAACCCAGAGATTCTGGAGCCAGACCAGGCTTCGGAAGAACATTCAAATAGCCATTCTGCCGGTGATGTGGCTTTCATCAGCCCTCCGAGCTGATCTAGGAAGCAGAATACTTGACAACCAATAAGGAAGGTCTGACAGCTCAATGAAAAGCATTTACATGCAGCTGGTCACAGGTTCAAACCCTGACATCTCCAGTTTCGAAAATGGCTCTCAGGTGACAGGTGAATGGAAAGACTCCGTTCCTGAGATTGTGGAGAGTTTCTGCCCATCAAAAGGAGACAATACTGGACAAGAAGATCAAATCTGATCTAAGGTAGCTTTGTTATATGGGGTGAAATATCTCAGTGCATCATAGCTGCCAAGTTATCCCTTTTTTAAGGGATTTTCCCTTATGCTGAATAGGCTTCCTCACGAGAAAAGGGAAAACTTGGCAGCTATGCAGTGCATCGTAGCTAAGTAAAAGAGCTGAAACCACAACGTCGATCCTCAGAAATAGCACTGCCTGAGTAAGGCTTGAAGTTAGAGGTGTTTTAACCTTACTGTCCCTCCCAACTCTACAATTCTATGATTTTATTCCTGAAATACAGGTGATATTTATTTGGTGGTGGTGGTGATGTCTAAAGCAAAAGCAGCTAATTAAGCAGGTTTGCTAATATGTGAATCTATCCTTCTTTTTTAAAGAGCAAATGACCTTTTCACCTTTTCCACTTTCTTTGCAGGTGAAGAAGTTGGAGAGACCCAACATTCATAGCGTTAGAATCTGAAATTTTCTTGCTTGGTTATTGGAAAGGCATTATCTTGGAAAACGACCTAGAAATAGCAGTTAATCTTTTAACAGCTGCAAGAGTATTGAAGGGCCTGGTCCAGAGTGATCAATGGAAAAAAAGAGAGATGGGATAGCCAACTATTTCAGAATGCAAAGTCTCCAGTACAGTCGTACCTTGGCTCCCGAACATAATCCATTCCGGAAGTCCGTTCGACTTCTGAAAACGTTCGAAAACCAAAATGTGCCTTCCAAATGGCTGCAGGAGTTTCCTGTACTTAATCAGAAGCCGTGGAAGCCGTGTTGAATGTTTGGGTTCCCAAGAACATTTGCAAACTGGAACACTCACTTCCGGGTTTGTGGCGTTCGGGAGCCAAAATGTACGACTCGCAAGGCGTTTGAGAACCAGGGTACGACTGTACAGTAACACAGAGATGGGAAGATGAGGTGGTTTCTGAAGTCAGAGTTTGATGTTATCTACAAGGTGGTGCCTTTGACTGCAATCGGTAACCCTGGCTGTTTGGTTTCCCCTCTCCCTGAAATGCCGTGTAAAAGAAAAATTCGAAATGTGGCAGTGTCATGGTGCCACAAAGCCAGTGAAGCACAACAGGGACAGAAATCAATGCATGATGTTGCCTATGTTGTTTCACATTCTCCCCCACCCATTAGATAATACTGGGGGGGGGGAGAGAGAGAGATTGAGATAGAAAAAAGAAGAAACACCCGTCTTAATGTTTCCTCCAGTACAATCACTACCTGCCTGCCACAATGTAGGTGTCACCAAGCTTTGGGGAGCCTCGGGGCCCATTTGCAAGCCAGAGATAACTCAGAGGTGCTGCACATCCTACAAGCAAGCAGGCACAACCATAGCATACTATTGATTACCACAAAATGCTGCTTCTAAGCTGAACTCGAAACTGGGGAGGGGATCACATGGGTAGCAGGAAGGGCCTCTGTGGGCAGATGTGTGCCCATGGGCATCTCTTTGGCAACCGTTACCCTGTTGTCTAGTTCCTGCCTTGGCAGCAACTGCAGGAAGACATGAGCACCTGATAATTACCATACCCCTCTTGCCCAAACTTACTCTAAAAACCAACCCTGTGCTGGGAGGGGGGGGGGAAACCCTCTAAACCCGCATGAACCCTAAGCAAAGCAAATGCTGGACTCACAACAATTTGTCATTAAGGTCTCAACACTATTTCTGTGTCCTGGAACTTGATCTAGAGATGATTTGGCACTGGACGGGAGGGAATCAGAACTGAAAATCTGCAAACAGAAATAAACAAAAACCAATCAGACACCCTCATAATGCTATTTGTCCTTGCTTTAGGAGTTAGTTTAAATAGTGATTCTGGAATATGGTGGGAAAGGTTGCCCCTTTATATTGAAGAAGTTTGGGGAGAGAGGAATAAGGCTGGCTTCGGTTGGTGTTGACTTGGGACCCTGTCTTCTTGCCAACAGCCTCTCGCCAACCTGGTGCCTTTCAGATGTTTTGGACTAGAACTCCCACTGTGCTGGCTGGCTGGGGCGGGTGGGAGTTGTTCCCACAACCTCTGGAGGGCACCCGGTTGGCGAAGTCTGGTCTTCTGCATGGGAGCTGACCTGGCAACAGATTTGAGGCTTCCTACCTGTTGGCACAAGACTCACGGTTTGACCTCTGCACAGGTCTCTGTGCGAAACTCTGCTGCCACAGTCTGCAAGAGAGGTTGCCGGCCCATCCCTGGGGGGGGAAACAAAAATTGTGGAGCTGGACCCTAGCAAGATGCTTTGATTGATGCCGTCAGGCCCCCCCTTTAAGAACCCCAGGAGTGGCCCCGATCCACACCTGTGCCGAAGCTGCTGTCAAAATTCCACCGAAAGCGCAACCGTGAGGCAGATTTGGCAATCTGGCAGACCAAAACAAGCAAACAGAGGAGTTCAAAGGGAAGCAGAAGGGATTTTGGTAAGAATTGTGACGCTTCTCGGGTCAGAGGGAAGGAAGGTCTGTGCACCCCATTTATCAGAGGAACTGATTTTGAACCTTAACTACTTCAAGCTATAGGGGAGTAATTCTGTTTTCTGGCTGTGCAACAGGAGAGGGAAATTACCCATTTCAAACTTTTACAGGCTGTTTTCCATCATAAGCACAACCTGGGCAGGTGGGATTGTGAAGGCCATACACACAGTTTCCTCCCACAGCCCCAGCTGCTCCTCAGCTCAGCATCAGAACTTCACATAATGTGTGGCTTGTTCCACACTTTATGCTGAATGCAGCTTGTGACTTGCACACCGACTGTACACTCCTTGATTGTTACATGTGAATAACCATACAAGTATACAGCTCAGCAGATGTGCACCCCGGCCCAGAAAGACTGCGCACTCGTCGTCGGACGTAGCGTGCGAAAACCCCTCGAGAGAAGTGGCAATGGGTGGCTGCAAACCGGAGTTACAGAGGTTTTTTCCCTTTAAAAAAGTATGCCAACAAGCTTTCTGAAAGGCACCCACTGGGGGACAAGAGAGGTTATTGCCCACAGCGGCGCCACCCAAAGAAGGGTTTACACAATGCACATAAGATGAGGGAAAGGAAACTTGACACCTTTTCTTCTTCTTTTTAAAGAGAGGGAAGGAAGCAAACGAAACTCAACAGAAGTCCTAATCTCAGCAGAACTCCAGTGACTTCATTGGAATTGGACCTGACCTAGAACGTCGTTTTCTTCTTCTTAGCAGAACTGGATATGAGGGTCAAAGGACTTCATGTGGGGTCGGGTGGGGGTGTTTACAAGGAGTTTTCGCTGGCTCAGCAACACGGTCTGTAACATGAGAGGGTGGGGCACGATTGGATTTGCTAACGACAAATGCACCTGGCACTCCCCCAGCCCCAGCCCAATGCAGGAAGCAACTTTTGCTCCTGGGATGTACTATGCGTCAGAGAGATGGCAGGCCCTCGGGGCTGCTGTGGTGGTGGCTTCCTAGGTCCGACGAAACAGGGAATGAGCTGTCCGTGGTGGGTTCCTTCTCCTGGTGGTGGGAGGATGAGCCCCGAGGGCTTCCTGTCCAGTCCTCCGCTGCTGACCAGAAGGTCTGAGAGGGGAGACGTGTGGCACCTCGGCCTCCTTGCTTGGGATCTCGGGCCGGGCGCCTTCTCCTCCAGCCTCTCAGAGATGACCGACGGCGCTGAAGCCTCCTGGCTCAGAAGCAGCACCTGCCATGTTCAACCAAGCATCCAGAGAGTTCTGGGAAGAAGGATGGAGGGGAGTGTTCTCAGAAAGGGACAACATCATTGCATAAGCCTAAGGGGGGGGAAGAGAAGAAAAACACAGCGAGGGAAAGAGGGCATCAGTACATGCTAGTCAGATCTTTGTCAGCAAAGGAAAGTGTGTGTGTGTGTCAGGATTCTAAGAAAGGCAGTGCGGTGTAGTGATTAGAGGGCTGGGCTGAGACCCGGAAGCCCAGGTTTGAAATCTCTTCACTGAGCTGTGAGGCTTACCAAGGGGGCACAGTCTCTCAGCCTAGCCTACCTGACAGGATATGAAATGGGAGAAGAGGAATGGCACACACCACCTTGAGCTCCTTAAAGGAAAGGCAGGGCATAAATGTAGTCATGAGAAACAAATGTCACCCCCATTCACTTCAAGGGGCTTTTGTGCAATAGCACTTTCCTGGAGGTGCGGCGTGTTTTTGCATGGGACAATGGCAGCAAGCGCTGTGCTCTCCAGATGTTGCTGGACTTCAAGAGTTGTGCCTGGCGTTATTCACGCTTGGGATATACCCCCACTGGCTTGTAGCCAACCAAGTCCTACTCAGAGTAGACCCACTGGTATCAAGAAAGCTAATTTGGGCATGCCTGGGGATGTCAGTGGGTTTCTTTTGAGCAGGGCTAGCACTGAATGCAACCCCGCGAAGAGAACGGGCACGACAGCCCAAGTTTTTTTTAAAAAAAATTTATGCATCTACTCTGATTAAATCTCAGTTGTGGCCAAGGTTGCCTCTCATGAACTCCAGCCCATATGGCCAAGAGATGGTGGAAGTTGCAGTCCAGTAGCCTCTGGAATGTGCCACTTTGGCTATCCTTGCTTTTTTTTTTGGGGGGGGGGTGGTAGGATGGGAAATCAGAATGGCTCAGTTTCCAGATCTCATCCTCAGGCATGTGTGCTCTCTCCTTATGTTTAAGTTCCCTCACTTCCTGACTGAGGTTGCCCCCTTGCCCTGGACCATATAATTGAATGGATGGATGGGGAAAGGGATGACCTGCCTCCCACCTGCTCTGGTGTGTCTATGCATGCCAACCGTGGGGTGGCCATGCCCATTTTTAAGCCACACTCGCCACCTCTGGCATGCAGCCTCTGGGGGCTTGGAAGGTGGCAATGCGGCCCTTGAGCCCGAGAAAGCTAGCCCCCCCCCTCTTGAGATGGCAATGTCACCACTTGCTTCCAAATGTGGTAAGTGAGCACTGCTGCACTGGGAGGGGGGAGGCACCCTACTCATTTCTGCTGAGTGGGGCATCCCTGGACCTCTGCTCCCTGATGGCACCACCGCCTGAACTGGATGAGGTCTTAGGCTGTGGAATCCAGGGGGAGAGGTTTATTTCATAGAAACTGTGGAGTTGGAAGAGACCCCCAAGGGACATCTAGTCCACCCCCCTCTGCAATGAAGGAATCACAGTGAAATAATCCCTGGCACATGGCCATCCAACCAGAGGATGCCGTTTCCACCAGAATGATTGATCTGATTCAGGATCAGAAAAGCGCAGTCAGGGGAAACAATGTCCTGTCTTCCCCATCCTACTGAGATCCAATAACAAACGTTGACCATAGGAATCCAGGGAGATGAGTGCAGGATTCCTCACTAGGAAAAGAGGAGGATGGACTTCAGAGTGAACAGCAAAAAGGTTTAGGTTTGGAAAATCAAATCCTGTGCTCTCCCTCCTTCTCAGCTCTACTGCCTTTGGCCAAATCACAATTCTGTGGCGGTGTTGGTGTATATACCATTGTAGCAAAGCAACCACAGGAGCCCTCTGTAAAACCAAGACTGAAATTGCAGGGAAACAGGAACAGGGAACACAAAGTCCATAAAAAAATTAGTAGGTTTTCAGCATATTAGTATTAAAAAGACAAAGACAAAGAGACATGCATGGAAACAGGAAACGGGACCTCCCTCTCTTTCTCAACAAAGAAGAACATGATAATTAAGTTTCCCACACAAAACAAAAGTAGGGGAGCTTGAGGTTCCCTGAAGCTACCTTCAGGGAGGGTCTTTCCTACAGACTTAAAATGGTTTAAACAGCAATTCTATCTTCCCAGGTAAAAACCTTAATAACTGCAGTTCTCAGAAGAAAGGCTAGGGGGAGCTATGAGAGAGAATTTTCACGGACCTCAAATCTCAGGATCAGGGATGCTATGGCAGGGTGATACTGGGGTTGTGTTGCATAGGGACCATCTTCAGAGTAAACCCATTGCAATGAAGAACTTACGACTTGTTCATTTCAAAGGGTCTTCTCTGAGCAGAACTCAGCTGGCTGCAACCCGCAAGACCACCACCCAAATTTGTACGCGTATCGATGCAGAGGGAGGTCCTCAAGCAAGTTGAGAAGGTGGGCAGCTGGGCTCTCAACAGAACTTTGCACTTTGCAAAGCAAAGCAATGTTTCTTGAGTTTAGGGAAAGAGTGGTGACCTGAGAGGCAGTTGAAAGGATCTCTGCCACTCCACCAATGCTCCTGCCAAGGATTCTTGCTTCTTCTTTTTTGAGGTGAGGAGTGGCAAGCTATGGCGGTATGAAACAAGTGCTGGGTTGAACCTATTTCTCCATAATTCAACGGCCAGTGAGCATCTTGGTCTCTCTAAAGCAGGGCTGGGGAACCTATGGTCCTCCAGAAGTGGTTGGAGATCCATTGGCCTCAGCAAGCATGGGCAATGGCAAGGGATGATGGGAGTTTTATTCCAGCAACATCTGGAGGGCCACAGATTCTCCACCCGTGACCTACAGCAGGAGTAAGCAAGGTAGTGGCCTCCTGGTTTGCTTGGGCTACAACTCCCTTCATCCTCAATCAATAGGGGTGATGGAGGTTGGTATCCAAAAACATCTGGAGGGGACCACATTGGCTGGTCCTGCTCCACAGCCTTCTGGCTTCCTTCTAGCCACTAGCATTTCATGGTGATCTAGTGCAGAAACAGCCACGTGGCTGGAAGGAATTTTGAAGGAATTTGGCAAGGCAGGGAGGTCTGCTGGCTGCCAATTGTACTTGGCAAGTTCTCGGACAATAAAAAAGTGAAATAAAAAACCCCACCACCAAACCATCTACCCAAGGCTACCTCTCCTGTAAGTAAGGTGTGCAACCTACCCCACCACTGAGAAAAATTTCTAGCAACTCATGTCCATGTTTGATGGATTTTCTTGGTACCTCTCCCCACAGCAAATGTTCAAAACACTGGCTCAGCCTATAAAACCCAAGAGAAATTAGCCATGCAGATTGACCCAGTCGTCTTTCCCACCATCACCTCTGAGGTTAGAATGGTAGGCAACCCAAACCATAAATCCTGATGAAAACATGCCCCTATAATGTTCTGCGGGACCTGCCACTGCTTGGCTGCGAGTTCCCAGTGTTGGCCATTGTTCATGGGGACCTTTGGCGAGGAAAGGAACCCCCTTCGTCACCACGAGAGGGAAAACTGCGGAAAATATCCCAAGGGTACACCTACCTGATTTTTAGCCTGCCTGTACAGAGTCTGTTTTATTGCCTCAGAGTCTAAGGTGGGGTTATACACATCTTTAACTTCAAAAGCTTCCTCGGACGCCTTGCGTAGATCCAGCCCCTTCCCAAACTGCGGTAACTGCTCCAAATCTAACAGGCCGGCTTCGTCCTCCTCAACACACCTGTACCAATGACCAGGAGGGGAGGGGAGGGGTGGACCTGTTAGCGCATCTGACTGTTCACAAACGGGGCCAAGGTGAGCGTCGCCAAACTCGGGCAGGGGCTGACAACATGCACAGACTGTGGAGGAGCTGCCTGGAAGCTACATGCAGGATGTGTTAAAGGGAGAGAGACACACAACACACACACACACACACACACACACAGAGAGAGAGAGACAGGCACATGGACGGACAGACGAGGGGCTTGCAAATGATCACTGAGGAACAAGCAAAGCATGGCGAGGGGATGGATGTGTGAGTTTGGATCGCACACCATCTCACTGGCATGTGGTGCTGCATGCGCCGTTTGGTGCTCACTGCCCAGCTGGGGAGCTCTCCCTGGAGACGCCTCAAAGGGATTCTCAGTGCCCCCTTGCACCAGGGGTGAGGAACCTCAGGCCCAGAGGCCAGATGTGCCTGCCCTGGCCCTGCTATACAATGCAGCCCTTGGGATTCTCCCCAGGCCCCATTGCTCCTGCTATGCCCCCCCCCCAAGTGCTTCTGCTTGGTGGGATTGTGTCTTTGGACTCTGATAATGCCTCTTGCTTGCCTGCATGGGGAACACAGAGGGGTGTGTCAGCGCTGGGTGGTGCCCATCCAGACTGGTGGGGTGGAAGGCGGGGAGGTCAACAGCAGGTGGCGCCAGAGCCAACGACAGGCCAAGCCAAACAGTTCTAGAGGTTTTCCCATCCTCCTCCCTGCCGAGTTCTACAAGGGGCAGCACTGAGACCAAGGAGGAGGAAGCTGCGGGCGTCTGCTTGTGTGTGTGTGTGTGTGTGTGTGTGTGTGTGTGTGTGTGTGTGTGTGCAGCTGAAAGTTATGGACTTCATAATGGAGACAAAAGAGTCCAAAAGGCCCCCTCTAGGCTCTGGAGCACCTTGCTCCCTCGGGGTGATGCCATGGTGAGGAGCAAAAACAGCAAGCGTCTCACCAACTGCAGGTGAAAAATGGTGAGCATAGAGGGTTTCAGGCACTGCCATGCTCTTGATGATGGCCTCAGGAGCGGATTGAGCCTCACAGTCTTTCCTGAAAAATGCTGGGTGATCCATACTATACAGTGGTGCCTCGCTTAACGAATGCCCTGCATAACGAAATTTCCGCTTAACGAAAGGATTTTTCGAGCGGAGGTTGCCTCGCTAGACGAATTCATTTTATGAAAAATTCATCTAGCGAATTGCGGTTTCCCATAGGAATGCATTGAAATTCAATTAATGCGTTCCTATGGGCAAAAAAAAAAAAAAAAAAATCAAAAAATTTCCAATGCATTCCTATGGGATTCGCTAGACGAATTTTTCGTTATAAGAAAAGATCCGTGGAACGAATTAAATTTGTCTAGCGAGGCACCACTGTACTTGGCTATGCCTTATTTCCCAGCCGTGTGTGTGAGATTGAGAGTTCTCATCCATGCTGGGAGGGACACAAGCTAGAGGGGACCTTAGACGTGCCTGCCAGGGCATACAGGGACCCATAGGAACTGCACTTCCCATGGATCCCTGGATGCCTTGGATGAAGTGGACATGTGTGAAGGTGTCCAAAGGCTCTCTCTGCAGCCTGCGGAAGCTTGCATGGGATGCTGATGGTGTTCTGTGGCTTTGCCTGTTACCGCAGCTCAAGGCCAATGCTGAGAGCTGAGCTAGACTCCCTTCATTGGAGAGGTAATGGATGGTTCATGATCCCCGCCCCCCACGACTTGCCAATGAGGGGTGGGAAAAGCAGGCGTTCCCCCCACCACACGCTGAAAGTCCTGTCCCACCCACCTTCGGGTGCGGTCAAAACTCATGGTAAGGGACGTGGCCTCTTCATCTTCCTCATCCTCATACCCTCCTTGCGGCTCTGTCGTCGGTGACGCAGTCTCGTCCTGCGACTTCCCCGTCAGGCTGTCATCGTCTTCCTCTTCCAGTTCTTCCTCCTCCTCGTCGACATCCTCTGTTTTGTCATTTGCGAGGCCATGGCACTGGGAGTTGCCATCAGCATTCTGGATTTCAGGCCTGTGGGTTGCAAGTGCAAAGGTTTCGGAGGGGGGGGGGTTGTGGTAAACCAAGAGCAAAGATGACTTTCAGTTTGAGAGTCATGTCCATCTTTGTAAAGGTGCTTTTCTGCTTTTGGGTTATAAGAAATATGCTAGGACATTTTCTCATACACATGCCTTCCTAACCTCCGCTCCTTTGAGAATGTCTTATGCCCAGGAAAGTAAAAAGCTAGAGGTAAAGGACCCTTGGGTGGTTAAGTCCAGTCAAAGGCGACTATGGGGTTGCGGCGCTCATCTCGCCTTCAGGCTGAGGGAGCCGGCGTTTTCCCACAGACAGCTTTCCAGACTATGTGGCCAGCATGACTAAACTGCTTCTGGGACAACGGAACACTGTGACGGAAAACAGAGCACACAAAAAGACCGTTTACCTTCCCACCACAGTGGTAACTATTTATCTACTTGGACTGGTGTGCTTTCAAACTGCTAGCTTGGGAGGAGCTGGGACAGAGCAACGGGAGCTCACCCCATCACACGGATTTGAACCGCCAACCTTGGCAAGTCCAAGAGGCTCAATGGTTTAGATCACAGCGCCACCCGCGTCCCATGCTTTTTACCAGGAAAGTACATGTCCCACGGCCTACAGCTTCATGGGGTACAACTGAGCGCATTCCTTACAGCACCCCAGGTACTAATGGATCTACTTTTAGGGAGAGGCATACCTAGGCTCCCTTGTGCCTCTGAAGTCAGGAGAGACCATGGACCAGAAAATCAAAAACTTTGCTTTTTGTCTCTTTCTGCACTTGCCAGTGACTTTCCCCCATGACCATCAGGGTCAGGTCTGCTCTGTTCTGTCTCCCCTCCTTCACCTTGGTCCAGTCTACCTGTCTGCCTTCCTGCCTTCCTCCCTCCTTCCCCAACCTGCTGCTTTCCCTTCTGCCTCCCTCATTCCCTCCTTTCTCCCCCTCCAACTCTCACCCACTCTCATTCTTTCTTCCCTCCAAACTCCACTTGGTGCTCCACTCACACATCTAACAGTGCCACTGGGGAAAGGGGCTGCTGCAAGGGCCCCTGCCGGTAACCAGATTTCTCTGCCAAAGAGCCCAGAGCAGCCTGCACACCTTGCCTGGCTGCCCGGAGCAGTGGAAAAGCTGCCCGGAGAGCTCATAGCAGGCAGGCTCCTAGTCACTCTGACCAAGAGTGAAGAGACACCCTTTTTGCACCCCTTTGGGTCTGTGCCCTTGGTGGGCCAACTTGACCAACTCGTAGGTACACCCCTGCTTTTAAGGCTCTTCGCTTTCCCTGGGTTTTTGGCCCTTAATTTGAAGGGATTGGAATTGTGGCTTCTTTTAGTGGGGTAGGGTAACTAAGCCCTGCCTTTTATCTGTATAGCTGGGTCTGTTTTTTGTTTGTTTGTTTTAGATTTTGGAGATCTCAAGCCATAAGGTGGTCAGATTGGTCTCAACTAGGGCCAGGGCCTTTTCAGTACTGGCCCCGACTTGGTGGAACACTCTCTCACAGGAGACCAGGGCCCTGCGGGATTTGACATCTTTCCGCAGGGCCTGCAAGACGGAGCTGTTCTGCCTGGCCTTTGGGCTGGACTCAGCCTGACCCCTATGTTTTCCTCCCTTGTGGTTTTGATTTGGGCTACTTTAAAATGAGGCTGCATTTAAAAAAATTAAATTCAAACTGTATTTTAACCCGTATTTTAATTAATTGTTTTTCTTCCTTTTACGCCTTACTGTAATTTTATTGGTGTCAGCCGCCCTGAGCCTGGTTTTGACTGGGGAGTATAAATAAAAAATTATTTATCGTTGTTGTTGTTGTTGTTGTTGTTGTTGTTGTTGTTGTTGTATTTTAACTTGGCTGCTCTTAATTGTCTTTAATGTTAAGTTGCTTCCAGGCCCTTGGTGAGAAAAGCAGCAGCAGCAGCAGCAGCAACAACAACAATTTGCACGGTGTTTGAGATTGCCATAGTATACTCAAGGCACTCTGTAAACTTTTATTTCCCAGCGATCTTCGCTGATTCTGTGAAACTGCCTGTATTCTAAGCTGGAGGGAAATGACACTCAGTCTATATAACACAGCTGAGCTAGAGAAGTTCACAGCCCATGCCAGGTAAATAAGGAACTTGAATGACATCACTCATTTCAAAGTTCTGTATGCTTGGCTGACTATAAACCCGGCGCTGACAGCTTGCCATGCTTAATTCAGATGATATCTTTGCCACAGGCCCACCAGGATCCAGGAACAACATTGTCCCAGACAGAAAATAAGCATCGACCCTCAAGAGCCATCAGAAATGTCGTGATTAGTGTCTGACTTGGGGGCCCCACTCCAAACATGGAATTCTTGATGCAAACCCCCCCCCCCCACAAATTAAGTATTTTTTCTTTCTTTCTTAAATGTCCATGTTCACATTACACGGCATTTGGAAAGATCAGAATAGCCTGATCATAATTGCAACTGGCACCGCCTAGAAGGATGGAGAGGGAGTGTATTTGTGTGCAGGGTACAAAAAGGACCCTATTTATTTCTTCTCTTGGTCCGTAAGCAGATTAAATATGCCCCCCCCCCCGGTCAATGTGAGGTTTAAAAAAATTAAGGGTAGGGAGCACACCAGCTTCCTGAGAGCCCTGCATCTCATCACATAGTCTAAACAAGCTCAGAAGCTACTTGCAAAGCGCTTTATATCATCCAATATAAAGCGGATTGTGGTAGGGCTGTGAGGAAATTTACTTTAGGGTTTGGGTTATGGCCTAGGCCACAGGTCATGCTGAGTAATGGGGGCGTGGCTATGTAAATCCCTGTGTTATGATTGGCAGAAGGGCCCCCTTTTAAGGTCTAGCCCTCCATTTTCTAGGCACATTTCGCCTTGGCGTCCGAATCCCCTCCCACCCGCCCTTTTTTCTTGCAGGTTAGCACGACATTGCTATTGCCTTCGGGGCCGCCTGTATTCAGGGGCCAGTAGGAATTTTTCCAATTGGCTGATTGGTTTTGCCTCTTGGTTTTCGCCTACTGCCTTAGCAAATTGTCACAACTTGTTAGGTTGGCGGTTAGGCTTTTGGTTGGTTAATCGGTTGGTAGAGGGGTGTGGCACACAGATGCCTACCCCCACCTCCGTTTGCTCCATATAGTAGTATTCCGTTAAAGGAATCTCGGGGCTTACGCTCTTGTCCTTACCATCCCGCCATTGGCGGGGATGGTGGGCCCAAATTATAAGAGTAAGAGCCTTGGGGAACATTCTTGGGCAAAGAGAGGAGGGAATGACTGGGCTCAGCCACCTCCTCTCCCCCAGGTATGTTTACTTGACTTCCCTTCAGGAAGTCGGAGCAGGAACTGTCCAAGCGGACAGTGGTGAGTCCTGTCCTATGGTGACAGCTGATGTGAGTCCTGCCCCAACTGGGCATATGAGGTGAGTCCTGTCCGAAGGGGACAGCTGATTGAGTCCTGTCCTAAGTGGACAGATGAGTTGAGTCCTGTCCTCAGTGGACAGATGGTGATAGTCCTTCTTTAGGAAGGACGAGTGGATAACCAAAAGCCTAAGCCAACACTCGGATTAAAATTGGTGTATTTAATAAAGTTGTGGCCCTAAATTATTTGCCAAAAACCAAACCATAATTATGTTGTCAGTTGTGAGTTATTTTAAGGTAATTTCTGGTAAGCCTCGACACACAATTAAAAAACATCAACAAAAAGCCACACATACGAAAGCCAGGTCCCGCCAATTTCATTTTCCCTAGAGATCAATTATGCCATTCTGCTGAGGATTCCACCTCTAATTTGGTATCAATTTGTGTGTGTTTGCAACTAACGTGGAAAGATTCCTGATTTTCCACCGAAACTTCACCCTTGACTTTTCAGCGTTTCCTTTTCTCATTTAGATCTAAAGCGCGAAGTTTTAAAAGCAAACTATTTCACAGGGTTTTTGCTTTGTTTTGTTTTGGTACTGAATGAGATTGCCATATTTTCCTCTTGGCTACAAGGAGATCAAAGCCAGTGCTGGTGTCCGTCTCATGCCTAAGCCTGTTGTATCAAGCAACTAAGAGCTTCCGAAGCCATTCTAAGGGAATGGGGGCAGTGGGAAAAGGCCACATTCAGCAGCCCTGAGTTACTGTGGCAGGGAGTTCCATACATGCTGAAATCTAAAAATCAAATTAGCAGTAACGTTTATACAAGGTGAGGCTGAGGAAACCATTTTCTTATAGGTCGTGGAATCCGATTCCCGACACTGGTCTTGCCAGCTAGGGATGATGGGTGTTAGAGTCCAAAAAACAGCAATACATATGCTCTACCTCTGAGCTAGGCTAGCCAACCCCCTTCCCAAAATTAATGTCTAACCAAGTGGCCCCTTCCCCATTGCTCACAATGGAAGCTCACAATTCATACTCTCTCCATCACTAAAAGCACGTTGAAACTCACTCACCTTTTATCTGCTAAGCCTGATGATTGGTTCATCTCGCTATTTGCAATAAAGTTTCTGATTTCAGAGAAATACGAATCTTCCTTCTCGTCTAAAAGTGCATGGTTGTCTGATTCTGAGGTCGGCGAGGAGGCGTTGGTCCCCAGGTGGTTTGTGATGACGCCCGTGTGCTGGCTCACTGCGATGCCGGAAGAGAACAAGCGCACGTTAAGATGTGGAGCTGTGAAACAATGATGCTAAGAGAGCGTCGGGGGCGGGGACACCTTAATGCCAGACGCACTTCCTTCCCGTTAAGCAGCTACAGAGAAGAAAAGACTCCAGAGCGCTCACAGCAATTTTGTTCATCACCTCTGCCACTCCTGCAGAGGGTTGCATGCCGACAGCATTGGAGGCGAAATGGGGTCACCGAGAAGCAAGAGGGGAGGCATTATTAGCATGCTCAGGTGACCCCTGGGAAGCACAAGATGCATTAAAAGTCAATGGTGGAGTGCGGGAAAGAAGTCAGTGTGGGATGTGATACATAAGTAGCAGTCAAGTACAACACTCCTTGTTTTCCTAGAGTGGACATGCAGGGGAATGTTCGGTCTAGCCAGGTGAAAACTTCCTGTTTCCTCCTGGCTGGGACATACTTCCTTTGCATGTGACTAGAAGTGGGCGTGATCTTACATGTCCACGTAACAAAAGGACAAGGCATGCTGTCACACACTCTCTCTCTTTGACTTCCTCTGGGCAGATTGGCGTGGCAGTGCTCAACCCCCCCCCAAAATAAAACCAGGTGGATTTTTGCAATTGGTGCAATCGCCGCCATGAAAATCCACCTGCTGATCGCGCAAATACAGCCAGTGATCAGCCTGGCACCCCCCTCCCCACTGGCGGGTGACGTTTGCATCCCCTGGGGGACGGTGCTCCCTCAACAACTCTGGGCAACCTTCCCTAAAAGAAGCTCAACAACTCTGGGCAACGTTCCCCAAAAATTGCAATGTGGGTGTGTGTGTGTAAAAAAAAAAAAGCACCGGGTACCACCTGACCTTCCTACGCCTCTGGACTGATGCCACAGAGCTATGGCCCATTCAAACAGACTTGGACTGGGCAGCCCTTTAAATAGAGGACTTCTTCATGCAGGGGAATGCCCTCTGTAAAGAAGGACACACGGTCAGTCTAATGAATGAAAACAAGCCAAAGCGACAAAGAGACCTGGGAACAACACTTATCCAAAGATCTCATCGCTGGGTTCTATTCTTCTGAAAAAGCCTTTTAAAAAGTGATGGGTGGTGGTGGGGAAACGAAGGCTTGAATTTCACTCGTACGATTCTGGGCCTGCACCATTCCCCGTTACCTGGCACACTCTCGTGTTCGTGCTTTTTCAGGTGTCGGTCGAGATTGGTCTGCTGGCCGAAGCAACGATTACAGAGGTGGCACTTGAATGGCTTCTCCTTGTTGTGGATGTTTCGGACGTGGCGCTGGAGGTTGGATGAAATGCTGAAGGACCGGTCGCAATATTTACATCTGGCGTGAGAAAGAAGAAAGACAATGCGTGTGTGTGTGGGGGGGGAACCAATAACACAGGGATAAAAGAAGTTGTCTGCAATGGTTGGTTCTCCGGGGGGGGGGGGAGCAAAAGGAAGCTTGTGCAAACAGTTCTTTAGCTGTGGTTCCTGCATTGCAGGGACTTGGGTCGGGTAACCCTTAAGGGCTCCCTTTCAACTCTCCAATTCTATGAGTTCCTGAGGTGGTGGGGCTTGAGAGGACCTCCAATGTGGTGGCCCTCTGGAAATCTGGAACACCCTCCCCTCTGCAGTTCATCTGAACTCACGACTGCATATGTTTTGACGTCAGGTGAAGTTGAGCCTTTTTGCCCAAGCTTTTGAAGGTGGACGGTATTACCCCAATTCATTAATTATTATTTTTTTAGCCACGCATAATCCTCCCTGGAAACCCATGCTGGGCAATGGCTGCATAGAACTAAATAAACAAGCAATCACACTTGCTGCTAGGACCCCAGTGGGAGGCAATCTCCTTTCATTTGCTGACTGCTGCTTTTACGATTATTACATGCTGTGATATTTGTTTGTTTTGGTTGTGGGGGGCGGGAGGGGGGGGAAGGCCTTATTGATAGAACAATTTTTTTACTGTCGGCCACTTTGAATTGTGTGGAAGCATAAGTAGAGAAGATTACAAAAATAGCTAAGCAAATAAAAATAAGGCCAAACCACACAATAAAAGGGAATGATAAATTACCAACTACCTGGGTTGGCACTTGAATAATTTACTATTGCAATAATTACAAGAAGTTCCTGCAACAAAATGGAGTGCTCCTGTACAAGGTTCCAACCAACCATGCCCTGTTTCAGGATACTCCATTCCACCCTTTTCTTAGTTTTCTGGGGTTTCCTTTCCTTTTTAACACTCGGCCCTTATTGGGCTGTTTTGGGGTTTCCTCCCACTTTGGGTTTCCTCTCTCTCTAAGTATTTTAGTGCTTCTGCAAACCTTGAGGTCTGGCTAAACAGGGACCCAAAATCTGATTGGTTGTGATGATGGTGATGACCTCCCCCTCCCTCTTAGGAGATCAAGTCGGTGTACATTGCTGTCCCGCCTCCTCAAAGCAACCCTACAAGGTAGATTAGGCTTAGAGTTGGTGAGCAGCCGAAAGTCACCCAGCGAGCTTCATGGACGAGAAGGGACTTGAACATTACACTAGTGCCAGAAAGAGAAGAAGAAGAAGAAGAAGAAGAAGAAGAAGAAGAAGAAGAAGAAGAAGAAGAAGAAGAGGAGGAGGAGGAGGAGGAGGAGGAGGAGGAGGAGGAGTCTCAAAGCGGCTAACATTCTCCTTTCCCTTCCTCCCCCACAACAAACACTCTGTGAGGTGAGTGGGGCTGAGAGACTTCAGAGTAGTGTGACTAGCCCGAGGTCACCCAGCAGCTGCATGTGGAGGAGCCGAGACGCGAACCCAGTTCCCTAGATTATGAGTCCACCGCTCCTAACTACTACACCACACTGGCTCTTGAGTTTGTTACGGCTACTGTAGCTGCTAATATTGGAGTTTAGGGAGTTAATGATGGCAGCTGTAATAAGCAGTGGTACTCGGGAAAGTTTGTGAGGCTTGGAAAAACTCTGACATGCAAGATCTCCAGATTTCCTGAAGAGGGCAGCATTGGGGCACCCAGAAACGGAATTGGGATTCCAGTCCCTGTTGAAGTCAAGCTTTGTTCCTTCCTTGGAGGCTTCCCCCTCTCCGCCAACAGGACTGCTTATTAGATTTGCTAGCACTTGTATCCTTCAGCCTATTGATGCAGAGTACACAGAGTTTGTTTTCTTAAAAATAAACTTTCAAAGGAGGGGAGCAATTGTCACAATTCTACATTACGCAGACAGCACATACTTTCCAAATGCGTTACAGCTGGGACCGAGACTAAAAATATATCCCCCTATTATTTTTGGAAACAGCGGATATACATTTATGAAACACTCTCCTTTTTGTTTTGTTTTTTGGACCCCGCATTCAGCTTGCGATTTGCCGGCTTTGAAAAACGAGCTGGACTCAAGGTGTTACGTGTCACAAAACACTGTCATTAAATCCTCCATTCTGAGGGGAAGGCAGGCTTGCTGAAAAGCAGAGTCATTTCAAATATTTCTGGAGGTGGTGTTGGCAACTTTTAGGGAAATCACCATTTCAGAACGAGTCAGGTTCTGAAAACACAGTTTAATCATGACTTGGCCTCACTAAGCCATAGTCTAGGTAAGCCACGGTTTCTGGGCTTTAGACATCATGGGAAACTGTGGTTTGTTCAAAAGTGGAAATGGAAGCTTCTGAACATGACGCTTCACAACCATGAGGTGCAGCAGGAGAACACGTGAACCTGAGGAACATATAAGCTTGTTAACGTAGTGAGAAATCATGTTTTCCTATTACATCTGAACTAGGCTACAGTGGACAGGGACTCTCAAAGCATGTGGTCTGCAACACAGGGAAAGCCATTGCTACCGCCCTCCAACAGTAACACCGAGGTGTGTATCCATTCCTACTCAGAGTGAAATGGGTGGAGGTGGTTAACTTAGGCCAATAATTTCAGTTGGTCTACTTGGAGTAAGACTTAGGACTTGGCCATGCAAATATGTTTCAAGTGTGTTTTAAGTGCATTATACAAATGTGACACTAGATGGTGACGGTGAGCTTATGGCAAATTCAATATATATTTTTAAAACTTTTTTTTAAAAAAGCATTTTCAGTATTTTTAATATGTGTCTCGATTCCACCACAGTGGCCACAAACCACATGCCCTATACCCCAAAGCTCCTAGTCAATCAATCATCCCTGTCCCATCCGTTCTCTGCCATGAAGCTCACTGGGTGACCTTGGGCTAATCGCTGCCTCTCATCCTAACCTGCCTCACAGGGTTGTTGTGGGGATTAAATGAGGATGGGGAAAGCATGCCTGCCACCTTGAGCTCCTTGGGGGAAAAGCTGGGACATGACACTCAGGGTCGTGGGTTCAAGCCCCACATTGGGCAAAGGCTTCCTGCCGTTGCAGGGGATTGGGCTACTTGTGACCCTTAAGTTCCCTTCCAACTCTAACATTTTACAATTCTATGAAATATATTTCCCCCATATCTGTTGCTGAGATCCACATCTCCTTCGTTTCTGGGCTACCAAATTCCTGGAACTGTAAGGACTTTGGGAAACGTTTGGGACACACCTCTGTTCCCGACAACAGGAGGAGGGAGCCTCCTTCATTCCCGGGACGGGTTTAAAATGGAACAGAAAAAATAATAATCAAAAGACCTTCTAGCTTCTTTAAGAGACAAAAAAAAAGGCATGCAGGTCAGGATCCCCTGGTCCGTCACCTATATTATTTGCTGGCACCATGTGCCATTTAAAGCATATTTTCCTGTTCCTTTGATTAAAATAAAAATTGATGACTTCAAAGAGCCTTCTGCAAATTAAGAAAAAGCACCGATTGCCTATCTGTTCCGGAAGTCTTTGAAAAGTTACTCTGGACAGCCCCTTGCTTGAGCTGTGAGTGATGGGCACAGAAGTTAGGATACAGAGTTTAGATAATTACCTTGTTTAACAAAATCAAAACCAGAGGAAGATGTTAAGGAGGCTGTATCTCACAGCTGAGCATACGAGGAGTGAGGGGAAACAGTTATTGGGTTATATGAGTTCTCAGAGGGGTCACTCTGCGATCTGTGCTGCTTTTAATCACTGACCTAGACAAAGAGGGTGGCTGGCTTTGCATTCAGAGATGCAGGAGGCCTGAACTGAAACTTCACAATTTCATGAACAGTTTCGAAAATCTTTCCCATTCTCAAGTTCTTCCTGAACTGTTGGGGGAGAATTTCCAGTCCTCCCCTGGAGAGGATGTGGAGATAGCGTCTACCCCAGATTTGCCACCCATGAATTCAAGATGCAACTGTGGACCCAGTTTGATATTATCTTAATCTTATTGCAGGAAGCAATGGGGCTTAGCCCCTACTTTTCCTTACCTAGACCAAGAGACATAGGAAAATAGGAAGCTACTGTGTATCGGTCAATCTAGCTCAGGACTGACCAGGACTGACTGGCAGTGGCTGGCCACAGTTTCATACAGGAGCTGATCCCTATCTGGAGATGCCAGGGATTGAACTTGAGACTTCCAGCTTGCAGAACAGATGCTCTATCACTGAGCTATGGCTTCCCCCAGCCCCACCAATGTATTAGTTGGGGTTCATGTTGAGTTGTAGACTCTGGAGAACACCAGCTTGCAGAATGCCGCTGTAGGGAATCTCCCTGTCTTTTTCTTTATTCACTTGGTTTTATTGGTTTTCTCTCTCTCCCCAACTAATACAAAACATCGCATGGCCATTGAGCATGCTCACACACCATTGAGTTTTTGAGATTTGTTTCTTTTTCGGAGAGGGGATACTCCTACAAACCTTGCCAGCAACATCTGGAGGATCGTAGTTTCCCCCCCACCTATACACATGTGCCAGAGAGTAGTACACCCCTGTGAAGTCAAAGAATTGTAGAATTGTATGATTGGAGCGGCCCCCAAGGGTCATCCAGTCCATCCCCTGCAATGCAGGAATCTCAGCTAAAGCATCCATAACAGATGGCTATTATTATTATTATTATTATTATTATTATTATTATTATTATTATTATTATTATATAATTAATTACTTATACCCCAGCCATCTAGCCGGGCCTCCCCAGCCACTCTGGGCGGCTTCCAACAGAATATTAAAACACATCAAACATTAAAAACTTCCTAAACAGGGCTGCCTTCAGATGTTTTCTAAAAGTCAGATTCCTTTGACATCTGATGGGAGGGCATTCCACAGGGCGGGAGCCACTACTGAGAAGGCCCTCTGCCTGGTTCCCTGTAACTTCGCTTCTCACAGTGAGAGAACTTCCAGAAGGCCCTCGCCACTGGACCTCAATGTTTGAGCTGAACGATGGGGGTGGAGACGCTCTTTCAGGTACTGTATATATACTGGGCTGAAGCCATTTAGGGCTTTCAAGGTCAGCGCCAACACTTTGAATTCTGCTCAGAAACATACTGGGAGCCAATAAGGTCTTTCAGGACCAACCCCTACCCAACCTTTGCTCAAAAACCTTCAGAGACGTCATTGGGATTTACATCAGAGTAGAATCATCAGAGTTGGAAGGGAACACAGGGTTCACCAACTCCCTGCAACTCAGGAGCCACAACTGAAGAATCCAGGGCAGTAGACATTCCCAGGATTGCCCTGGGAATTGGGATTGGAGCAAAGTTCGTCAACTCAGCTCTGCTTCGCTTGCCCTGAAGTTCACGCTCACTCACGGGCAGGTACTTGATACATCTCTCAGGTTAAATGGGTGAACAAAGGAACTACTTAAGCAGCTTAAGTAGGGGGAGGGAGGGGAAATGGTCCAAATATATGAGCTAGAACCTAGCAATGGGCTTCTTCCTGCCCAGGCCAAGCCAGAACGCTTTCCAAGGAGCCATTTGTTTTGCTAAAATTAGAAGCCAACATCGCGAAAAGAAAAGAAAAGAAAAGGAAAAAGAGCCCATGCTCTTTGCAAAACACCACCTTCCCTCTCCGGTGTGCCATTACTATGCAGGATTGCCCAGAAGTCAAACCTTGTATGCTAAAAAATAAAAAATTCACAGACTTTCCCCAACCCCATTTCTGGGAGAGGACCAGACCAAATACAACTTTATTTTGCTAACTTATGCTAAGTATCAAAGTCTCCTTTTTTGGAAGAAAAATGGACTGAAACAAGCTGTGAATGATCTGATGTGTGCTTGGGCTCCGGAGACAAGGGAACACGGCAGCATTCATCTCCTTCAAACAGCAAAACAGCCCAATAGACAGATTGGAAGAGCGGGGAGCGGGGAAGCAACGGCAGAATGTGCATGGGGCGAGGCAGAAGCCATGGAAGCAGGTCTTGACCAAAAGGAAAAATAAAACTAAAAACCCTAGCGCAGAGCTGAAAGCTCCCATGAAGACAGTGGGGCTTTGGGGTGAAAATTGAAGACCTCGCTCTGCTGATGGAGAAGGAGGCTCCCCCAAACGCAACAAGGCCAGCTTAAATTGACACATGTCAAGTATACTCTATCCCTGACCAAGGTCCTCAGGATTCTCGGAGGCCCCAAAGTGTGCTTGAAAACCAGACACTCCTTTGTGAGGCCCGTGCTCTGAGCATTTGGGCACCCTTTAATCGCCAGATCCTTTGCTTCTAACACTGTTTCTAGTGTTACAAATACTGGGTGCCTCACCTCACCTCTGTCAAGCCCAGAGGGTCCCAGGCACTCACCCGGGGTCTATGTTCCTTTGGAGAATTGAGGCATGGCGGAGACTGCTGTAGCCTTAAGAAATATGATTTATTCACCTATTTACACCTTCAGTCTGCATGGAAGGAGTCCGGCTCTTACAGCATGGTCCTTTCAAGAGGGGCTTGTTCCCCACAGCAGTGCAGCCCTGAAGTCCCAGGCATCTCTCCCAGCCAGCCTTTAGCCAACCTGCCCAAGGTGGATCCCGGTCTTTCTTCTTCCTCAAACATCTTGCTAAAAACTCTCTTCTTCTGTCACCTCACACCCAGTTACCCTGATGGCAACCTTCCAAACCCCCAGGCTTTGTTCACACCTCAGCTCTCTTGCATTGCCAAAGGCTCTCAACGGCCCTGTATTGTTTCTTAATGGCCCTAGCTTGGCCAGCTCATTTGCAAAGGCTAGTTGGGGAATTCTCCTGCAGCCTGCATTTCTCCCCAAATAATCAAAATCCTACCATTTATTAATTTCTAGGGTTTCGCTCCCCCCCCAATCTATAAGGGCTCCCCAAGCCCTTTCCTTCTCCTGCACCACCCCCAGAGGCTGCTCTTTATCCTTCCGTTGCTTCAGACCCCATCTTTCTTCTGGCTAAAGCTACTTTTATGCCCACTCTGTTTCCCCACCGGCAAACCGTCTCAAGAAATTGTTGAAATCCAACCTCTGCCTCCCCCCAAAATCGGGCTGAAATCTCCCTTTACCGGTGCCATTATGGAAAAACTGCCATGCACACTTAGGGTTATATCCTAATAAGTTTAACTCAAGAGTAAACCCACTGAAATTAATGGGCCTACATCAGTCATGTCCATTAACTTCAATGGATGCACCACTGAATAAAACTCTTAGAAATTATCAGATGTGGAGTCCCTCCCCCGGCAACAGCAGATCTTTTGTGACTTATCTTCTGCTCCGCACCGAACTCAAAAACGGCATCTGTGGAACAGAGGCCCTGAACATGGAGGCTCCATTCTGAGGCATCACAGCTAATGCATATCTGCTGTGAATGTGCTAGGTTCATCTACGCTGAGTCGCCATTCTATGATCCTGTGCCATTCAATTCCACAGATATAAATCAGGCTCCCTTATATTTGCTCCCCAAAACCTTCTTGCTGATAATTCTCTTCAGAAAAAAGGTCTATATTGACTGTTTCCCGCTGTTTGCCCCGAGATTTAAAGCTACATTCTTCCTTACCTGTAAGGTTGCTCTCCTGTGTGTGTCCGCAGATGTCTCGTCAGATTTGCTGAACGTGGGAATATTTTACCACAGTACCTAGGAGGCGAGAAGACAGTGAAGCTCATACCCTAGTCTTATGGCTATTGCAAGAACATGGGAAGCCACCTTACACCGAGTCAGAGAACTGGTCCATCTAGCTCAGTATGGCCTGCCCTGACTGGCAGCGTCTCTCTATAATTTCAGACAAGCGCTACCCGGGGATGCCACAGATTGAACCTGGGACCTTCTACATGAAAAGCAGGTGCTCTACCACTGAACTACATCCTTCCTCTATGACCCTTTGCTATATAGTTAGTCATACCTCAGTTTAAGTACGCTTCGGTTTGAGTACTTTCAGTTTAAGTACTCCGCGGACCTGTCTGGAATGGATTAATCCACTTTCCATTACTTTCAATGGGAAAGTTCGCTTCAGGTTAAGTATGCTTCAGGTTAAGTACGGACTTCCGGAACCAATTACACTCATACTTCGGGTTAAGTACGCTTCAGGTTGAGTACTCCGCGGACCCGCCTGGAACAGATTAATCCACTTTCCATTACTTTCAATGGGAAAGTTCGCTTCAGGTTAAGTTCGCTTCAGGTTAAGTACTCCGCGGGCCGTCTGGAACAGATTAATCCATTTTCCATTACTTTCAATGGGAAAGTTCACTTCAGGTTAAGTACGCTTCAGGTTAAGTACAGACTTCCGGAACCAATTGTGTACTTAAACCGAGGTACCACTGTAGTGGTGTGATCCAGAGGTTACCAACTGGCATGAGGGGGTAGAGGGAATCTCAAGCAAAGAAATCAGAAAGAGGAAGAGGAGGAACCTATGGTACAGGGAACTCTGAGGGACACACAGTGGCTAGTAATCCTGACTGTTGCACCGGCACCGCAGAGCAAATTTAGGCTGGCTGTTTCATGTTCTTGGATCAGGGGTCACCAATCAGTGGCCTCCTTGAGGCTTCCTCCTGGTGCCCATGAGGCTTCTGAGCTCCCTGACGCCACCCCACAGTGGCTTCTTGTCTACAAGTTGGTGAGGCAGCTTACCTTCTCTCCCCTCAACAAGTCCATAGAGCTGAAGGAGGAAGTTGGGAAAACGATGCGTTCCCACTTCCTCTTTCAATTCTTATCAGCTTTTCAAGGCTCAGATCCATGCCCATGGATCGCTTACAAAAGAGCAGCATGCGGGAATACCCTATCTACCTCTCTCTGGTGATCTGAAGGAGGAGAGAAGTGAGCAGAGAGGGTGGTACCCGTGCCACTTGATCAAAAATCCCAAATGTGCCTGCTGGCCTAGAAAGATGGCAACCCCTGTACCAGATCTTGCATCCCACCTCCAGTCGAGCCTTTTCCCTTCCTTGTTCTTTGCAGCAGCCCTTAGTTTCTTACCTGCAGGTATAGCGTTCTTTGCCCTTGCGCAAAATGGGGTCGGACAGCGTTGGGGGCGGCGACCGGAAGTTGAAGGGATGGTGTGGGAGGGGCTGCAAGGAAGCGCCGGCATCCGCCTTCATGGCTGCAAAGCTCTCCAGTTTTTCCGTCATGGTTTCTATTGCCGACATCTGTTCAGAGAAGGGGGAAGGTTTGTCACCCGTGGTGGCCAACACAATTTGTTTATAGATTCTGAACAAGCAGGGTGGCGGCGGGATTCTAGATTCTACTAACCAGGCAGGCCTATAAGCATCCAACCTCTTTTCAGACAGAGATCATTCCAAGTCGCACCTAGCCACTCCACTTCCTTGATTTTAATGAGATATTGCTCTGGAGTTCTTCTGCACATTATATGACATAAGGTGCAAACATTTAGATCAGACCAGGCTGCAGGAGCTTGTCTGCTGCTAGGGGTGGGCAAATGTGTTTCAGTTTCTCTCATTTTCCTATTAGTACATGCATCTTTTAAAACGTTACTTGGCTGCAGAACTGCATTGCAAAACTCAGAGAGGTGTGTTTCAGTGCACACATGCTTTGAGACTATGCAATTTAGGTTAAGTTGGCCTTTCAATGAGAACCATCCCGTCCCTATTCTACTCCCAACTTGTTTTTTTCTTCCAAATGTTTCCCCCCTATGTAGAAACCTGCAGTAACTAGCACACTGGGGTCTGTGCTAAACATCTCTTCCTTATAGCTGGTTAACATTGTTCAGCAGGGGAAAAGCCCAATAAAGTGAAAAGGTCGCCGTGTAAGATAAATATTTGCTGTGTTACGCAAAGAGCTAGGCCAGGCACCCCCAAACTTCAGCCCTCCAGATGTTTTGGACTACAATTCCCATCTTCCCCGACCATTGGTCCTGTTAGCTAGGGATCATGGGAGTTGTAGGCCAAAACATCTGGAGGGCCGCAGTTTGGGGGTGCCTGAGCTAGGCAGTTAAAAGCTGTCTTAATGGTATTGTTATGTGGGAAGGAAAGAGCAACGGAAGCAGAGCAGGGTGCAAGGCTCAGAATTAACAGTCCAATGTTGTGGAGGGGAGGTCACAGTTTTGATGGGAGGTGGGATCTCTCAGTCACAAAACGAAGTGCTCTGTTGGGTACCTGGGAGAGCTGGCCTTTGCCATGTTCCTGCTCCGTTGAAATGGGACTGGAGATAATGCCTATGAATGCATACCACTACTAATGACAGACGGATCTGCCAAATTCAGTTTCTCTGAAGTGTGAAGTCAGTGGTGTGTGTGTGTGTGTGTGTGTGTGTGTGTGTGTGTGAGAGAGAGAGAGAGAGAGAGAGAGAGAGAGAGAGAGAGAGAGAGAGAGAGAGAGAGAACAAGTAAGAAAATAGGAGGGAAGGGAAAGGGGGAGAGGCAGAGACAGAGAGAATGAGTAAGAAAAAAAGGAAGGGAAAGGGAAGGGGAGAGAGAGAGAGAGAGAAGGAAAGAGAACAAAACAAGGGACAACATTAAGGAAGGAAGATAGAGAGAGAGAGTGCTGTCCTCATCATTGAGGAATAAGTTGCAGAAGGCTGACAACCAATCATAAACCTTAAAAAATAAAATTAAAGGAGTCCCATAAAAGCCACTTTGTGTTATTTAATAGAACAGACCCTGGGCCTGTATGATAATAGCGCAAAGGAACAGAGGACCAGCCTCCGCTGCCAGTCATGTAACAAAACCGAGTGGCTTGCAAAAGGCTTGGTGGATCTCGTCGAGGGTTCTTTTCACTCAGCCCTTTACCGGAGTACCTGGTGGCGGCTTTTGTTGCTCCCTGAGCTCTTTCGGCACTTAATCACAGAGGGTTTGCCAGTGTGAGATGTCGTGGGCTCGTTTTACAATTCTAAAGGCAGGCCCTGGCCTCTCTGTTTGTCAGGAGCATTTGCTATTTAAGGAAGGAGCAACTGGTTCAAAATGACAAATAAAGATGAGGAAGAAAAGAAAAGCAGAGAAGAGGAAGACGGAAAGACAGTCATCAGGGCAGGGGGGGGGGCTTGCCATTAAGCAATCAGGAAGGCTTGCCAATGATTTGTGCAGGCAGAGGTTCATTCAAAACTGATAATGCTGGAGTCGTACAAAAATCAGTGCAGGGGGGGGAAGCCCTTATACCTGCTTATACCTGCCCCTGCCCCTTGCATGTTGGTGGGGGTGCTGATGGGAGGAGGAGGCCAACAACGTCTGCAAAGCAGCCCCATGTTGACTATCCCGACCTTATGCTGATATTTTGCTGTTGACAAATAGCACTTGCAAGGAAATGCCACAGTATGGAGATCAAGGGTTTCAGACAGACAGACACGTCCCCTTCTGGGAATATTCCAGGAGTGGGGAACCTTGGTCCCAGGGGACAAATGTGGCCTTCCAAACCTCTCTCTGTAGCCCCTGCGCCTCTCGTCAGGCCACAGCCCTCATTGGCCCTGATTCATAATCTCCTCAAGTGCTTTTGCCTAGCTGGAAACTGTCCAGCACAGGCTGAAATGGTCCCTACCCCTGAACTATGGACACACAACTCAAGCAATTAATCTACATTGCACTGCAAATTACAGCAGGAAAATGTAGTCAGGAACAGCGGGGTTTGTGTGCAGCTCCCCTATGTGGTGAACCTTTGAGATGCGTATGGAAGCTACTCAGTGAAATAACTTCCGCCATTGACTGTGCTCACTGAAAGTGACTATTGGACCTTCCTGGACAGGAAACAGTTTAAGAGGACTTCCTGTTCTAGTTGATCCTTGATGGAACAACAGTCTTCCTGAACTCTGCTGTGTCCTTGTGTCTGGTTATGCTTTAGTCTTGACTTTTGGTTTGCTCCTTGATCTTGCCTCCTTGGTGTTTTTTTTACTTGCTTTCTGGTTCTGACAACTACGGTAGCTGCCCCCCCCCCCGGCTCCCAGCTCCCCCTACTCTGCTTCCCACAGTTAGGGATGGGCAGGTCTGTCCATTTTTGTTCCTCTCAATTTCTAACTTGTTCCAACTTTAAGTTCAGTACTCCACATTTCCACATCAGTTTGTGAAATAATAATAATAATAACAACAACAACAACAACAACAACAACAATAATGGCTTCGTGAAAATTCACCAGCAAATTTATTGCAATGTATGCATGTTTTCGTGCAATTTTGCACAATTTTGCAAAGCAATTTACCCTAATATAAGGCACTCTTAATGTTATAATCACAGATATCTGCCTCTTTATGGACACTTTGTCACAGCATATGCCTTACTTTGCTCGATAACTACACTGCAAAATTCAGAAGAGTGCCAATTTCAATGAATGGCTTTGTTTCATTTCACATATTGTGAAAGAAAGTGTGAATTAGTTTATATGCAATCTAAATCAAGTTTCTTCCCCGTCCAGACCCTCAGCCTAGCCCCAATATTCAAGAGGTTCACAGTGCTACTCAGTCAAGAAGCTTGTTGGGTGACCATGAGATACACCATGGGTAGGCAAGCTACGCCCGGGGGCCGGATCCAGCCCAATCACCTTCTAAATCCGGCCCGCGGACGATCTGGGAATCAGTGTGTTTTTACATGAGTAGAATGTGTCCTTTTATTTAAAATGCATCTCTGTGTTATTTGTGGGGCATAGGAATTTGTTCTCCCCTCCCCAAATATATAATCCAGCCCCCCACAAGGTCTGAGGGACAGTGGACTGAAACGTTTGCTGACCCCTGAAATACACACTATCTTTTAGCTTACCCTACTTCACAGGGCTGTTGTGAGAATTGAATGGGTGGCTGAGTATGAATGGGGAATTCATACATGCTGCCCCGGGTAATTTGGAGGAAAGGTGGTATGGAAAAAATAAAGAAATTGTTGATAATGCTGATGGTGAGAACGTCCACCTTCATTGTATATATTCTGTTGACAGACACTAATTTGACAGACAACCAATGTGACAGATATTTTCCACGGTCCAAATTTTATGAGATTGACTTTTAGACCCTTCTGTGCCCCCAGCACACAGTCTTTCTCGGAGCGCAAAGCTTTCTCACCAGACTTTCTGGGACAGCTATCAGATCATTTCTCTCCTGCTATTCTAACCCACACAAACACAGGATGTCCCCGGCCAGCCTGTCACCATTGTAGGACCTCCTCAAATGGAAAATCGGGGGAAGTTATTAACCAAACTCTCAGGCTGAGACAAAACAATGAAGGAACTAAGTTTAGCTGTGAAAGCAAAACCATATCGGGCGGGGAAAGCTCCAGCAACAAAACAATGGTGGTTGAGTAGCCTGTAAATGAAACCACAGGGTAGACTCTTGCTGTTTCCAACAGAAGGGAAATGGAGATGTGACACTGGTGGCTTGTGCTTTATCGCTAGCCCCTCTGCTTAAGGAATGGCAGAGGTGCTTAAAGATGAGAGTGAAGTAAGGGGCCCCTAATATGGTGGGACCCCTGTGCGGGAGCCTTATAGATCTTTTAGCAAATTCATGGAAACACACAAGATCTTGCAGGAGCACAAGACCCCGCCTCTCTGCTCTTGATAGCACTAGGCCAATGGTCTCGTTCAATAAAACACCATTTTTATGTGTTCAGTTATGAGGGGCCCTAGAATTATAGAATTGTAGAGTTGGAAGGCACCACAAGGGTCATCAAGTCCAACCCCCTGCAATGGAGGATTTTTTTTGCCCAGCATTGGGCTTGAACCCACGACCCTGAGATCAAGAGTCTCATGAGAACTTGCAAAGTATCTCAGAGCTTTGGGTTCTCTGAAAAGGTAGTGTTCAAATAAGGCTAATAATAATAATAATAATAATAATAATAATAATAATAATGTTGCTGCTGATGTTGCTGACGCCAGGCTAGAAATGATACTGCAAACCTCACTATAAGTACCTGGCTGGGGTAGAACATTTATCTCTGGTGTGCTAGATATGTACCTGGGGGGTACACACCAATAAAATTTATTTAAAAAATAAAATGTATTTTATCCACGCAACTGAATTTTTTATTTTATTTTTTGCAATGCCTTTTTGGGCCAAATTCTGAGTTGGAAACTACTGCAAAATCCAGGGAATCGCAAAATGATGAGCTGTAGTCACTGCCATTCCTACTAAGAGGAGAAGCTAAGGAACGTGATTAACTTAGGCCCAATCATTTCAATGGGTCTACTCAAAGTAGGTCGTAGCTGGATACAGTCCGCTGCTCTGATCCACACATTTGTTTGGGAGGTTCTAGACAAAGTCGGTTCTCAGCAGACTGCACCAAAGTCAAATTCAACACTGGGTTTTTTTTTGTCTTACCTGGGGATGAAAAAGCAGCGGCGATGGTCTCAGATACTTCTCCTTCAATGCGCCCACTGAATCTACTACCTTCCGCTTCTCCACCCTGCTGGACAGCAATACAGAGGGTTACATACCTCACAGAGCCTCAAGGGAAAACCAAAAGAATCATAGAATTGTAGCGTTGGAAGGGACCACGAGGGCCATCTTGTCCAACCCTCTGCAACGCAGGAATCTTTTGCACAACATGAGACTCGAACTCACGAACCTGAGATTAAGAGTCTCATGATCTACCAACTGAGCTAAGAATATATGTATATATAATCTACCCTTCCTGGTTTCTGCCAAGGGATGCCATACTGTTGTGCCAGGAAGATAACAATGGGCTGAAACCAACGTTAGTCCCACTCAGATAACAATGGGCTGAAACCAACGTTAGTCCCACTCATGGTTTAAGAGCATGAGTGAAGGACCTCCAACCCAGGGGCCAAATGTGGCCCTCCAGGGCTCTCTATCTGGCATTCACAACTTTCCCAAGGCCACGCCTTTCACTGGTCCTGCCTAAGTGTTTCCACCTAGCTGGAATGTGTCCTTGAGCAGCAATAATATGTTATGGGTCCAGCTTGCATTTCTCTATTTTCAGAGCTTGCAAGACTGCTAACTCTTGGCATCCTCAGTTGGATTTACAACCTTTTACTTGTTTTTAACTTTGAACCCCCCCCCAATAACCTGCTACTAATCCTTCACATCTCCCAGGAACTCACTGAGCGTGTCTCCCCCCTCCCCTGATCCATCTCATTCATCTGTCTTCTACTCCTGTGCCATTTCCTGCCTTTCTGTTTTGACTGGCAAAGCCTCCTTCAACCTCTGTTATTTTGGCACATTTTCCAGCCCTTACGCAGAGGTGCTGGAATCCCACTGGAATAACTTCCATCTCTACCGTTACATTCGCTATTTCCCAAGGAACAAAGCCGAAAATGGTCAAGGCCATTTTTCATACCTGGAATGGCATTCCTAGATGAGCATGATTGGGAGAGGCAACACAAAAGCTTTGAGCAAAGTCCTTAGGATCTCAAGAGTGAGAACAAGGAAGCCCTCTTCATGGAGTACCAATCTGAAAAGGGATCTTGAGAAAACTCAAGTTCCTCTTCCTTACCCTTTCTCAACATGCCCGGCCAACATCACCTTGGCTGACAGTTCCTTGGCATCTTCCCATATTGACGTCATGGTTTCCCAAACTTCTCCACCATGCATGATTTGCAGATTACGGTTTCTGGTTTCCTAATTTTGGACCCACTTGTCCTATACAAGTCTGTATAGTTTAGCCCTACATAAATCTGGAGTCCCTCCAACAGTTGGATGGTGTCTTGTACACCTCTTTCTGGCAACTCCTGCAGCCAAGCTGATGCGAAAGGTATTGCTCTGCTTTCCTTTGGACCACATCGATGAGCCCAAGAGTGGGATTTGTGGGATTTTGTCATCTGGGCAGCCCAGGGCCCCCATACACACTACCCAGGCTTGTGCCCCAGGGAGATCACTCTGGTGCTGCTAACATAGTGGTTTGACTTCACCCCTGGAAGAGCACAACCATTGTCTCTCAAGACAGATGAATGCCAACAACAATACTTAAGAACAACAAAAACAAAAAGGTAAGAAGAGCTTAACTAGGCCATTGCCCTAT
The DNA here is from genome assembly GCF_963506605.1 of Zootoca vivipara. Lineage (NCBI taxonomy): Eukaryota > Metazoa > Chordata > Lepidosauria > Squamata > Lacertidae > Zootoca > Zootoca vivipara. Next base: position 77,945,651 of record NC_083281.1, read on the forward strand.
AAAGCTGTGCCTTGGTTTTCGAACAGTTTAGTTCACGAACAACTCGGAATTTGAACGTCGCAACCCCGGAAATAGCTGTTCTGGTTTGTGAACTTTGCCTCGGAAGCCAAACGTCCGGTGTGGCTTCTGCAGTTTCCAATTGACTGCAGGATGCTCATGCAGCCAATAGGAAGCCGTGCCTTGGTTTCCGAATGTTTCAGAAGTCGAACAGACTTCCGGAACTCATTCTGTTCGAAAACCAAGGTACGACTGTATCCGACCAAGAACAATCAGGAGTGCATGTGCATTGCATGTTTGATCAGAATAGACCCAATTAATTGGGTGTACCTAGGTTAGTTGTGCTCATTAATTTGCTACAAAAGAAGTTAAGGTAGCCTATGAGTTACATATATACCTATTACATAGGCAAAAAAGCTTTAAGATGATAACTTGATGAAAACAATCTCCTAGCCCAACAGTCAGCTTGTTTTCAAATGACTCTATCCATAGGAGCCAACTCCTAGGGTCTTCACGCCCCCTATAAAATATCTGAGGGGGCCAGGGCCCCCCAAAGTTAATGGGCATTGTCATTCAAATAATGTGTGTGCATCGTGTCATGTGTCCGATTATGGGGGGGGGTGTTACCTGCCCCACTCCAAATATTTTATTCAAGTTGGCACCCCTGACTCTATCTTCTGGTGGTGGGGATGGCCAGCGTTGACAGAAGACTAAAATGTCTTCTTTTTTCAATTGGGAAAGAAATGTTTGCTGCAGCACATCATTAAAAAAAAAAGAATTACACTTTTGGAGTCATGCTCAAGTTGGAGTTCTGGTTTTTTTACCTGCCACGGAAGAAACCCTATTCATCAGAACATGTCTGGCCACAGATATTGGCTTTGGAAAATATTTGTTTTATGTAACTGGACATTTTATTTCATTTGAATTGATCCACGTGTATTCTGTTTGTCAATGTCATTGGATATGGAGGTGAATCTATTGGCCACTGGGCTGAGGAACTGAGGAGTTGTTTTTAACTAAAGTTATCGGTTCAATGTTAAGGACCTAGCACCGTTCATTTCAATGAATAAAATGGAAATTAATGGGCCTAGTTCAGTCATGTCCATTAATTAAAGTGGGTCTACTCTGCACAGACTTTCATTGGATGCAAAGCGCTATACCACATAACCACGTTGCAGCCACAGCTAATGGTCAACTTTTGTCAGGATGCTGTCAGCGGCTCCTGGCTGGTTGCCCAGAAAATTTAAAGTTTCTTACCATACTTTTTTATTTCAATCTTTACAGAGAGAGGCTATAGAACCTAGCCTCTTGGAAAATGGCATTGTCCCAATGAATCTCCACCCCCCCGTCTCTCCCACTTCCTCATTCGTCATTCTCATCATCTCCTCTACAGGTGCTGCTATGGGCCCTCTGTCTTTGAGCTCTTTGCTCTCCTACTTTCAAGGCTCACCGGGTTCTGGGAGATGGAGGGTCTGGAATGCTTTCTAATGATGTGTCAGCCAGGTGTTGCTTTGGCTCTCCCATGATTTCCCAGCTTACCCCTCTGAGCTGTGACCTCCCTCAAACCCCTGTTGCAAATCTACTGTGTTCCTCTTCCTTGTCCCTGGCAGGGTTAGGATGGGGAGGCGGTCTCCACCATTCCTCCTCTGTCCAGTCCCTGAGAACTTTGCTGGCAAGTAGACCAGACCCGGGTGATTGCTTCATACACCAGGGTTGGGGTAACTCAGTAGCGGTGGCAACCCCAACCACTACTTGCCACCACCATTGTCGCTGGGCCTCAGTTGGCCTCAGTTGCAAACGTGTGCGATTAAGGCAGGCTATGTTAATACCTGTATATGGGGTCCATGAAAAAAGGAGACGGCTTGGCGTAATGCAATGATGGCTGTGGCGGCATCTGAGCCTGAGAGATCTTGGGTAATACTTCACTGGCCAACAACTTCCTTTCTCCATACACGTGGTTCCTCCGGGAGTCCCGGCTCCCATTCTGACTGGCCCGCATGCGGTTGCCGATGCTGAGATCGAGCGGCTGCTCCTCCCCGGACAGGTGAGCGGGCGGGACTTTGGGGGGCGGCAAGGCTGGCTTGATTTCTTTTGGCTTTGTGGTAAGGTCGAAGGGCGACTCGGAGCTGGTGCTGCCCAGTTTGTGAAGGTCCCTGGGTGACTTTGGTTCTGCCTTGACCAGCAAGCTGTGGTTGAGGGTGCGGTCCGTAAAAGGGTACAGTGAATGGGGAAAGTTGGGGAGGAACTGGAACGGGAACATGGAATGGTACGGGAGGGAGCCCATCTTCTTCTCCTGCATCCCCATGAAGCCGGGCCCAAAGTACTTCTCTGCGATGGAGGCGATGGCCTTGATGGAGTCGTTGGCTGCTCCCGCCATGGGGAGGAGCTGCTCTTCGGGGGGAGGGAAGAAGGAATGCTGCGAGTAGAAGAGGGGGAGGTCGCTCATGTTGTTGGCGGAACTGGTGGGCACTGTGCCGCTGCTGAAATCCGGCTTGCTCTCAGATGGCTTGCTCTTCTCCTTCATTTTGTCCCGGTCGCTCTCTGCGTCGCTCTCCAGGTCAGACCCTGTCCCGGTGGTGGTATCCAGGTCCGTGCCTGTGGTGGTGTTGACGTCCTCGAAGTCGCTCGCGTCTGACATGTCACTGGTCCTGGCCTTGAGCTTCTCCAGGTAGGAGTTCCCCAGGTTGCCGCTGTTGTAACGTTCCTCCCCGGAGGCGGGGTGGCCGCTGTTGCTCACAGCAGAGATCAGAGGGAGGGCTGGGTTGCCCAGGGGGCTGGGAAGTTTGGCATCTTGAGTGTGGTTGAGGGGGCTTTTCAGCAGTGGCGTCGGAGGTAATAAAGGGGGCCTGGGGTACAGCGACGGAGGGAAGATGCCCGGGAACCCAGGGGCGAGGGATGGGAACGCTGGGGGAGCGGGGGAGAAGGGGAGCCCTCCAGGGTGCTGCCGGGATGGGAAGTAATCGCTGAACCCCAGGCTGGCATGGTTAAGGGCAGGAGATGGCTTGGATTTGTCCATAATTGAGCTGGGAGTGAGAGGCAAGCCTGGCCCAAAAATCCCCCCGGGGTTGTAATGGTTCTTCCCCTCGCAGAAGCGCCGGTGCTTGTTGAGTGAGGAGGTGGTGCTGAACATCTGGCCGCAGTCCTTGCACTTGATCTGGGTCCGGCAGTCAGCATGCATGCGCTTGTGGCGGCACAGGTTGGAGAACTGCGTGTAGGACTTGTGGCAGACCTCACCTAAAGCATCAACAGAAACCAAAATACCAAAACCCAATATGAAATTAATATGAAAGTACTGGCTGGAAATCAGGTTGTGTTTAATAATAAAGTAATGAATAGGATCCAACCCGAAATCATGATTGATTGATTTTTTTTTTACTGGTTTTGGGTGCCACCCTGTTGAAGTGGAGCATGTGGGGGGCGGGGGAGTAACATAATTTTACATATAAATTGCAATGACCGCTCCCCACATAAAATGGGGGGCCCATTTTGCGTGGTCGCGCGCAGCCCCCTTGACCCCCAAAAGGTGACTCCCTGGAAGTTCAGATCTGGCACCACCTCGACAGGCAGGATGCAGGGGGTCTCTGCCTACCCCAGCCAACTGCCCAATCCTGCCTGGGGGAGGTGTTTGCCAGGGGTCTGGCCAGGTAAGGGGAGGGTCTTACAACTCACACAATAGAAGTTGAATCCTACCTACAGGCACCAGTTGGCTCTGGAGCTTCTCCCACCCTCCATGCCCTTATTGACCATTTCGTTGCAGTTCATTGACTTTCTGTTGCAGATTAACCCCCTTTTTCCACAGGTACGCAGGCGCTGCTACATCAAGTTCGCTGTTGAAGGTCCGGAAAGGAATTTCCCTGCATTGGCAGGTTTCGCCTTTCCCGTAGCAATACGTCACAACTTTGGCGGTGTCAGGCCTTGGGTGGAATTCTTTAGGCTATCTTCCTGAAGGGAGGGGTGTGAGGTGGTGACCTCACCCCCTTTGCAGTGACATGATCAGGGTCCCCCCTTAATGGGTATTGGGGGGGAAGCATTGTCCATGCCAAGAGGTTGACATTGCTCCCCCCCTTCCAGTGGCGGCGAACGGGGGGGGGGCTCTCTCTGCTTGAACATATGTTCTCCAGAGCCAGCCCTACCCCCCATACATTCTGGATAACCCCGAAGCCTCCCAGAACCCCAGCTGGGGACTGGGAAGGATAAATGCCCAATGCCTGAGCCAAGGTCTCCCTACATCTGAATCTCAAAAAAGTTGTGGCCAATTTTTAATCCCATAGCACGTTGTCTTGTGTTGTTATTCCGCTCAGGGGTCACATGGGGTTTGGGGGACTCCGCCTGTCCACACAAACATAACCACTCAGCCTATGTAGCTGGTGAGCAAGCAACTTTTCTAGTTCCCAGCACCAAAGGATCTCACAGCAAGCAATTTTTGAGAAATGCTGCACCCTAGAATTGTAGAGTTGGAAGAGACCCCAAGAGTCATCTTAGTCCAACATCCTGCAATGCAGGAATCTCAGCATGGGGTCCCCATCCAATTTGAAACCACTCCGGACCCCGCTTAGGTTTGCAAATGCACTAGCAGTTTGATTGCTGCCCCTCATGTGAACCCGAAGTCGTACTTTGGCTTACCAAGCCTATTACCACACTGGAAATATTGGCTGAGACAATTCCTTGTGTAGAACTGAAGATGGCAGTCACATCCACAACATATGTTTAAAACACATCCACTGCACATTTAAAAAGCACAGGGCTTGTCCCAGAGAACCCTGGGAGCTGTAGTTTACCCATCACAGAACTACAATGCCCAGCACAGCTAACAAACTACTCAGCCCCGTATACCTGAAGGAGCATCTCCACCCCCATTGTCCAGCCCGGACACTGATGTCCGGCTCTGAGGACCTTCTGGCACAGTAAAGTTACGGGCAACCAGGCAGAGTGCCTTCTCGGCAGTGGCACCCTCCCATCAGATGTTAAGGAGATAGAGAACTACACAACTTTTAGAAGCCATCTGAAGGCAGCCCTGTATCGGGACGTTTTTAATGTTTAACATTTTATTATGTTTTTATGTGTGTTGGAAGCTGACCAGAGTTGGTTATTTCTGTCCAAGAAAGGGTGCAGGGATGAACTGAGGAAGTGCTCTTTGCACAGGCATAGGAAGGGCCTTGTGGATCAGACCAAAAGGTCCCCATATCCTGCGACATCTGCATTGCATGCAGAAGGTCCCAGGTTCAAACTCCGGCATCTCCAGGTAGGGCTGGGAGACACTCCTCCGAATGAAAGCCTGGAGAGTCCTTGCCAGTCACTGGGGGCAATTCTGAGTTAGAGAGAGAGATCAATGTTCTGACTCTGTATAAGGCAGTTTCCTATGTTCCTAGGGTTCGGAGGGGATGGCGTGTGGGTGTGCGCTTGCTGCAACGAAACGTGTGCAGGCAAAATTGGCCCGACTGACTGTGGAGTTCAGCTTTTAACCTGTCAAAAACCCACAAAAAAACCTGCCTCAAATGTTTACTGAAAAAACAAGAGCTGTGCGTGAAGTGGGGGGTGGGAATTGCGGCAGAATTTAATCTGGTGCTCTGACCTATAAAATTACAGTGGCTGCTGCTGGCAGAGGCCGGAGGGGGTGGCGGTAGAGGCTGCAGCTCAGGATATGTGCAATTATAGTGGCTGGCCTGCTCTCGGAGGCAGCCATGACAACTTACATATGAAAGGTTTGACAGTGCTGTGAATGTGCTTGTGCTGCTTTAAGCCGGAAGAAGTGGCAAAGGTTTTCCCACAGTCAGGGCAAGCGTGCGCCCGTGCGCCGACGTGCTGAGAACGGATGTGCCTCTGGAGGTTGCTGGGGTCAGTAAACACCTGGAAATAGGGAGTGCAGAAAGAGAAAGGGGGGAAATTTTTTTTTTGAGGAACAAAGCCACATAAATTCATCTCACCGTGAATTTCTGTTTACTGGCGACTTATTTCTTTCATTTCATTTCATTTATATCCGACTCCCCCCCCCTCAAGGCGCTTAAGGCAGCGTATGTGGTTCTGCCCCTCCTCCTTTAATTCCCACAACAGCCCTGTGAGGTAGGGTTTATTTCTGAGATTTAAGTGTCTTTTTCGCTTTTTGCAGAATTGTGTAGGTCTTGTGCCTAAGAGGCAGTTGTGGGGACTGAAGGTCCCCGCCTTCCCACAGCAAGTCTCCTCCTCCTCAGATTCCCAAGCAGTCTGAGACTGTGCCTGCATGCCTGTCTCTGTTCCTCCCTCTTCATGCCTCTCCTAGTACTGCGACTCCAGTGGTGAGGGGAGCCTGTTGTAGCAGGAGGGAAAGAAACGCTGGCTTCTTCACCAGCCCAACTCATCTCTTCCTCTTGGCCTCCCTCTTCTCTTCCTTCTGCACTTCTCTCTGCCACAGACTCTCCCAGCTCACTAAGCCCTGTTGCCTCCTTAGCTGCCAACCCCTCCTCTTACTCCTCTTCTCCCTCTGACCGCTCATCTTCATCCCACCACCTCTCCCAGGGCTCTGAGCCTTCTTCCCTTGGGAGTTCCCCAGTGCCTCCCACCATTCCTCTGTGTCCAGCTATTCCATGACTGGCTTCAAACCAGTCTTTCTCTGTTCCTTTATTTGCCCATCTTCAAAGGAAGGTAGGGTTGATCTTCTTGAGCGGTTGGGACCACAACCAGAGTCAATCAATGGCGCCCATCACAGCCGTACCTTTACACAGTTTTCACATTCAAATCGCTTGCCGCTATCGTGCGACATCTGGTGACGAATCAGGTTTGATTTCCAGTTGAAGGCCTTCGGACACTGGTCACATTTGTACTCCCGTTCCTCAGTGTGGATGATCATGTGCTGCTCCAAGCTGAGAGAGAGAAATGGGCAGACACATTGCATGGATACTACAGCTTTTCCCATCGCTACTAACTCTAGCAAGCCTAATTTTGAAAGAGGTCTAACAGGGTAAGAGGGCTACAGAGTGAAGCCCTCCAGGTGTTCTGGACCAACTCCAACCAGCCCCAGCCAGGATGCTCAGCATCTCATCGATTCCCAGGTGCAATACCTGTACTTGTTTGGGAACATCCTCTCACAATCCTTGCACTCGTAGACCTGCCCATCGGAAGCCCCTTCCTGCTTGATCTCCTCGCTGAGGGTCTCGTAGAGGGAGCTGACGGCATTGCAAGAGTATTTCTTGTGCCGCCTCATGTCCATCTTCGACTGGAAGAGTTCATCGCAGTCCTCGCAGCGGTATGTGTGCACTTCTAAGGAAGGAGCAGAGAACAGGACAACGTCAGAAGAAGCCTGCTGGATCAGGGCTGCTCAGCTCAGCATCTTGTTCTCCCAATGGCCAACCAGATGCTGAAGGAGGCAGGGCTGGGGTCACCAACCTAGATGGATTAAAACTCACGGAGCAGAGGGCTGGCTACTAGCCGTGATGGCTATGCTCTGCCCCCAAAGTTGGAGACAGCAATGGTTCTGAACCCTAGTTGCTGGAAACCACAGGAAGGGAGAGCGCTCTTGTGCTTGAATCCTGATTGCTGGCTTCCCACAAGCACCTGGTTGGTCACTGTGAGAACAGGATGCTGGACTAGATTGGCCTGATCCAGCAAGGCTCTTCTTATGTAAAATGCTGATTGATTTTCATGAGGACTTCTCCGCCCCCTGCATTGCCAACTGATGTGGAAATGTGGAGAACGGAACTTGAGGCTGGAAGAATGAGAACCCAAAAGGAACAGATTTGCCTTGAGGCCTCCCCAAGCCATCTGGTTGGGCTCTGGGAAAACAGGATGCTGGACAAGAGGGGCCATTGGTCCGATCCAGCAGACTCTTCTTATGGTTCTTCCTGTATCATAAAGGCGAGGAACCTTTTTATGTCATGTGGCTGGCAAGCGGGGCCAGAGCCAAAACGATATGCAAACAATATGCAGTTGATTACACCCCCTCCTTTTTTATTTGTGTTGAAATGGAATGATGGAACGACAATGCATCTTGCATTATTTATGGAATCAATTGCGTAATTTGTCCTGCGAATCATGCAGGCCGCACAATTCTGTCGCAATGGCCAGTGAGAGAAGTAACGGCGGTCTTGGCAGAAGGCAAGCTGCAGCAGGATGGAGACAGCGCCGCATGGGACGACTACAAGGCAGAATGGAAAGCCTTCTTACCTCCCTAGCCCAGAGAGTTTACTCTGAAGGCAGACTAAAGGTGGGGGTGAGGTGGAGGGTGAACGAAAAGGCAGACATTGTCAGCAGCACTGACAAAATGCAGAGAGATGCTGAACTAACCGTTCACCAAGACCAAGATTAATTATGTCTTTCCAAGGAGGAAAAAACAGCCTTTTAGGTTTTCCAGGGTTTCAAGCATACATGTAAAAGGGGAAAAAATATTAAACTCTGTCCTCTGTTTAAATACGAAGTCGATTGCTAACCAGCCGCCACATGAGCAACTGAAGCCAAAGGGAATTCCGAGGCACAGCTCTCTCCGCACAGTCAAGGGGAAGAAGCCAAATTCTTTGTTTTAAAGAAAAGTGACGGGGGGAGGAGGGAGAGAGGGAGAAACCTTCTAACGCACATAATAAATTATTGTAGTCAAGGTCAAACAAATTAAAAGGAGGGCAGCTATTATTAAGTTTACAAGACAGCATCCTGACCAGAGTGCCAAACCAAACAATCGGCTTAGCGCTGTAAATTTTCCAGCAGAGCGGTTTCTGGGAGGAGAGTCAGGACAGAGCAGGATTTCTTCCTCCTTGCTTGAAACAGAAGCTTTGGTAAATTTCTTCTTCTTTTTCTTTCCTGCCGTGCTCCCCTTTTGCTTTACAGTTTCTCACCTTCCTCAGCACTGAACTCCGCCGTTTCAGAAGCATGCTTTGTAATTAAAGCCTCTTGCTCACTCACTTCCTCTAACAGTTTTACTGCTAATATAAAACCCTGTAACTGTCACTACTTTTTATTTTGTTTTTAAACTGTTTCTATTCATATTTACAGAACAAACACATAACATTCCATTTAAAAAGACGAGCAAATAAACAGAGGTGTAAAGGAGAGGGGGGGGGGGTTGTATCCAACGCTAGTCCTGCACAGAGTAGACCACTGAAATGAATGGTCCTAAGTTAGTCACATCTATTGCTCTCCGTGGGTCCATGTTGCATAGGACTACATTGGATACAACCCTTATATGCAGCCACTTTTGCCTTGCCCAAAAAGAGAGACAGGGATCTTGAAAAGAGAAGGCGAAAGATGACAGTGATTTCAATAGGGTTGTATACAGCTATGTCCTGCGCAGAGTAGACTCATTGAAATTAATGACCTAAGTTAGTCATGTCCATCAATGTTAGGTAGGACCAGCCCTGGATACAACTCATAATGTTCACATGTTCTAATTCACATGTACAAATGCAAATTTGTATTCCTTTAAATAGGAATACAAGACATCTCACTCTAGTGGGGATGACAGGGCTTAGCTGACTGGTGTGTCTGCTCAGTTTGTGTTCCAGGTCTTAAAGTGTTCCAGGTCTTACAGGGGTCTAGGTCTTAAAGGGTTGATGGGCAGGTTCAATGCTGCACTCTCTTTTTATGGTTCCTTATCTTGAAACTGGACTGAGAAGACCGTTCTGTTCTCTCTAAACTGGGACATGTGGTCACCCTACTAGAGAGGCTGGTTGCTGGGAAGTGGGGGGTCAGAGGATGGAGGTCTCTCCCTGTGGTGCTTTGACTTCAGCCAATTCAGAAGGGGGATCCCGGGTGTTGGCTCCTTCCCATGGTCTACAGGAAAAGCAGAGGGTCTAAATGGAGGCTGGGGAGGGCTTTGGGCAGCCAAGGTGGGAGGAAACTCTGAAGGCAGCAGCAAATGATCAGGAGGGCGTAGTCTTGCTGCCCAGAACCAGGTATTGCCTCCCACCCACCCTGGATGAATGGGCTCTTGCAATCCTCACATCCCCTTCAAGTGAGCGAGCCTTGTGGTCGAGTGCATCACGCCTCATACTTAAAAGCTTGGTGGGCAGGGTGTGGGAACTGTTGGGACATCTTCAGTGCTCCCCCCCCCCCCAGTTCTGAACATGTCGCCTCTTTTCTGCATTGTCATGCTTGAGCTCTATGTCTGCTGCTGTGCCTCATGAAAGAAGATATCCATTAGGAGTCTGTGCTGGGTGCAAAACAGGACGCCTACTGCAGTCAGATAGGTTACAGTTCACACTGCTCAGTGTGAACTAACCCATTTGGAGCTCTAAATCTCTCTCTGGCTTTATGGGGAAGGGAGTGCAGGACCCTCAAAGCAGCAGCCTCAGACTCGTGGACTGACCCTCCAGACCTCTTTCTCCAGCCCTTGGGAGTCTCCACCGGTCACACACACTGGGCCACGCCCCTCATTGACCCTGTTCTGCATCTCCCCCTAGTGATTTTACCCAGAAAGAGGGTGGAAAGCAGTGTGTTGCCTGGCCATGCCTACTTTTGCCACACCCACAGCTGAGGAAATGGGGCCCCCTGGTCTGGAAAAGCTTCCTCACCACTGCCCTAAATCATGTTAGTAGAGCTGGTTTGCACATAACGCTAAGCCAAACCAGAGTTTAGTTTTAGTGTGAAGCCACAAGTGTAAGGGTTCTGTGGAGAGACATAGTTCAGTGGTAGAGCATCTGCCTTGCATGAAAAGGTCCCAAATTTAATCCTCAACATCTCCAGGTACAGGGCTCAGAGAGATCTATCTATCTATCTATCTATCTATCTATCTATCTATCTATCTTTCTATCTTCTATCTATCTATCTATCTGTCTATCATCTATATCAGGGGTCAGCAAACTTTTTCAGCAGGGGGCCGGTCCACTGTCCCTCAGACCTTGTGGAGGGCCGGGCTATATTTTTTGGGAAAAAATATGAACGAATTCCTATGCCCCACAAATAACCCAGAGATGCATTTTAAATAAAAGGACATATTCTACTCATGTAAAAACATGCTGATTCCCGGACCGTCTGCGGGCCAGATGGAAAAGGCGATTGGGCCACATCTGGCCCCCAGGCCTTAGTTTGGGGACCCCTGATCTATATCTATCTATCTATCTATCTATCTATCTATCTATCTATCTATCATCTATCTATCTATCTATCTATCTATCTATCTATCTATCTATCTATCTACCTACCGGTAATCTTTTTCTCCATGGAGCTCAAAGTGGCATGCAAGGTTCTCTCCCTCCCCAATCAACCCCCACAATAACCCTGTGAGGTAGGTTCGGCTGATAGTGAGTGACTGGCCCAAGGGTCACCCAGTGAGCTTCACGGGGATTCAAACCCTGGTCTCCCTAAGTGCAACATTCTAACCCAGAGCTTTCCAAACTTTTCATGCTGCTGACACACACTTTATAGACATGCATCATTTTGTGACACAGTAATTCAGTTTTACTAGCAAACCAGAGATTCAACTAACCGCTTTCCGGCCCTGCAGCTGACACACTAACGTGTCGTGACACCCAGTTTGGAAAACTCTGCTCTATCCTCTACACAACACTGGCTTTGGCCTGAAATCAGAATGCCTGAAATCTTTGAGAGACGCTGCCAATCAGTGTAGACCACTAGATGGACCAATGGCCACACTTGTTATAAGGTGGCTTCCTATGTTCCTTGGGGTTAGATTAGGACTCATGGCATTAAGGGAGGGGTTGAATCTCGCCAGGCAATTCTTTTCTGTCGTTCTTTCCAGCCCTCTTTGTCAAATTTGTGTTACACGCTTCTGCCTTATGTTCCATCAGGAACACTTAGGACATAGTGAGAAAGTAACCGGGGGAGAAGAGGAAGGGGAGAGAAAAAATTACATCAGGCCGTAATAGCTTTCAAAGAGACCAAGGGGAACCTAATTGTAGGATCTACATGCTAATCTACCAGAACCGTATCTCAAAGGAATTCAAGAGCCCTGCTCAAAATTCCTGCAGTGATAAGGGGGTCTGCCACATTTGGCTGCGGCTTGGAGAAAAAGATTTTAATTATCTTTGTGTGGAACATTTTAACATTTCCTTTCTTGTGCAATTCAGAGTTGCGCTGGAAAAGTGAGATGGGGGGAGAGACCGAGCCTTGTCGAAGGCAAAGAAAAGGAGGGGATAAAAAAAGAGGAAAAAGAAGAAAGACAAAGTATTTAAAAAGTCAAATGTTTGATGATGATAGGTTATTATGTTTGGGAAGCAATTAGCCGGCAACTGCCTGCTACTTGATACGCTATTAGGAGGTGGTAGATAAATACTGTGGCATGTCAAAAATGGAGCATTGTTGGAAGCAAGGTAAATGGGGTATTTTTGGGTTCGCCCCGCCCGGGTAGATTCAGAAATGTGTCATTTTGGAATGAAATGGAATGTATGATGCTCAACAGATCTTCCAGGACTAAGCAGTCATCTTCTCCCATTTGTTTCATTTCCTCCCTCAGTATCATCACACCTACAGTCCAGGAAGGACTGTACCACATGGCTGTTTGGAGCATGCAGTTTGGCTTAAGAGCCCAATTCTGAGGATGGATTAGTGGCATGGAAGCTATAACACCGTGGCTTCAACCCAGAGGAAGATGCCTTTTCCTTTGTCAGACCCGCTGTTCCATCTAGTTCAGTATCATCTACACTAACTGGCAGCCCTGCCTGGAGATGATGGGGATTGAACCTGGGAACTTCTGCATGCAAAGCGGGTGCTCTACCACTGAGCTATGGAACTTCTCTTAAGACACGAGAAAATAGGAAGGTGCCTTATACTGAGTCAGACCCATTGGTCTATCTACACCGACTGGCAGCAGGATATGTGAGAGGAGGCAGTCAGAGCCCTGTCTGGGGGTGCTGGGGGGGCAGAAGCTGTAGCCTTCTACATGCAAGACAGATGCTCTGCTTTTGAGCTACAGCCCTTCCCATGCCCACAGGGCAACATTGGAAGCAGAAAGGTCCACACCTAGGGGTGCTGATGCAGCCCCCATGCCTGCAGAATCTCCCAGCCCCGCTGCCAAAAAGCATTCCATTTTACAGGACAGAGAGTAGTGTACATGCCGAGGGTCAGGTCCTCAGCACAGGGGCGTACAAAGTGGGGGGCGGGGGGGCGGGCCACCCCGGGTGCCACTGTGTGTGTGTGTGTGTGTGTGTGACAAGATGACCCCTGCCTCCACCCAGCTATAGAGCGGCCGAGGGTGCGGACAGTCAGTATGAGCTGCCGCTCTCACACGCCGTCCATTTGGGCATCCGTATGGGCTGCCTCTCACATGACGACTGTACGGGCTGCTGCTCTCGTGTGCCGTCCATATGGGCATGTGTATGGGATCCCGTACGGAGTGCGCATGTGCGCCATCCCGTCTGGAGTGCGCAGGCTGCTGCGTGTGCACACTCCGTACGGGATGCCGCACATGTACAGTCCAGACGGACGGCGCATATGCACCACCGGGTGGTTCGCCCTGCCCCTCGGCGTCCCACCGCAGGTGCCAGAGAGGGTTCCTACACCTCTGTCTCAGCATAGCTCTCCTGCAATGAGGATGAAGAAAACGAATTAAATAGCTGCCAACTCGTCACCCTTTGCGGATGCAGATACAGTAGTCCACCTCTTGGCAGAGCTCGTCACTCTTATGATGGAAATGCTGCAATCCCACAATGGGGCAGAATAACAAACCTAAAAGAAACACTCTAGTGCATTGGCCCTCTTGGCTTGCCATACCAAAAACTGAGTTTCATTTCAGTTTCATTTCAGTTCTGCATTGCAAGCCGCACAATTTGTTCCCTCCGCAAACTGCTTGATAAAAAAGAGATGCTGATGCTTTGCATCCTCTCTGCGGCCTCCTCTTTAAGATACATTTCATGAGCCACGCTGGGCCAAGGCAGTGTCTAGTCCAGCATCCTGTTCTCACAGTGGCCAACCAGATGCCCATTATGAAAAGCCCACAAGCAGGACGCGAGTTCAACAGCTCCTCTTCCCACTTGTGATTCCCAACAACCGGCATTCAGAAGCATATTGCCTCTGGCATTGGAGGGAGGACACAGCTATTGTGGCTAGTAACACTGATAGCCTTGTCATCCTTGAGTTTGCCTTCTTCAAAGCCATCCAAGTTGGAGGCCATCACTATATATTGGGGGAGAAAATTCCAACTACTGTATAGAAGGCATGTACGAATCTAGTCCTGTTCTTTGACCTGAACATTCAGCTACATTGGATCACCCCAGTGTTTTATAGCATTATCCGCTTTTACCAAACCATGCATAGTTTTAATTATCTCTATCATGTCCCCAATCCCTTATTCGTTCCTAAAACTAAAACACCCCAAATGTTGGAACCCTTTCTCACAGGTGAGCTGTTCTAACTCCTTCATCATTTTTGGTTCGTTGCGTGCGTGTTTGGGGAGCTTCATGTCTTGAAGGAAATGGGGCAAGGTTGCAGAGTGTGTTCGCGTATGAATTCTTACCTTCCAAACTGGGTGGGATGTTCCCAGTCGGATAAGTGCCTTCTTTCATATACATCAGCAGCTCTTCTCCGGGTTCAATTTCTTTAATAACTTTATAATAAATCTAGACAATTTGCAATGAGAGAGAGAGAAGAGAAGAGAAAATATTGAATCTGCATGGTCACTTTCATATGACTTAAGGGCATTTTCCCCCCAGGGGGTGGGTAATATGCAAAAAGAAAATTGCCCCTGGCTCTTTTCAGTTTCTACCCCACCCCCCACCCCTGCTCCCGACTATCATTCATATGCTTTTTTTGAAAATGAATCACATAAGAACAAAAGAAGAACTCGCTGGATTGGGCCAATGGCCCATCTAGCCCAGTATCCTATCCCCAGAGTGGCTAACCAGATGCGTGCGGAAGAACCACAATTAGGACCCTAGCATAATAATAATAATAATAATAATAATAATAATAATAATAATAATAATAATAATTTATTTATACCCCGCCCATCTGGCCGGGCCTCCCCAGTCACTCTGGGCGGCTTCCAACAGAAATATTAAAATACAATAATTTATTAAACATTAAAAGCTTCCCTAAACAGGGCTGCCTTCAGATGTCCTCTAAAAGTCTGGTAGTTGTTTTTCTCTTTGACATCTGATGGGAGGGCGTTCCACAGGGCGGGTGCCACTACTGAGAAGGCCCTCTGCCTGGTTCCCTGTAACTTGGCTTCTCACAGCGAGGGAACCGCCAGAAGGCCCTTGGCACTGGACCTCAGTGTCCGGGAAGAACGATGGAGGTGGAGACAAGATCCCTCTCCCCTCCTGCAATTTCCCCTCTTTCATTACTGCCACCAGCTGTTGCAGCATGGCTGATTACCAGAAATATATCCAAACTTATGCCCTTTCCCCATGCATTATAACTGAAAATTTAAATTTATAACAATGCTAGTAGATATGGGAGAGATGTTGTTATTATTGCTCAATTCATAACCCCCAGGACGGGTTACGACTATTTAAAATACAGGCGTCCGCCCCTCCCCACTTATGCACAAATCTCTCGTACGCAAGAGAGACACAGAGAGAGAGAGACAGCAGGGGAAAAAAATGGGCCTTTAGAGGCTTTTTAAGGAATGCTCCCCACTTACATGATTTTCGAGTATGTGTGTGGAGACCCAGAAAGTAACCCCTGCATAAATTGGGGGGGGGGGGAGGACACCTGTACAACGTTAAAAGCAGTTCAGTAGTGTCATATGCTACCGAAGTTCATCTTACTTTCACTAAGAGCAGGGCCTGCCGTGTGGTGGCACCTGCCCTTTGGAGCACGCTCTCAATGGACACCAGGCAGGCACCTACAGCATTGATGTTTAAGCACTTGTGAGAAACTCACCTGCTCACCCACTGGCTTCTCTTGAGGGCTGACCCGGCTATGTTTTATGCATTGTCTGCATTTTTTATTTATAATGTATCTTGTTGCTTGTTTTGTGAATGTAATAATGTCATGGAAGACTTTGGTTTGTATCCAAAATGCAGGTTCTAGTCAGAGTAGACACACTGGAATTAATAGACCTAAGTCAGGCATCCCCATTATTTTTAATGAGTCTGTTTAATAATAATAATAATAATAATAATAATAATAATAATAATAATAATATATTACTTATACCCTACCCATCTGGCTGGGTTTCCCCCAGCCATTCGGGGGGCTTCTAACAGGAGATTAAAAATACATTAAAACATCAGTCTTTTTTTAATTTTTTTTATCTAAACAGGGCTGCCTTAAGATGTCTTCTAAACATCAGATAGTTGCTTATTCCTTTGACATCTGATGGGAGGGCGTTCCACAGGGCGGGAGCCACTACCGAGAAGGCCCTCTGCCTGGTGTGCCTGGGCCAAACGATGGGATGAACCCCTTATGCTGTTCACTGGGGGGGATACATTTCCGTAACGTTGGCAGTATGGAAATGTTTGTAAATAATAACAACAACAACAACAACAACAATAATAAAGACAACTGAATCCTCTAAGACCATGCCCCTGGTTTATATTTGATTTATTCCTTTCCCCTCTCTTTCTTTTGCTGCTTGCAAATAGCAGTCCTGACTTCAAACAAATAAGCTCATGAGTTTTGTGCAGCTAGCCTTGCGAAAACAGCACATTAGCTTTTGACGCAAGTGTCCTAAGGCTGCAGTGTCAGCACCCGCTGTGGAGAGGACCAATTCACAGAGAGGAAGGGGCAGGTGGTTTGACACATCTCACACAGTGATGTTTCACAGCCTGGTGAGTGCAACTAGAGCCAGCAGCTGCACTGGTCTTTCAATACTTCCGAGCCTCTTTCTAAACAGAAATCTTCACTAGAGTGGGGAGCTGGGAGATATAGCTGAGCCTAACCTGCGGCCTATGACATGGTGAGTAATGGCAACCTCCTCAGAGAACTTATATAACTAGATATCCATGCTATCTTACAAATTAATGACCAATACAGTCATACCTCGGTTTAAGTACGCTTCGGTTTGAGTACTTTCAGATTAAGTACTCCGTGGACGGTCTGGAACGGATTAATCCACTTTCCCTTACTTTCAATGGGAAAGTTCGCTTCAGGTTAAGTACGCGCTTCAGGTTAAGGACAGACTTCCGGAACCAACTGTGTACTTAAACCGAGGTCAGCGCCGTCTTAAGCGCCCCTGTCGCCATGGTGCGCGGGATCTCTCCGGTGCCCTTCCGCCCTGTTTCCCAGCGCGGTGGGCGGGTGGGCGCGGCGCTGCTGCGCGGCGGGCGGGCGGGCAGGCACAGCGCGATCTCTCCGGCGCCCTCCCGCCCCGTTTCCCAGCGCGGTGGGCAGGTGGGCGCCGTGCGCAGCTGACCGGCGAACCAGCCGGCCAGCGGGCGGGCACAGCTCGCGGCGCCCTCCTGGCGGGCCGGCGCCATGGTGCCCTGCGCCCCCGGGGGTCTATGACGAGCCGGCCCTGACCGAGGTACCACTTTACTCCAAACAAGCAAGCAAATCTTTACTCACCAAAATAAAGGGTTGCACCCAACTAAATCTGACTCACAGTAGACCTGCTAAATTAATAGAACTAAGTGAGTCAGGTCTAGTCATTTCAATAGGTCTTCCATAAACATTGGACGCAGTCCAAAGTTCTTGACACTGCATTGGTTCCGATTCACCCCTGGTGCTCCCTCCAGGGCTGGCAGCAGGGGCTGACATCCCTGGACACCAGCCAAGGTCCCCACACCCGTAAGGGCCTATTGCCCCTCCCCGGAGCTTCATGGTCCACTCTTTCTTCAATGTGCACCTTGCTCACCGCATATGAGTAGATGGGGAATGGAGCAGCTTTGTCTTTTACCTTTGAGAGTTGGTGTGGAAAGGGTGGAGAGAAAGATAGCAGTGGGCAGCAATGACAGTGATAAGGAGGAGGTGGAGGACACATTCAGGAAAAGAGAGCTTGCTGAGAGCACAATGCCAACCTGCCCTGGAAAACCAGGACCCAACAGTGGCTTCCTCCCCTTCCCCTTCCCCTTCCCTAAAACATCCACCCCCAACCTGGGGCCCTCCAGATGTTTCTGGACTCCAACTCCCATCAACCCCAGCCAGTACAGCCAATGGCCAAGGAGGATGGGAACTAGAGCCCAATGAGAGAAGCTCCATCTGTACTGGCATTCCGCCGGCTTTGGATGATGCACCTATTTACACAGGCATTCCTAAGAACTCTCCACCTTTGATCTCTCATCTCTTGTTTTAATTGGTGCCCTGTTTTAATGGAATTGGTTCCCCCCCATTTTAATTATGGGTGCTTATGTTTTAATGCTTTAATGGGACTGCTTTAGTGTGTCTTTTAATTATGGGTGTTTATATTTTAGGGTTGTGTTGTTGGCTTTCATACTTGTAAACCACTTAGAAGCCAATATTGTCATTAAGTGGTATGTAATTAATAAGTACCCGCAAGGGCATTTGGAGGGCAGCATGTCAGGGAAGACTACCGTAGTTTAAGTTTCTTAATATCAGAATCCCATATGAGGTATCTGCTTTTAATTTTTGTCAGGCAAAGTGGCACTCTTAGAAACAGGTAGCTATAAAGGTGTAGATAGAGGGAGAGAAAGAAACTTGTATTAAGAACCTAAAGCAACCTGCAATATTATTGATTTCTCATTCTTTTATCCTGTCCTTTTCCCTGGAATGCTTAACAACACACATATGTTATAAAATATTACAAAACAACGATGAAAATAACGGTGTGCAACCCACACCGACAATTAAAACACAACACAGCAGAACACAGGACGAATAAATGCACATATATCGTTACTACTAATCTTATTGTTCCTCCGAAGCAAAATGACTTTGGTGGCATGCAGCGGTCCTGGGGATAATTTATAATCTCTCTTCCCCCCCCATCCCCACCACCAAATGTTCCCTTGAAAATCACACAGCTGTTTCAGAAGCTCTGAATTCGCTCTGAATTCGGCTTTAGCCGATATTTGGTGATGCCTCTAAGCAACTCCCGAGGAAATGCTGAAATTCCGCTGTGCTCAAAGAATGATTCATTCAGTGTGTGATATATACCACCCCGCGCAAGACAGAAGGAGCAGTATTTCATTCCTTGTTGGCCTTATAGGCACAAAACAACTATTGTTTCTCCTCTGTCTTGGTTTACCCTCAACTTTTCAAAGTGAACCCATTTCTGACACATCTCACCCAGATTTAGCCAAATAGCCTGTCAGATATAATTTTAATAAATGGATAAGGCTGGATCACGAACTGCTGCTTTTTTACATGTTGGATTTATGGACCTTTATTTTGAAAGGCATTCTCACATTCTCTGAGGGGGTGCATCCACATTTTTCGTTCACCCGCTAGAGGGCACCGTTTACCAATGAAAAGGATGTCGAGCGGCAAGGGAATCACTTTCCCCAAATTGGTATACTGTACTGTATATCCTACCGCTTCCTTCCTTCCTTCCTTCCACCTAGCAAGAGTTAGAGCCATCTCTCGGAAGCTTCCTTGAAAGGTGGATACATAAAGGAAGGACCTTATGCCTCAAATAAACCTAAGTGCTAAAACAACAGCAAAATCCCTTGTAAGCATCTTTTAATGTAGCAAAAGAAAGGAACAGAAATTCATTCCAGAAGGCGCCACCCGCTCAGTCAGATAAGAACGACCACAACCTCGTGGCAGGGGAGGTTGAATCCTCCCAAGCAGGCTGTGGGAGAGTGTGGTGGACAGGTCGACTTTTAAACAGTGCTGAGATTGAAGGGGAATTCTGCAGCCTTTTTTGGGGAGCAGGGGGGAAGTTGATCAGTCCAGTAATCTAATCTCATGAAGGTTCAATTTCAGAGCGGATGTGTTATCTCCAACTAAGTTTAAATCCAATGAAATTCGTGGGACCTAAGTTAGCTGTGTCCATTAATTTAAATGGGCCTACTCTGAACAGACACAACATTTTGTTGGGGGACACATGTCTGTTGAGACTGTCCGTTTTGGTTTCCTCCACCTGCTCATTTTTCTAAGCTTAAATCCAGTTCTCAACAATCCCACACCAGTCCTCAATTCCTCAAGAAAATTGGTTAGCGTTTCTAATAAGACACACCTTTCTCTGATGCATTTTTTTTGTATGCTATTTTCACTAATATGTGCATTTCAATGTGGACTTAACCCTAGCGTATGAATTTTCTTTTTTAAAAAAACTATTATTTAGGAATTTCCACAGAGAAAAACACTTTACAAATTTTAACATAAGTTACTCTGGCAATTGGCAATTGAAAGGCATTCTCACATTCTCACGTCCTCCCCTTCCACGGGTTCCTTAAATGCTGCATATTTTGCCTATACTATTCAATTCATTCAATTTAACCTATTTATCTTAGTAGTACATGGTGCTGCTGCTCATATTTCAAGTCTTGCATGCGTTTTCATCTCGCTGCAGTAGTTCTTTAAATACTCCTGGAAAAGTTTCCATAAAATAAAATAAAAAAATATAATCAGAGAAGAGCACCTTTTGAACGATGGCTGCGTTTTGATTTGTGTAATATTTTGGAAAGTGGAAATCGGGTGGGTTGGAATTTCAATTAGAAGCAGATTTAAGCTCTTCCCCCATCCCTACAAAGAATATGGGGGAAGGCCGTGGCTCAGCAGGACAGCTCCTGCTTTTTGTGTGGAAGTTCCTAAGTTCCAACTCTGCCATCTCCAAGC